>NW_027273886.1:410000-807297 GCF_046630095.1 Trachinotus anak | reverse complement strand
CTAACCCTAACCCCTAACCCTAACCCTAACCCTAACCCTAACCCTAACCCTAACCCTAACCCCCTAACCCTAACCCTAACCCTAACCCTAACCCTAACCCTAACCCTAACCCTAACACCTAACCCTAACCTAACCCTAACCCTAACCCTAACCCTAACCCTAACCCTAACCCTAACCCTAACCCTAACCCTAACCCTAACCCTAACCCTAACCCTAACCTAACCCTAACCCTAACCCTAACCCTAACCCTAACCCTAACCCTAACCCTAACCCTAACCCTAACCCTAACCCTAACCCTAACCCTAACCCTAACCCTAACCCTAACCCTAACCCTAACCCTAACCCTAACCCTAACCCTAACCCTAACCCTAACCCTAACCCTAACCCTAACCCTAACCCTAACCCTAACCCTAACCCTAACCCTAACCCTAACCCTAACCCTAACCCTAACCCTAACCCTAACCCTAACCCTAACCCTAACCCTAACCCTAACCCTAACCCTAACCCTAACCCTAACCCTAACCCTAACCCTAACCCTAACCCTAACCCTAACCCTAACCCTAACCCTAACCCTAACCCTAACCCTAACCCTAACCCTAACCCTAACCCTAACCCTAACCCTAACCCTAACCCTAACCCTAACCCTAACCCTAACCCTAACCCTAACCCTAACCCTAACCCTAACCCTAACCCTAACCCTAACCCTAACCCTAACCCTAACCCTAACCCTAACCCTAACCCTAACCCTAACCCTAACCCTAACCCTAACCCTAACCCTAACCCTAACCCTAACCCTAACCCTAACCCTAACCCTAACCCTAACCCTAACCCTAACCCTAACCCTAACCCTAACCCTAACCCTAACCCTAACCCTAACCCTAACCCTAACCCTAACCCTAACCCTAACCCTAACCCTAACCCTAACCCTAACCCTAACCCTAACCCTAACCCTAACCCTAACCCTAACCCTAACCCTAACCCTAACCCTAACCCTAACCCTAACCCTAACCCTAACCCTAACCCTAACCCTAACCCTAACCCTAACCCTAACCCTAACCCTAACCCTAACCCTAACCCTAACCCTAACCCTAACCCTAACCCTAACCCTAACCCTAACCCTAACCCTAACCCTAACCCTAACCCTAACCCTAACCCTAACCCTAACCCTAACCCTAACCCTAACCCTAACCCTAACCCTAACCCTAACCCTAACCCTAACCCTAACCCTAACCCTAACCCTAACCCTAACCCTAACCCTAACCCTAACCCTAACCCTAACCCTAACCCTAACCCTAACCCTAACCCTAACCCTAACCCTAACCCTAACCCTAACCCTAACCCTAACCCTAACCCTAACCCTAACCCTAACCCTAACCCTAACCCTAACCCTAACCCTAACCCTAACCCTAACCCTAACCCTAACCCTAACCCTAACCCTAACCCTAACCCTAACCCTAACCCTAACCCTAACCCTAACCCTAACCCTAACCCTAACCCTAACCCTAACCCTAACCCTAACCCTAACCCTAACCCTAACCCTAACCCTAACCCTAACCCTAACCCTAACCCTAACCCTAACCCTAACCCTAACCCTAACCCTAACCCTAACCCTAACCCTAACCCTAACCCTAACCCTAACCCTAACCCTAACCCTAACCCTAACCCTAACCCTAACCCTAACCCTAACCCTAACCCTAACCCTAACCCTAACCCTAACCCTAACCCTAACCCTAACCCTAACCCTAACCCTAACCCTAACCCTAACCCTAACCCTAACCCTAACCCTAACCCTAACCCTAACCCTAACCCTAACCCTAACCCTAACCCTAACCCTAACCCTAACCCTAACCCTAACCCTAACCCTAACCCTAACCCTAACCCTAACCCTAACCCTAACCCTAACCCTAACCCTAACCCTAACCCTAACCCTAACCCTAACCCTAACCCTAACCCTAACCCTAACCCTAACCCTAACCCTAACCCTAACCCTAACCCTAACCCTAACCCTAACCCTAACCCTAACCCTAACCCTAACCCTAACCCTAACCCTAACCCTAACCCTAACCCTAACCCTAACCCTAACCCTAACCCTAACCCTAACCCTAACCCTAACCCTAACCCTAACCCTAACCCTAACCCTAACCCTAACCCTAACCCTAACCCTAACCCTAACCCTAACCCTAACCCTAACCCTAACCCTAACCCTAACCCTAACCCTAACCCTAACCCTAACCCTAACCCTAACCCTAACCCTAACCCTAACCCTAACCCTAACCCTAACCCTAACCCTAACCCTAACCCTAACCCTAACCCTAACCCTAACCCTAACCCTAACCCTAACCCTAACCCTAACCCTAACCCTAACCCTAACCCTAACCCTAACCCTAACCCTAACCCTAACCCTAACCCTAACCCTAACCCTAACCCTAACCCTAACCCTAACCCTAACCCTAACCCTAACCCTAACCCTAACCCTAACCCTAACCCTAACCCTAACCCTAACCCTAACCCTAACCCTAACCCTAACCCTAACCCTAACCCTAACCCTAACCCTAACCCTAACCCTAACCCTAACCCTAACCCTAACCCTAACCCTAACCCTAACCCTAACCCTAACCCTAACCCTAACCCTAACCCTAACCCTAACCCTAACCCTAACCCTAACCCTAACCCTAACCCTAACCCTAACCCTAACCCTAACCCTAACCCTAACCCTAACCCTAACCCTAACCCTAACCCTAACCCTAACCCTAACCCTAACCCTAACCCTAACCCTAACCCTAACCCTAACCCTAACCCTAACCCTAACCCTAACCCTAACCCCTAACCCTAACCCTAACCCTAACCCTAACCCTAACCCTAACCCTAACCCTAACCCTAACCCTAACCCTAACCCTAACCCTAACCCTAACCCTAACCCTAACCCTAACCCTAACCCTAACCCTAACCCTGACCAAATTCAATTTTCTTTTTCCCTAACCCTAACCCTAACCCTAACCCTAACCCTAACCCTAGACCTTTTCTATTCCCTCACCTAACCCTAACCCTAACCCTAACCCTAACCATAACCCTAACCCTAACCATAACCCTAACCCCTAGTTCTGGCCCTAACCATAACCACTAAGCCCTAATCTTAACCCCATCTTCTATATTTTACCCTAACCATAACCACCATCTTTTTAATCCCTAACCTTAACCTAATCCCAGCCCTTTATTTCTAACCCTAACATAATTGGACTGTTAAAAATAAATTGATAACTGGGTTTAAAAACAATAAATATTTAGATTAAAATTACAATTAATTTATGAATTCATCATTGGAGATTAAAAAGATTAAAAGAATATTAATTTATGGGAATTAGGATTAAAAATATAATTTAAATTCATCAATTGGCTATTATAGGGTTAAAAAGAGGTTAAAAAGGTCAAAAAAGTTCATATATTAAAAAAGACGAACAAAATTAAAAAAGACGAACCAAAATTAAAAAGGCGAATTTAAGGAAAAAGGGGAGGATATAAAAGGCGAAGCAGGAGCGAGAAGCTCATTTCTACCCTAGCTCTCGAGGCAGCAACATCTTACACAGCCAGCTGTCAAATTGGATATATTTTCTTTTTTTTGGTGTGCCTTTGGCCTGAGGAAGACTTAAGCAAGTCGAAACGTTGCCTGGAGGCACACGTGGACTTTGTAAGTCAAGTTGATTTTGTTTATTGATTTTATTTCTTTTATATAAAAAACAAATTTAAAAAGCCTTCTTAAAGGCTAGTTTTTTGTTAAGTTTTATTACATTTAATCCTTCTCAATTGGAGAAGCGTTTTTTGTTTACCTTTTAATTAATATAAATAAATAAATAACACATAGACAGTTTGATTTCATATTTTTCTTTATTATTTACATTTCATTACATACACATATATACCTACCTTAAAAAATACAAGTTATTGTTTTAGAAATACAAAGCCTTTAATACTTACCTGTAAAGCAAATCATACTTACCTGTACCTGTTAAAAAGGAAAACACATAACAAACATACTTACCTGTACCTGGAAAAGAAATACTTACCTGTACCTGAAAAAAAGAAAAATAACTGACTGAGGCCTATTGGCCAGAAGATGGACGGAGGCTGGACTACGGTCCGCTACGGCCGCAGACGCCGAGAAGCCAATCGTGGCAGGGTTCGGTTCATGGATGGGGGTTACCCTGGGTGGAAGGACCGTGCACCTTCCGCTTTCTCCGGCTGGAGGGGGCGGGTTCCTAACCCCAATCCTAACCTTAACCACACCCTCTCTCTTGCCTAACCCTAAATTGGGTTTCTTGCCTAAACCTAAACCCATCCCGTATTCTTACCCTAACCCTAACCACTATCTTTTTAATCCCTAATCCTAACCCAATCCCAGTCATTTATTTCTAAACCCTAATATTATAATTTAATTGGACTGTTAAAAACAAATTGATAATTTGATTTAAAAACAATAAATATTTACATTAAAATTACAATTAATTTATGAAATTTATTATTAGAGATTTAAAAGAATATTAATTAATGGGAATTAGGGATAAAAATATAATTTAAATTCATGAATTGGCTATTATAGGGTTAAAAATGGGTTCAAAAGGTTAAAAAAAGTTGAAAAGTTAAAAAGGCGAATGAACATTTAAAAAAAAGACGAACCAAATTGAAAAAGCGAAACTTAAGAAACCGGGCGGGTATAAAAGGCGAAGCAGGAGGGAGAAGCTCATTCTCACCCTAGCTCTCGGAGCAGCAACATCTTTTGCAGCCAGCTCTCGATTGGATATATTTTATTTTTATTTTTTGTGTGTGCCTTTGGCCTGAGGAAGACTTAAGTAGTCGAAACGTTGCCTGGAGGCACACGTTCATGTAAGTTAATTGTTTTATTTTATTTTTTACAAAGAACTTAATTAAAAAAGTCTTTTTAAAGGCTAGTTTTTTGTTAGTTTATTAGAGTTCATCCTTCTCAAGTGGAGAAGCGTTTTTTGTTTATCCTTTTATTATTATAAATAAATAAATAAATAACACAGACAGTTGATTTCATAGTTTTTTTATTATTATATATCTACCTTAAAACAAAAATTATTATTATATGAATACAAAGCCTAAAATACTTACCTGAAAGAAAGAAAAAAAAAGAAAGAAAAGGAAAAAGGAGAAGAGAAAGGAAAAGAAGGAAAGGAAAAGGGAAACCAAAGTACTTACCAGAAGATGGACGGAGGCTGGACTACGGTCCGCTACGGCCGTAGACGCCGGGAGGCCAATCGCGGCAGGGTCCGGTTTATGGATGGGGGTTACCCTGGGTGGAAGGACCGTGCACCTTCCGCTTTCTCCAGCTGGAGGGGGCGGGTTCCTAACCCCAATCCTAACCCTAACCATTTGATTTGATGCCTAACCTTAACCAGATTGTTCCTAAAACCTATCTAATCCTAACCCTAACCATTTTGTTTCATTCATAAATAAATAAATATTGTTAAAAATGAATATGGTTAAAAAATGTATTTTTTATTATTTCATTATTTAATTCATGTAAATTCATTAAAGATGTAAAACATAGGGTTAAAATTCATTATAGGGGGTTTATATTTAAAAATTATCAGGATTTAAGGGGTTAATTGGAGGTATTTCGAAAAATTAAAATTTAGACGATAAAAACTAAAAAAGACGATTAAAACAAAAAAGACGATTGAGCGAGTATAAAAAGACGAAAAACATATTGAGGGCTCATTTGGAGCTTAGGCTTGGTTGGAGACAGTCACTTTTAGTGCGTGGTAGCCATTCTCTTTGTTTTCATTGCCCTGCCTGAAGAAGGCACATACACAGTGCCGAAACATCGCGCTAGGGCATATTTTTAGTTCATTTAAAAAGAAAAAAGAAAAAAGAAAACAAAGAAAAAAAGAAAAAAAGAAGAAAAAGAAAAAAATAAGTTTGTTTTAAGGGAGTTTTTTTAGTTTTTTAATTTTTTTTGGGTTTTTATTTTTTATTTTTTGTTTTTATTAAAAATTTAAGTTAAATTATATATAAAAAATTAAAAAACACCCTCCCATCAATTGAGATGGCGTTTGCCAAGGAGGATGGGGGGTGGCAGCTGGTCCGCCATGGGAGGAGGGGTCGCTCCCGTGGATGGACCTTTGACTCTCGACCCCAAGGCCATAGTTGGTCTTCTTGGGACCGGGGAGGGGTGGGTGCCAGAGGGGAGGCCCGTGCATTCCCTGGCCCTCATGGGAGGGGACAGGCAACCCCTTTTCCTAACCCCTCTCTACCCCAACCCTAATCATAACCATTGACCTTTCATAACCTCAACCTGATCCTAATCCTAACCCTAACCTGTCACCCTACCCATGTTAAACCCCCCCTTTTTTTTTTTTTTTTTTTTTTTTTCCATGATCCTATCTTTTAGGTAAATTTTAACCTTCAACCTAAACCCTAAATTTGGCCTAATGGATAAGGCAGAGGGCACCCACACGGGAATTCTGGGTTCAAACCCAGCTCGGGCCCAAAAAGAACATTATGGTTACAGTGAGTGCCTACTGGCCCCCCCCTCTAAAAACAAATGTTTTTTATCCATTCTGAATCTGATTACCACCTTTTAAACCGTGGGGTTTTAATTTTAAATTTATTTTTATTCTTTTTAATTATTTATTTACTTTTTATTTTAGACTTTCTTATAAATTGTTAATTTTTTTTGTGTGCCCTTGGTGGTGGAGTGGCTTAGGCCATGGTCCTGCATACGGTAGACTGGAGTTCGAAACCCGGTCCCGGCAGAAGACTAAATTACATAGTAAAAGATCTTAATGTCCATGGCCTTCGCCTTCCACCACCCCCAAGTCATTTGAAAACACCAAAACCCAACAAGAAGTTTTTAAGGGAGACCTATTTATTAAAAAATTTTTTTATATTTTATCTTTTATTTTTATGGGTTCTCGTGTGCCCGTGCCCCTCGTAGCACTCTTAAGAGTGTTGCGTTTTTCACCTAACCTAACCCTGGACATCCAGATGATTGATTTTTATTCCTTAAAAGGAGTTTAACTCACATAAGCCCCGCCCCCCCAACCAATAAGATCTCAATTTGGGTTCCCCTGGGGAACCATCATCACCCCCCAGAATCCCATTGGACCTTTAAAGGGCCTGCATAGACCAGGTTTTTACAGATATAACACAGATTATCCCCTAACCAATCAGATTTGAACAAGTCATATTAAGTATAACCAGGAGGATCAATCAGACTTAACCCTGTACAGTTTGAAAAAAACCCCCCCCAAAGAAGAAACACAACAAATGGTATTTTATTTCATCAAACAAATCTCAAAAAAAAGCCTCAATATAATTCCCTTTACAGGCTCCGCCTCTAGCCAATCAGAAGGGAATAGAGATCTTTGACTCTCGTGGATGAATGAAATCCAACCAATAAGCTGACCGGGGCGTGGAAACGAAATAATAAACAGTTTTTCAATGGCTCCGCCCCCGGCCAATCAGGAGAGGTTGTGGTCCAAACAGACCCACCTCTGACTGATCAAAGACTTGGAGCCTCCCATAAGAGGACCAAACCCAAGTATATGGTTTCTTCACTACAAAAAAATAAAAAAATAGACACATTTCCTTAAACAGCTCCGCCCCCAACCAATCAGAAAGAGGCGGGATCCCATTGGAACCCTCCCTCGTCCAACCAGCCAGAGGCCTGGATTCTCTTTTGAGAATCAGATCCAATCATGGACCAATCAGGATTCATGAATTAAATCCAACAGCATATGCTGCTTGATATAGCTGTGTTTCAATGAAGGCATTATATTCCAGGGCCAGTCTCCTCACTCGCGGGTCACAGATGAAAATATGAGTTTTTCATGAATTTTATTATCTAAAACTGACTCAAAAACCACATATGACACACCGTTTCGTTCATTGGATCCTCGAGTTTATAAATATCCACTTTGTTTACGACAAATCACATTCCTGGACATCTAAACAATAAAAATATACAAAATACCATGATGCATTGCAAACTGCTTTCTGTAAACAGACCAGAATGCATTGCACACTGCTTTTTTGATCACAGAGACTATATTTCTGGGGCCGTGCGGTGTATGGGGCACAGGAAATTGCTTTCTGGGTTAGCATGGGAGTCTTGGGGGTTCCAAGAGGCCATGTTCCCGTGGCTGGCTTGGTTCCTTCCTGCTCCTGGGGTGACTGGGAAGGCAACGCTCTGACGGGGCTGGTCCTGGTCATTCCCGGGGGGGACTCTCTTTAGTATAGCCGGTCTTGGATACCTTAGGGGAAACCCCTGGGGGGGGACACCCGGGTTAGACTTGAATAGCTTAATAGGGTGGCTCCAGCTTACTCCGGGATGAGGAGAGAAGGGCACCTTTTTGCCCCCCTCTTCCTCTAGATCAGGGCTAGCGAGTGTAGAACCACGATACTGGGAAGATCCACAACTCTTCAGCCCTAATTGGCTGGACCAGGGTAACCTTGCGGTGGTAACAAATGGTCCATGCTGGTTAGGGGGTAAGTATGCGGCCCCCCTGGGTTCCGACTCTAGGAACAGCACACAGGGTGTGGTGGTCTGGAGCGGCAGGACCTTAATCGTGGCTCAGTCTTCTATGAGGGTTAGCCTCGCTCATGCAACAGCACATACTGCACCACACACGTCTAATCTGGCTCCTAAAACTTTGAATTGGACTTTTTCTCTATTCTTACCCCTAAATTTCATCCCCTAGTCCAGTTTAGGTGACTAGGCCGTGGATGCACCGGGACCTGGGCCCTTTCACTTCCCCATCCCCAATCCTTCATCCCCTAGCCCAGCTTAGGTGGCTAGGCCGTGGATGCACCGGGACCTAGCCTAAAAACAAAAACTTAACCTTAAAACTTAATTTAATACTTACCTGTAAACCTTACCGTTTAATAACAGAGCATAAAGTATTACTTACCTTAAATGCGTTTCCGATTAATTTAGTTACCTTTATGATAATGCTTAATACTTAAACGAATACTTACCTTTTATAAATACAAACCTGTAAACGAGTTACTTACCTAAATATACTTACCTCTGTCTCCGATCCTCAACTCATGCCGTTCTTGACCTAAAACTTGACCACAGACTTCTTGACTCTCTGCTCCTCAACCGACTTCCAATGGGGAAGACTCTAATTGGACGAGTGACACACAGCGGGACATGATCAATCCCGTCTGGACCTCCCTCGGGCGAGGGTGTCTGGTGGTAATGGTCGAAACACCCGTAGACCCCGAGGTCCACCACTGATGATGTGTCTCAAATTTAGTCTCTACACCACCTGACTAGGTTTTCAAGGGGCTACTTTAATTGGTTGACTCAGAGGACTTCCAGACGCCGAACTGACAATTAACTTAACACCATCCCAACCGACACCCAAAACCTAACAGTCAATTTAGAACTCTATCTTAACTTGGTACTTCAATTTAAACCTAAAAGACTCCGTTCGGTTCCGCATTGAGGCAACAAATAATCAATTTGACCCAAAGAGTAATGCATAGCGGGAGGAGGTCGTCCGAGTGACATGCGCCGGCCCGTGCCTTACCTTTAGTTCTCTACACCAAACCGTGAGTATCGTTGGATGCCACGGGGGGAACTATCGAGATAGATTATCTATACCTAACCCTAACCCTAACCCTAACCCATTTAAAAAGAAAAAAGAAAAAAGAAGAAAAAAGAAAACAAAGAAAAAAAGAAAAAAAAGAAAAAAAATAAGTTTGTTTTAAGGGAGTTTTTTTAGTTTTAATTTTTTTTGGTTTTTATTTTTTGTTTTTATTAAAAATTTAAGTTAAGTTATATATAAAAAATTAAAAAACACCCTCCCATCAATTGAGATGGCGTTTGCCAAGGAGGATGGGGGGTGGCAGCTGGTCCGCCACGGGAGGAGGGGTCGCTCCCGTGGATGGACCTTTGACTCTCGACCCCAAGGCCATAGTTGGTCTTCTTGGGACCGGGGAGGGGTGGGTGCCAGAGGGGAGGCCCGTGCATTCCCCTCTCCCCTGACTTGGGCTGCGCCCTCCCCTTTAACCCTGGCCGTACTCACCCCCTGGTCTGGGCCACGCTCCGCCTCCTGTGCTAGGATGCTCCCCGTCTCCCACTGCCATCTCCAGCCCCCATCGTGGTCCCTCTGTCCGCTCTCCGGCTCCCACCAACCCTAGGCCGGGGGTGGTTTTGACATCAGGGCCCCCCCCCACAGCCCACGGCAGAAGCCGGGGCAAAGGCTGTGGGGGAGAGAGCTAACCCTGGGGGGAGCGGGATGCGGAGTGTGCGGGCGGAGGTGCATGTGATGTGGGGTGGGAGGGGAGTGGAGGTGGCGGGGATGCAGCAGGAGGTGGAGCAGAGGCCTATGATAGATGGTCAGCTTCCCTTGGGGGTGGGTCGGGGAGTTGTGGAGCAGGGGGAGGAGGGGGGACGACGGAGGAGTCCTGGGGGAGAGGAGGAGGGGGGGGAGCATGAGGAGGAGGAGGAGGAGATGTCTGACGACTCCTTCTTGGATGCGGTGGGGAGGGTGGAGAGCAGAGCTGTCCACTCTAATGTAGTGGTTGTAGTACCAGACGTGATTGAAGACAGACAATCAGGACAGAGCACGACACAGATTACAGATGGAACCCTGGGGAGCAGAGAGGGGGCTCCTGCCAGCACGGGGGCTACTCTCACTAGCCCACTGGGCGGGCAGGGCCTTCTCTCTGCCTCCCAGGTTTTGAGTAGAAGACCAACTCGCCACCTCTCAGAAAATCAGGCTCTGAGCCTTGACAGTGACACAGCAGATGCTGGTGCTCGGAGACTACAACCTGTCCAGAATTCCTGATTATCAGCATTCATCGGTGCAGGTTGATAGTTTTCTTGGAGCCCAGATACATCATCTGAAGGGGGTGCTGGAAAAATTAGATGTCTGCTCTACTCCTCAAAAAGTCGTGCTCTCGGTTGGTTTGAATAATTGTCTAAGAAATAATCTTATGGAGACCATCAAAAAACAGTTTCAGCAGCTGAGGGCATGTGCCCGTAGTGTGTTTCCTCACGCACAGATCTTTGTGCCACTGATCCAGTGCTCAGATAAGCTGCCACAGACTGTGCGAGCTCTGGTAGAGCAAACAAATATTTTTCTGTTGGAACATTTTAAAACTCTGGACATGGTGGAGGACCACCAGTTCAGAGTTCACAGTCACGAGCCGGTACATTGGACAGCCAAAACGGCATTAAACATTTTTGAATCTTGGATGAAACAATTAAACTAAGGGGAGGGGGAACGACATTGTTCACCCCCACACATTCTAATGTGCTTAATTTGTCACGGTTTTTTGTGTTAAATCAGGCTGAACAAAAACTGCTGGAGAAGGGTCTCTCTTTTATTGCAACACCACTAAAGGTGGATAGAAATGACTTCAAAAGAGATCTATATGAGTATCACAGGCGTCTGAAACTATTAAATCATTTTGAATATACTACGGACTCGGGTCCGATGTTGTTTGTGGAGCCCTCGAGGTGGGAACCTGAGTGGGATGCAGTGCCTGAGCCACTGCAGAGGCTGATTGGGCTGGACCTGCGGGGACTCCAGGGGACCCGAGCCGTCAATGTAGATGAGGATAATCTGTGTGTGGAGCAGCGACTAGCGCTGGAAGAACTCAAAAAACGAGAGGATATAGTCATAAAGCCTGCGGACAAGGGATCAAAAATAGTTATTATGGATAGAACACAATATCTCATTGAAGCAAACAGAGAACTGAGTAATTCAGTTCATTACAGGCCGCTGTCACACTCCCTACAGTCGGAGACACAGGTGCTGATCCGGAGGATCGTGGAGGAACTGCATGTGAAGAAATACATCTCTTCTAAACAGAGATTTTATCTGTTTGGTCAAGATCCGCCACGTCCAAGGAAACTCTATCTGCTTCCAAAAATCCATAAGGATCCCAGCACTTGGACAGTTCCTCATGAGATTCCTCCGGGTCGGCCCATTGTCTCCGACTGTGGGAGTGAATCATATAGGGTAGCTGAATATATTGATTATTTTTTGAATCCCTTGTCCCAGAAGCATGACAGTTACATTAAAGACACATATGAGTTCGTTTCAAAAATCAAATCTGTGGAGGTTTGTCCTGGAGCCATGCTCTTTTCCATAGATATAGACGCCCTGTATACAAATATAGACACTCAACTTGGTTTAAAAGCGGTTCAACAGGTTTTCAAAAAATACCCGGATCCAGCTTTTAAAACTAGGTTTAACAAAAAATGACTTTGAGTTTGTTTCTAAATATTATTTACAGGTACATGGGACGGCCATGGGGAAGAAGTTTGCCCCGGCATATGCCAACATTTATATGGCTGCCTGGGAGCAAACTGTCTTCCCCAAGTGCCCTCAGGTCCCCATATTGTATATGAGGTACCTGGATGACATATTTGGAGTCTGGACTCACTCAGAGCCTGAATTTAAACATTTTATTAGCATCCTGAATAACCATCATGATTCAATTAAAATAAAGTATAATTTACAAACAGAAAAAATTGAATTTTTAGATACTGAAGTTTTTGTCATGAAAGAGAGCGCAGAAAAGTGGAGACTGGGAACCAGAGTCTATTTTAAACCAACAGACACACACGCTTTGCTACACAAAAACAGCTTTCATCCAAAACACACTTTTAACGGGATTGTGAAGTCCCAACTTATAAGGTTTAAAAGGATTTGTACAAGGCCAGAGGATGTGGAGATGGCCACCAGGACTGTCTTTAAAGCGCTTAGGAGAGGATACAGCCGCACTTTTCTGCGCTCCATAAAGAGGGAGGTTTCTGTGAGCTCCACAGAGGAGAGACAGATTGACTCCAGAGTTGAACAAAACAAAAAAATAGTTCCTCTGGTGACCACTTTCTGTTCGCTCTCACTTAAAATCAACTCAATGGCAAAAACTAATTTTGGAAAACTTCAGGATGCTATTCAGCCTTTGTCTGATTTCAAAATCATATCAGCTTTTAAACGAAACAAAAACCTAAATGATATGTTGGTCCATGCCTCTCTGACACCTAAAGAAAAAAACAAACGGAATGCACATTTTAAAGTAATAAAATATGTAGAAAACAAACACACAGATATGAGTGCTCCAGTCTGGCAAACGTTCCAGCTGGACTCTGACTGTCTTTTTGTGTATAGTGGAAGGAGAGGGGAAAGTGGAAGTCCTGTGTGCCTGTGCTTATTGTATGTCCGATTGGACAACAATTTTTTGAGTATGTCTTTGATTTCTTTACCTAACCCTAACTCTTTAATATAAAATAATTCATATTTTTTTAGTTATTATTAATAGATTACAAAGGCTACACAAAAAACAAACAAGGCAACAAAAACTAAAGCACGCTAAAAATGAGTGGCTCTGATGATGGCTGGACTGTGGTGCACTAGGGTAGAAGGAGGAGGGACCATCTGTAAGCACACCTGGGACCAGGGGTGGGGGACTGGCATCCAGGGGAAGTACCGTGCACCTCCCTTCTCCAACAGGAGGTGGGCTCAGTTCCCCTATCCTCTCCCAATGATAAACTCCTAACACAAACTGTGTGTTCACAAAAATGGTATGGAGAGATTCACTGAATTAACTCCTAATCCCCAAAACCTAACCCAAGAATCAACAGTAATCATCATTATACATTTTAGCATCTTTATTATTATTCTTTGTTGCTGGTACCATTGTTGATGTTATTATTAATAACACTATTACACTCATCAGTATCAATATTATCATTAATTTATCATTCACTCATCATGTTATCATTGTTTGGCTCTCATGCACATGAGCACCCAAGCTGTTTGCTTCTCCTCCGTGACCCACCACACACCCTCCTCTCTTTTTTTCTGTCTCTCCCCCTGTTGTTCTCTACAGGTCCTTCTGCCCCAAGCTGCAGAGTTAGAATCTCCAATTGCAGCTGCCTCCATGATCTTGCTCAACACCTACTGCTGAATTATTGTCACTGTTATTAACTATAACTTATACTATGTTTATATCAGTTGCAGTATTATCGTTAACATTAACACTATCATTGCTGATGTTAGTGCTTACTATTATTAGTGTATCTCTCTCTCTTGCTCTCTATCTCAAACCCAGCTGGTTTAGGCAGATGGCCACCCACCCGCAGCCCGGTTCTGCCTGAGGTTTCTGCCTCTAAAAGGACGTTTTTTCTTGCCACTGTCGCCAAGTGCTTGCTCTCGGTGGGAATTGCTGGGTCTCTTTCTTTCCTATACTTTATAGAGAAGGTGTTGACCTCCTCCGATTGGAAAGTGCCTTGAGAAAACTTCTGTTATGTTTTGGCGCCATATAAATAAAACTTGATTTGGTTTGATTAAAACAACTAGTTTGACAGTGATTGAATACAACAGTATATGCATTTGTTCATGATCTGTCTCCTCTCTCTCCCCTTTTCTTCCTCTCTTTCATGCTCTCCTCTGAACCCAACCAGTCATGTCAGATGACTACCTACCTTGACTCTGGTTCTGTTGGAGGTTTCTTCCTGGTAAAGGAAGTTTTTCCTCTCTATTGCCTCCAGGTTCTTGCTTATAGTGGGAACTGTTGGGTTTCTTTTTATAATAAAGTAAGGTGTTGAGCTTATGCTGTAAAATGCCTTAAGCTCAAGTGTTATGATTGAGCGCTGTATAAGTAAAACTTTTTTATTTGAACTTAATAGGTTGTTTCCATTCACTTAAAATGTATTTTCTTTGAGGCAAAAAATGCAAGACTCACCAATTCATGAGCAGAACAGTTGGGGTTCCAGCTATCAAACATGCAATATGTATATTAGCTGATCTTAAACACAAATACTGGTCCAATGTTATTATACAAAATATATCTTGAAAAAGAGATACTGAAAAGACAACCTGATTCCAACTACTTGTGCTGATATTAGCTGATCGTACACAGAGGCACAAGGAAAGTAATTTGTTTGGTTAGGGTTTGGATATCACTTCACATTCATCCAAAAGGAGTACACAAACACTCCTGTGCTGGTTTCTAAAAAGTTGAGAAGAGGAGAATATAAAGTCATGTAACATGTCATCTCTTCAGAAGTCTTTCCAACATCACTATAGTTTTTTAACAGTGTATGTCAGGCCAAACCAGCCTCAAGACACATTTGATAGAAGTGACCCCGCAGACACATGAGCTGTGAGGGTGAGTCTGTCTCTGCAATGAAACCTTGGTCCATCACAATGACCCTGAGAACACAGACACAACAGGAGACAGAGGAGTCAGACAAGTCTGAGACATAAGACAGAGAAACAACAGACAGGCATGTCAGCCACAGAGAACATAAAAAATAGCTGAGTCAGAGAGACAAGAAGACATAGTCGAGTCAGAGAGAGAGCAAGAGACAGACAAGGATAGACAAGTGTAACATATCAGAGAGATGAGTTAGATAAACAGCAAGACAAGTCAAAAAACAAGTCAGAAAAGAGAATGATGAGTCAAAGAGATGAGACAGAGAGAGAATAAATAACAGATGACTCAGAGGCAACAACAGATGCCCGTTATCCTTGAAGAATGCCTATTATCCTAAACTCTGAATCTGCATACAGTCTGATGTGCAAAAAAGGACAGAAAGTCAACTACCTTTAAATCGATGAAATCATGAACATTTTTACAGTGATGAAGTTACCTGCTGCTGTATAATGAGGTGTTTCATTAATTGAACAGAGAGAAACTGTGCATAGTCTAATATGAAGCAGAACATTAGTTTCGATGTTTCTGTTTCATGTTAAATTATTGATTATTGAAGTCTCTGCTGTTATGATAATCCTATACAGTCATCAGCTTATTAGGCAGGACATAAATAATTCTACATACTTTTCAAAACTAAGATACAAACAATACTTGCAAATATGTTGTCTGGGCAGGAAATAATTAAATACACCCAACCTAACTGAAAATAGAAAATTGATAACCACCACAAAACATGACATAGTAGTTGTATCTGTGATCATACTGACATTAGACCAGAGCAGTACAACTGGTACCTGGTGTAGTCCATGATTGTGTTGAGACGGTGAGCAATGGTTATGACTGTACAGTCATCAAACTGAGTACGAATGGTGGACTGGATCAGCTGATCTGTCTTCAGGTCCACAGCTGCTGTGGCTTCATCAAGAACCAGGATCCTTGTCTTCCTCAGCAGAGCTCTGGCCAAACACAGCAGCTGTCGCTGACCAAGACTGCAGACAAACACATGACAGCTTCATGACCTCTGACTTGTAATTTCACTTACTTTTAACATGGACTATTACCTACAACATCTTTCCACAATTTTTATAGCATTGTCGATCTATATTCTGTAAGCATCAAGACATCTCATCCACCTGCTGATCAACTGCTCCTGCCAAGTAACTAACCTGTTATATCAATGCACACCTTGAAGTCATCAGCGTGTTTCCATCTGTTAATTGTAACCTTATATCTAACATCATGTGCTGCAGCATATGATATGATGTACAGTTAATTAGTGTTTGTGTGCTATACACAAATCAACCACAACAAAACCACCTGCATAATATTGTGTAGGTTTCCTTCACCCCCCCTGAACAGCTATGATGTGGGGATGCATGGACTTCACATGACTTCTGAAAGTCTCTTCTGGTATCTGGCACCAAGACGTTAGCAGCAGATCCTTTAAGTCCTTGTAAATAGCAAGGCGGGGCCACCATGGATCAAACTAATTTTTATTGCAAACCACACAGATGCTTGAGATGCTTGAGATCTGGGCAATTTAGAGGTCAAGACAACACTTTCAACTTGTTGTCAAATACCTCAAACCAAGAGGCCACTGTCATCAGGTATACTGTTGCCATGACAGGGTGTACTTGGTCTGCATCATTATGTGGTGAAAGCTAAATTCATATGAATGCCCAGAGCATCACACTGACACTGCTGGCTTTTTCTCCATCATGAATGATAGGATATCATGAACCTAACCATGTGTGACATACAGTCAGTAACTGTAATATGCAGTCATTTGTAATGTACAGTCAGTTGGTATGTGATATGCAGTCATTGGTTCATGAGCTGAATGATTTGTCTTCTGATGAGCCTCATTAACAATCCCATTTGTAGGTGGTTCTACCTGAGGTTCTCTCCTCCTTCACAGCATTGATGGTTGAGTTTTTGTGGCAGTGCTGACACAAAGCTGCCAAGGTGAGCCAGTTCCAGAGCTCTCCACAGATCTTCATCTGAACACATTTCAAAGGGGTCCAGATTCATCCTCAGAGAACCAGAAAACAACACTGGGTCCTGGAAATGAAAGGTCAGGTTGCTTTAAAGCCTTTTATTGTTACACAAAACAATAGTCCAGGACACCACTTGATGGGACACCTGGCAACAACATTCACCTGTCCATCAGCCATGATAGTGAGATTACCAATTACTAACTGCATTAACTATTTACACTTCACATGTGTACGTTTACCACAGTATTTGGAATATCAACCTGAGGAATGATGGTAATTCTGGATCTGAGATCATGAAGGCCAATCTGAGCGATGTCGATCCCATCAATTACAATTCGTCCCTTAGCTGCTTCCAGAATCCTGAAGATTCCCAAAGTGAGAGAAGATTTTCCAGCCCCTGTTCTTCCAACAATCCCCACCTGACAATTGATAAACTTGATCAATGAATATTCAAAAGATACATGCCATCACACATCATAAATTTTATACCCTGTTGGAGTCTCAAGCCATGTATCCTGAAAAGAACAATGGAGAGACCTACATGTCCCTCCAAAAGCCTGAGTCTCAAGCCATGAATCCTGAAGAGAACAATGGAGAGACCTACATGTTCCTCCATTAGCCTGAGCCAGAGTTGGTCAACCATTTGAACAACGGAGCCACAACCCCCCCACAATTCATACCTAGGTGTGACTCAGAGTTTGAATGTAAACTCAGCATTGGCATTGGCCGAGGCCAGGCACTCTGAGCAGGGATCCCCAGTGACGTTAGTCAGGTGATAAAAGCAGCACTGCGACCCTCCACCGTTGCTTATTCCCATGCACCAGTTACAGTAGAGAGCTACTCCAGCTCTCTCCGCGATTCAGCTGCTGAAAGGGAGCAATCTGCAAACATTTGACCTTTTTTCACAACTTCTTAAAGCCTAGGTCACAGTCTTAAACTCGCGGGCCGAGTGCATAGACTGTTGTTTGTTTCCTTTTTGTTTTTTTCATTTTTCGGATCCGACGTAGATCGCTGTGCAATCAGCTGATTTCACGTTCTGTGAGGACGAGCATGCCGACTTTGTTAAGGACAAAACAAAGTTCACTATCTCTCATCTGTGATCTTCCTGCTGCTGCCGAGGAACTCATCACACCGTCATCGCCGGGAGAGCGAGACACGAACTGTCGAGCTCCCAGCCAAGGACCGAGCTGTGGAGAAGCAGAGCGGACTTTCTTTTTCTAACTCCGAAGGATTGGAGCAACTCACAGTAAGAGGCTGATGTCTGGGCAGAGACACAATTAGTGTAGCGTGTTATATTTTGCTATTTGACTTATAAGTACTGCATATCTTGTTGTTTTAGATCGTTCACTGTGATCAGCTTAATAAGCCAAATATCACTAGTTAAAGGACCAATATCCAACTAGACGAACTCTGATTCGCTGGCTCCATTATTGTGTAGTGATATTGTGGTGATTATTAACTGTGGTGACGATCTCCTGTGGATTCTTTCCTCTCTTCACCTTTATACTCCCTTTTTTCTCCCAATCACGCACTTCATCTACCTGTCACTCACATTCAGGCTGCCCTAGAGTGTGATCGCGTCATACACGTAAAGCTCAAGGGCCCCTCCCTTTGTTCTCGTTGTTCACACCGTTCACACTCTGTGGCCAGCCGCCATCTTGGCTCTAGCAACGACCTCACTCGCATCACACTGCCCCATCTTGGCTCCTACTGACACGTCACTCACATGACTTTGTCGCCATCTCCTCTCTCTCTCTCTCCCTCACACACACACACACACACACACACACACACACACACACGGTTGTTACATATGTGTTTTGCCTGTAATCATCAAGTTAGTAACCAATGTTTGTTTTAGTTATAGTTGAATTATAATTGGTTTAATATCAAGTAATGTTATTTTGAATAATTATTACTCTTGGCCTGTGAATATTCTCATTTGTCCAGGTCATAGTATCTCAAGGGAATTTTAAATCGAAAGCAACTGGACTTGGTTATTTGTCTAGGAATTTGTCTCTCATCCAAGAGGCTTCATCAGTTCTTGCTCGCACCTGACCAGGCTGGGACTGGTCTGGACTGGAATTATTACTCTTATTAATAAATTTAACTCGTCGTTGTCTGTGATTATTGTGACTATATTTGTGATAACAGCTGGATTCAGGACAGTCAGTGCTCGAATTTACCCTTCAATTAACCTTCTGAGACTGTATTTTGAGCCAACAATTTGGTCATTGGTCCCTGGTGACAGGGTGGTGCCCCGAGGTTACCACTTGTAGTAAACATTTATATATATATATTTTGGTGATAATCATTAATATTATACGCCAATAACTAAATTGCCCCTACCTGTGCACAACAACCCTGTATGAATATTTTTTACTATGTTTATTATTATTTATTAAGTTTATATGTATCATTTCCCCTGTGATGGGTAGTAAAGTTTTTGTGACTATCTTAGCTAACCTTGTCTCTGTTATGGATGTTGATGCAGATGTCCTTTAAGGCCCAGTCCAGACCTTTACGGTACTGCAGTCCATAATCTTCAAACTGGATGGTTCCTGTGGCTGGCCAGGCTGCCGGCAGCATACTGCCTTCGAGAGTCCATGCTGCCTGGAGGGACATATCACAAAGTTCAGCAGCAACATCAAACTCATAGGGGAGATTAGAAAAACTGAGGATGTAACAGAAACAGAAGAACTCATTCCTTCACTTTTGACTCAACAAACATTGACAAGATAATGGGGTCTCATTTATGAATGCATCTATAAAACAAGATTTAAAAGTGTGTATAAAAAATTGTCTGTACTACTTTTAATGTTATACATTGCCCCTGGTGTTAATAAACTAATTAACTATTATAAATACCACCAGTTCTGTAGCCATACAGGCTACAGCTCTCTAGTAGTCTTAATGTTTGAATTTACTTGTTGTGGACAAAATTAGAACAAGAAAAATTAATACAAAAAACAGACAACCTTAACCCAACCCTAACCCTCACAGACAAGAAGATTACAATATTTTTGTATTAAAAAAAAGCTTCTGTTGTATCCTCAAAGCTGGCATGTAGCAGAGGTTCCCAGCAGGCACCTGGACATAGGCTTGGTCTCATTTTTGATGTGTTCAAATATTGTTACTGGCAGTAATATTTGTATTGCATTGTGTTCTGCAGTGTTCCCAACATGTCCACACTCAATTGGTTGAGTATGACAAATACAACATACAAGTGGTTAGTATGAGTTATGTGATCTGCACAAACCCTCATGATCGACTTGCTATAATAAATGCATCTCCTTGTAAGAATTCAAGTTGTGCCTATTATCACCACACAATACAGAATACTGTCAAACTGTATTTTATTAACGTTGTACCATGACTGAGTTCATTGTTAATGCAGACTGATTACAACAGTATATTATTGACAAATATGAGAGGTCAGCTCACTGCTTCAATACTAGAGAAATGAGACAAAACATAGTCATTATGTACTCTGAAAGAAATGCTGACCTTTTTTTCCAAATAAAAATTGAAAGGCAGGAATGATACTTGACAATATATCCATTATTGTATGTTTCACAGTAGATATGTGATATTGTATATCTGTAATTTAGGTTTGTGTGTGACTATACCAGACTACCACTAGAAAGCAGTTGCTATACCTATTAAGCACATTTTCTAGTACAGGCAAATGATAAATTGGATTCTGGATGCAGTAGTCAATAAATGACACCGCTGGCTCCCAGATGCTGTTTCTGTATAAACTTGCTTCTGCTGTAAAGCAGCGAACCTCTTTGGGTGTGCTGTCGTACTCTTTTACTCGCTCCACTGACACAATGTTGTTCTCCACATCAGTCCAGGATCGAACAATCCAGCTCAGGATTCCTGTAACCTGAAAAATCATAAACATAAAGCCACCATCATCAATCTGAAGCTCTATTTGTTTTATCTATTTTTCTTACAGGTGACGCAGGAAAGTTTCTGCCAACCAATGCAGAGAGCTGAGCTTTCAGTCCAGGCAGCAATACCTGGCAGTCAGTCCTGTATGTCAAACACAAGTTGTTGCTGTGATGCTGGTGAGAGATCCCATCCATGTTGCTTAACCTGATGCTGGTTCTTGTTGGTTTCATATGAAAAACAAAATTTATCATCTGTCACACCTTCTCTGGGAAGGTTGTTTGTGACAAGAAAAGTCACAACCACGTGCAGAATCTCACCTGTGACTGATGAATATTCAAAGATAAGATCTGTATTGTATTGTATTTATGACAATGTTACGTAGTCATGTTACAGGTTGTCCAGTGTCTGATATATTTTCAGATATATTGTCAGTTGGATGGTTGCAGAATGTATATAGATCACAGTAAACACTGCATTTCCTCAGGTCCCCAGCGAAAAAACTTTTAACAAATTTCTAGTGGATCTGAGGAGTGGTTGTCAAGAACATTAAAGGACTGACAGACTGACTAACACCTTTACTAGTAGAATATTATTTGAAATAAATAGCTTATTACACAATAATATGCTCATGACACAGAAAAACTTTAATGTGTACATTGAAAGACAAAATTAAGGACTCAAAGCAATTCATTGTTGATGAAATGCATCAGGGTCAATGGAGGAAGAACTGGTTTCTAGCTGTTTTTTTGTAAATGCAGAATATGGGTCATTTCCCTGTGTATTCTCTACCTGAACTGCTAAAACATTCTTTAAATGAGTAACTGAACTATAAAGACTGTCAGAACCATTGAATTATTCAATGGTTTAAGAACAGTTGCTTTAACATAGGCACAAACTCCTTTTAACCTGGAGAGAGTGGGAAACTGCCAATCCCACAATGCCTGGACTGAGTTCATCCCGACTTCGTACTGACAAGATGGCTGCAGCCAAAACAAGCAGATTCCCCAAAAACTCCAGATTCACTGCCAGCCACCTGAGACAAACAAATGCAATTGAAACAATTTAAATATCTTGAAGATATCATTGAACTTTAGAAATATCTAAATATATAAATATTCAGCAGAACAAACACTTAGTATATTTTATGTAGTTTGAATGAACCTGGTGGCAATGAAGCGAGGAAAATAAGCTTCCTGGTTGTTGTCAATGTGATGGTCGGCCTGCAGTACAAAGTGCTGCTGTTCACCAAAGGCTCGGATGACAGCAGTGCCCTGCACTGTCTCATTGAAATGGCTGTAAATTGGCGAGCGACTCACTGCCTCCAGTCGTCGCAACTGACACGATGATGCCACATAGAAACTCTGGAGAGCAAATGCACAGTAATAATAATAATTTATGAAGAGACGCTCAGATATGATAAAATTCAAGAGAAACCTTTACCTGTATGAAGATGTAGATGCAGGTGAGAGGGAGGAGTACCAGCCCTGCGATCGGTGTGGCCAACAACACAATGATGCAGATCTCCAGCAGCTTGAACAGGTAGCCCAGCATCATCTTCAGCCCATCAGGAATCATGCAGTCAATGGCATCAATCTCTTTGGAGAAACGGTTCAAGAGGTTTCCACTGGGCGTCATCTCAAAGAAGGAAATAGGCGAATGCAGAACACTGTGTAGAAGATCGGCATGAAGGTGACGTGATGCTACAATGCCACCCATAGCGATGGCAAGTGTCGTTCCAAACATGGCCATCCCTGAAATACAGACACTCGAGTCACCAGGGCACCACAGGCTGGTTTTAGTTGAGCGTTGGATGATATTTTGTGCTTTCTCCTAAAAGTTTGAATACATTTAATATAGATCTATCGTCTCACCCTGAGTGAAGCCAAGTGCTGTGAACACAGTCAGTTTCAGCTCGTGGTTACTCTGAGTGCCATTGATGAGTGCCTCATCAGCCCAAAGGCTAAGCCAATAGTTATAGGCCAATGAAACTGCCTGCTGGAAGGCACAGAGGAAGATGATGGTCATGATAAAGCTCAGGCCGATGGTCCTGAAGTACTCTCTGTACATCTGCAGCTTCACCTGACAACAAAAGCAGAACTCTGTGAATTCACTCACTTCCTGAAACTCAGAGAAAACAAAGACATGAGTTTGGTTCTTCAGTTTGATCTTCAGTTTATATTTTCAGTAAATTACTCTGCTCTTTTGCCGTGAATGCACTCATCTCTTTGTATTTTTCTTTTTTTCTTACTGTAATTTTGTATGTTCATCATTACATGCATATAGATTCTGCTCCCTGATTAAATCTTCCTTTTCAAGAATATTTACATTTGACTGCTCTTCCATAGTTATAATGCTGTAATACTACTTGTGATATTAATACAAACATTACTGATGCTGATGAAAAGAAGGACCCACCCTCCCTGTGTGAGCCTTGTCAGCCTCTGTCAGTTTACCAGCAGCCTCAGCATCCAAATCCTCATCAACAGCCTCCATCAGCTGAACACTGGCACTGCTCATATCAAAGCTAAAACAGACACAGAAACACACAAACACATAGAAAGAAAAAAAACTTGCTCATAAACAAATAACACACATAAACTCACATAGAAATAGAATCACAAATATAAATGAACACATTGCAGTGGTTATGAATGTGATATTACATGAAAGTTCCTGTTCACCTAAAACACTGTCCTCCATTTGTGGACCATATGATGTCAGGGACGATTGGTCACACCAGTAATATCCCCCACCTCATTTTGATTTTCTGTTGACTTCTGGTAAGTTTAAAGTCCACATACATAACCCTGGATATTACTCTTCTAGACAGCTAAACAACCTGCTAGAGGTCAATGATTTTTCTCAGCATGTAACTGGGCACACTCATAATCATACTTTAGATCTCGTTATGTCCATAAAAGTTCATGTATTTTCTGACATTTCCTTATCAGACCATTACAGAATTTTCTTTGAAATAAGTCTTAATCCTGTGAGGGTCACTGTCCAGAAACAGTAACTACCTGCTAACTCAGCTAACATTTTTATGACGTGCTCTATCAGGTGAGACACCAAGGTGCCCTCTGAGGATATTTTAACCATTGTAAACACCTCTTTACAAACTGATATTTTTTCCAATTCACTCTAATCTTCAATTGTTAAACCACTTTTAAAGAAGGTCACTTTAAAGCCATTTATTATTAGTAAATACAGACAAATCTCTAACCTCCCATTCCTGAGCAACATCAAGAGACCCAAGTGTTGGGTTGGTCTGTGTGGGCCAGCACTAGACTGGTATTTATTATTTGATCAGTGAGGGAATCAATACAACAAACTTCCAATAAAGGCACACGCATCAGTGTTGTCATCCACATTGTTGCTACCTGCCTAAAATGCTGTCAAAAATCTGACTTTACTCCAATTTTACACCATTTTTATTTTACACTTTTTAACTCTTTGGTGTTGTAAACTGCATATTTTAACTGGACAAAGGTTTTTAGTCAGTAGATGGCTAGATTTCCTAGATTGCTAGGGAATCTAGATGACTAACCTAACAAAACAATCATGCCTACCATGCAACTGGAAATTGGCGCTCTGTACAAAATGACCTGTGTCCCTAAGGAGGATGGGTGTCCAACGAGCTGCAGAAGGAATCACTACTGCCCAGCTTCATGGAAGTACTGCTAAGGCAGTCCAAAAAAATTGGCTTTAACAGTCAAGAATGGTGAAACTGGCTTTAGCTTTTATGCTCCAAGCTACTGGAACATGCTGCCTACTCAAATAAGATCAGCAATCATTTTATAGTCTTCTTCTTCACTGTGTTTGAATTATATTAAATGTGTGTATTATTATGTTTGTATTATTATTGATATATATAGACCAAATATTATTATTTTTTGTGATTATTAAAACATTTAAACATCGGTTTGTGTTTTTACCTGATCAGCTGCTCCTGAGAGAGATCGATGGAGAAATCAGTCATACTGAGGCGAGACACCGACTTCCTGCTGCCTACACGCACAAAATACACACATATACATACACACACACACACAGACACACAAAAACACCCACACACAATATACAAGCTGCAGGTTTCCTACTGATGACCAAACTAAAGTCAGAGAGACCCCACAACAAACAAGAGCTGAATGTGGCTGCAGTGAATCTCTGGAAGAGCATCACCAGGGGAGATATAAAGTCTACTGATGTCTGTGGCTGACGTCTACCAGTGAACATAGACTTGGACCCCACCAAGGAAACTATAGTAGTTACTGTGGTTTCATTCTGCTGTTAGTATCATATCTTACTTTTGTCACGGAGGGTGGTGCTCTCTCTGTGCTGGCTTCCACTGAAGTTTTGAATTAATTTGGCGAAGGCTCCCTTTTTGTCCATCAGCTCCATGTAGGAGCCCATTTCAGAGATGTGACCATCCTTCATCACCAGGACCAGGTCTGCTTTAGAAAGGAAACTGAGGCCGTGAGTCACCAGCACCCGGGTCTGAAAAACACATCAACACACATTACAGTGTTTAAACAGGAGTTGGTTGTGGACTGCTCTAATTCTGACAGTTGACAGATCAACATGAGCCAGGTATCTCCTGCACCACAGAAGACTTTAGTGAAAATTAGCTAAATTTGGGGAAATATAGCATTAATAAGAATTATCATGCAGGACCATTTTAATTATTCAATCAGCGACATTATTGCAGAGTCAGTATCATAAAACTACTGTTTGTCTGGATGACCAGTCCCACCTTGTCTTTCAGGAGTCCTCTTGGTCCAATTACGCGATCAAAAATATGTTGTCCTACATGCGCATCCACAGCTGACAGTGGGTCGTCCAACAGGTAGACATCTGACTTCCTGTAGACAGCCCGAGCCAGACTCACCCTCTGCTTCTGACCCCCGGACAGGTTCAGACCCTGCGGTCAGAAAATACATTATCAAAAAAGTACAATGACAATACACAGTAGAGCACGCAACACTGAACAGTCAGAGAGTCCATATTTAGTTTAACATAAGCCTTCCTGCACAGAGACCCTTATTCCTCAGAAGCAGTCCAGTTCCAGGAGACAGACCTTACCTCTGAGGGAAGGAGGGGGACTCCTGTTGACAGGTTCATGTAAATATACCCTAACTTTTGGTGGCTGGACAGGGTGGTGGATTGGGTCAGTGCTGGTACCTTCTCCCCAATCTCAGTGCTATCTCCAGCAGGCAGTAGGTCCAGGTCTGGCAGCAGAGCGCAGGCTTCTAGCACACGATGGTACCAGCTCTCCTTCCTCTCTCCACCAAACAAAATGTTGTCCTTCAAGGAGACATTCTGGATCCAGGCCTGCTGGGGGACATAGGCCACTGAGCCCTGCACTCCAAAGACAACATAAGCTCTATTAGTATTACTTAATGAGAACAGTCAGTTCCATTACTTTAAAGGATGATTTACCAACATGTCTAAATCTTATCTGAGTGTTTCATTTCCAGCTGTGACACAGTGGGTGTTATGTGTTAATCATTTAGCTCAATAAGCTACAATGCTAACCAACAGAACTGAAGAAAGTTAAATGATCCTGAGTTTCATGTTGCAGATGCTCTAGGGTTTATGTTAGAATCCAAACTGTGTGTATGGAACCAGTGTTAAGTTCATACAGATGTGGTTTCATTTAATTTTATGGCTGCTAAACAGTACTAGCGTAGTTCAACAGAGCTAAAATGTAAGTTTGGTTTCTGACATCACACATTCCTTACAAGTCATTCAGTCACAATCAGTAGCACAAGGTACTGCACATGCTCAGTAGTGTTTCTATCTCTGGTCACGCTCCCACCCTAAATTCTCAATGTAATAAATATAAATGATAATTTTTCAATATAATATAATAAATATAAAGCTCCTGGGTTTAAAGACGAACAAACAGTGCTTGTCATCACCTTGATGGAAACGAAGCCACACCTCCTCTCCATCTCTCCCAACATGGCAGACAGCAGAGATGACTTCCCTGAGCCGACGTGGCCGACCACAGCCACCAAAGTACCTGTCTTCACCTTCATGTTGATCCTCTGCAGACACGGAGGACCATCATGGAACCAAGAGAAGTCCCCACCCTCGATCACAACACTATCTCCATCTGGGGACAGTACATGAGGTAACCATGGTTCTATGCCAGTAAACACGGTTCTATATGCGGAAAAAGGGTTCAAATGGTTTCAAGACATGTTTTCTCATAGTTGTGATAGTTTTGGTTCCAATTCGTGGTTCTACATAGTTCACAGTGGTTACACTTGGCTAAACATGGTTCCAAAATGTGGTTCCATGTGATTCCTACACACAGTTATATCAGGCTCCTTTCCTGTGGAACCAGCTCTCAGTGTGGGTTCAGGAGGCAGACCCCCTCTCTACCTTTAAGATCAGGCTTCAAACTGTCCTCTTTGATAAAGCTTATAGTTAGAGCTGGCTTGGGTATGTCCTGACCCATCCTTTAGTTATGCTGTTATAGAGCTAGACTGCTGGGGGATTCCCATGATGCTCTGGGCTCTCTCTCTCTCTCTCTCTTGACTACTTTATGCCATTAACTTTGTATTTTTTTTCTCTCCCCATTTGTGCTTCTCCTCTCTCTCCCTCTCTCTGTCCTCATTCTGCAGGTCTCTCTGCCTCTGGAGCAGCAGGATCCAG
The DNA here is from genome assembly GCF_046630095.1 of Trachinotus anak. Classification (NCBI taxonomy): domain Eukaryota; kingdom Metazoa; phylum Chordata; class Actinopteri; order Carangiformes; family Carangidae; genus Trachinotus; species Trachinotus anak. The sequence continues at coordinate 779,536 of NW_027273886.1, read as the reverse complement.
ATCCACCACTACTCATCATTACTATTAACCACTGTTATCTGTCATTATTATTGATGACCCCCCCCCCCCCCCCCCTTCTCCTCCTAAACCCAACCGGTCGAGGCAGATGGCCACCCACCCTGAGCCCGGTTCTGTTGGAGGTTTCTTCCTGTTAAAAGCCCCCCCCACACAGCCAAGCGCTTGCTCTTTGTGGGAACTGTTGGGTTTTTCTCTATAACAAAGTAAGATCTCGACCTTACCCTGTAAAGAGCCTTGAGATAATGTATATTATGATTTGGCACTATGCAAATAAAACTGAATTGAATTGAAAATTCTCTGTGTTGTAACATGTTTCCCATGAGGAAAGAGCAGCAGCCTTTTCATGACAGTATCAGGATCAGATCTCTTAAAAGCCCAGGTCCTGTCCTGTCACATGATTTTGTGCTGTCTGTCTTTCCTGTGCTGAAAGTCTCTCTCCTCCATCTTGCTGCTCTGTCTGGACGTCTTCACCTTTCTCCTTCCTGTCTGAACAAATTTTAGGACTATTCTTCTGAACACTAAACTGATCAAATGTGCAGTATAGATGAAAAATATTTAAAATCACTTCTATGTTAATCTTCAACATATTTACCATTAACTGACAATGACACAGTGACAATTCAGAATCCTGTATTTTCCTGCCTCAGTGTTGTTATTCTTCCTGGTTCATCATCTGGAATGTCATATACAGTGATAATAACATCATATTTAAAAACATTTGATGACTTTTTATACAAGTGGTTTTATAGGCTACCCCTCTGAGCTATTTTACCCCAAAAAATGGCTGCTGTCCTCTCTGCTTGCTAAACTGCAGCCTTTGTCAGTTCCAGCAGCCTTAATGAGTTGTACAGGTGTGTGTAATGCCATACCTGAGGTATGAGGAAGTCTCTCCACATTGTTAGACTTCAGTTCGTCTTGACACAGGAAGTTTGTTAGACGTCTGAGTGAGACAACGGCCTGATCACAACAAAATAGATTCATCATAGAAACATTAAAAACAGATAAATTCTCTGAAAATAGAACTGAAAACTAAAGTGGAACAGATGGCAGATTACTGGAACAACACCTTTCAGAGACCCAATTAAAAATATCATGTTTTCCAATTATAATCATTAAACACATTAAATCTGTCAAACGTTGCTCAGTGTCTTCTGGTAAATGTTATGTACTGTGAACAGGTGTGTGTAATATGGGAGAACCACAAGGCCCCAAACTAGAACTTTTTATTCTTTTTTGATCATAAATGCTGAAGCATGGGTGTCTCTGATTGGCTGGGACGTACCTGCATGGTGGTGTTCATGGTGAAGGGGAGTTGACTCAGTGGAGTTTTCAGGATATTAATAAGAGCAATCGAAACAAAGATTTTCTGAGCATCCAGAACATTTTGCTCATCAATCAACACGTAGACTCCAAACAGTGACAAGGCGATCTGAGAAAAAGGAAAAAAATCTGTTTGTTAAAAACAATGAACATCAGAAAAGGTAAGTCTGATCAGTTCAGGTGAAACTCACCAGGAAGGAGGAGGAGTTGAATGAAGCAAGAGAGACAGTGTAAAGGATCTGAGATTTTTTCAGGGCTTTCAGTTCTCCGTCTCTCAGGATACCAACTCGTCGCAAGAAAGCTTCCTCCCATGCATAAAACTTCAGGATCTTCACGCCGCTCAAGATCTCATTCATCAGTTTGATCCGACCATCCATGAATTTCATCTGAGCCTCCTGATGATGACCAGCAGCAGATTGTAGAGAATATAGAGCAGATTTGAACTAGTCAGCACAGAAAATATTCAAATACAAAACAAAAAACTGTGAAGCCATCATCTCACCTGCAGTTTGCTTCTCATTTTAGCAATGACTCCATTCAGAGGAAAGATCAGAATAACAGCAGTGATACCAGCCAGAGCAGACAGACCAAGGAGCTGTCAAGCAGTAAATTGCAGATAGATCAATAAAACACTAAAACCAATGAGAGATTAATGATTTTCAGAGGTGCAAATAGAATTGGTGAACTGTCAGAGGCAGAAGCAGAAGCAGCAGAAGCAGGTCTTCCAGGTCTAATGTAGGATTGAATGGTAAAAAACTTGGGGCCTCATTTATACAACAGTGTAGAATCAAGACTAAAAGTGTTTATGTATACAAAGGCTGAAAATAGCACACACTAAAAAGTCTCCAGATTTATAAAAGTGCCTGCATGGGGGTCACATAAAGCAGCAAAGCTAGATGCTATTTAACAGATGTAATATGGACCTGATGTAATATGGACCTGAGATCCTGGAACAAACAACTAAATTCAACAAGTGAACAAATATTATCAATGGCACAGAAAACCACTCCAGTGAGTGACAACCATAAAGTGGTAACCAAAAAGATAGCATATGGCAGCAGCTTGGAAACACCTGGACGGAAGAGATTTGCTTAATCTTCAAGAGATAAGAAATGTTAATCAAGCCCTTTCCTGCAAACTTGAGTCTGAAACTGTAGAAATTAATCAGTCTATCTCAGGACTGAAAACTATATTAGACAAGCAGGAGGAGTGCATTAGCATAGTAAGGGACCAGTTGGTGGGACGAGAATCCTGCATTCTCAAGCTGAGGGGATAAAATGACTTTTTAATGGAGAAAGTTGACCAGCTGGAAAACTACAGCCAAAACAACAATATACGTGTCATCAACCTCAAGGACAGCAGCAAGGAAAATGCCCCAATTAACTTCTTTGCCAACTGGACCCCAACTTTGCCACCTTAGCACAAGAGCACATCACCAAGCTCCTGATTATAGAACGGGCACTTCGGCCTCTTGCACCACATCCACCTGCAAACTAGTGGCCATGACCTGACCTGATATGTTTTATGGCAAGTCTGTGCTGTTTTTTTCCCCAACCTGAGCACCAGCTAATGAGGACCAAATTACGAAGGAGCTTCAATCTATGGGTATTCAGTGCCCTTTTAATATTTGAAAAAATAAAAAAACTCCTGTCACAATCTCAGAAATTATTATTGATCCACCAGGCCCATATGTATTAGTTAATGTAAGATTTATTCAGAAACCTGAACACTTTTAAATCCATACACCCAACTGTGATGATGAATCCTTTATTCAGGTATTTAGGATATCTTTCTCAAGGTATCAGTTGGACAAAAAAAAAAAATTTGTTACAGGCGACATTAATTTTTGCTTGGACCGTACTCTAGGTAAGTCAACCTTGACAATACCCAAAACAAAAGTAGCCAAAACTTTGGCTTTTGTGAAAGAACTAAACTTAGCAGATGTGTGGAGGCAAATGCACCCTCAAACAAGAGACTATGCTTTCTATTCCTGCCCTCATAATTCTCACACTAGAACTGTGAAAAATTACTACCCTTCTTAAAAAAGAACTGATTTCTGCAAGTTTATTATGGACCAAATCACTCTTACTGTGAGACAAACTGTGCTTCCCCTCCCAACAGTTTTATATTATGGGACACGCTAAAAGCTTCCTTAAGGGGACAAATCATTTCTTATACAAAAAGTATTAAAAGGAAATACATGGCAGAGATATAAGCATTAGAAGCAGAGATCTTTAAACTGAAGGAGTTCCAACAGTCTGCATCCAGAGTATTATACTAATCGCTTGTACATGAGAGCATATGAAATGTAAAATACCAAGAGTATCTATGGGGAAATTGATATGGGATTATAGATTAGGGGGCCTTCGGTTACCCATCTTTAAAAAATATTATTTGGGAACTCAAAGGCGATTTATTTCATTCTTCTTTGAGGATGATGATGCCCCCTCCTGGATACAAATTGAACTGCAACCCCTGAAAGAAAAGGTATTCAGTGATTTTATTTACAAATGAAACTCCAGAACTATACTCAACAAGAGTAAAAACCCTGTTTTTGAACATTTAATTAAAGTATGGTGTGACACTCATAGAAATCTTGGACTAAAAAATAGGCCTGTCATCAAAAACAACTCTGAGAAAAAATGAACTCTTACCCATGACTCTAAATAACAAAATTCTAGAGACTTGGCATCATAAAGGAATCAGGGGATCAGGGATTATAAAGGATTGATATGAAAATGGACTGCTGATGTCTTTTGAACAATTGAAGAGGAAATATGATTTGCCCAGTAAGACCTTATTCTGCCATCTTCAATTAAGATCTTTTCTTAGAAATGACTTCACCTGAAATGACTTCACCTGGGCTTACCAATGTGGACAGGCTGCTTCATGGGGGAAATGTGAACAAATTTATTTCTAAAATGTATTCCTTATTACTGAATGAGAGCCCACAGCCAGACTTGCACAAATGTAGTGCGCGATGGGAATCAGATTTAAACAACTGATGAAGAATTGGTCAGATTCATGCCAAGATAGTCTGCCAGCTATTATTAATGGCAGGTACAGATTAGTTCATTATAAATTTCTCCATCAGCCATACTTCACCCCACAGAAATTACATAAATCCAAACCCAAATTGTCAGAAATATCCTTGAGATTTATTTTGTCTACTAGCGATTTTTACAAAAATCTACAGATCCTCAACTAATTCTCAAATTGAATGTATGAAAATTGCTCTATGTGGGCAGGAAATGCATAGTAGTGACATGGAAATCTGATTCCTCTCTCTCCATGGATAAATGGCTGTGAAAGTTGAATAGTTGTATTCCTCTTGAAAAGATCACACATAGCTTAAGAAAAGGATACAACTTTCTAAAAATCTGGCAGCCTTATCTAGAGTATATAGCAATATCACTGATAATACCATAATGAGCCATTTGTGGATAACCAAAGACCTCTTCAACACACACTCATATGGTATGCGCCCTAATCACTCAGCTGTTGTGTTGCCCCTGTTTTATTCTGTTAAATTGATAAAATAAGTGTGAAAACTAAAATATTCAAAAATGCACCTTGGTGGCAGGTTTGAAACCAACCCATGGCCCTTTGCTGCATGTCATCCCCTCTCTCTCTCTTGACCCAATTTTATTGTCTCTGTCATGGCAGCTACAATAAAGCAATAAAAACTGTGCACACTCCTCCATGTAGTCTCTCTTTATCATTCACAATCAATTTGAAGATGTGTGAACTTCGGTGAGCCCATTCTCTGCCCACAACATTCAGCTCACCTCTTGGTATTTTTTCTTTTTTGTGGATGACCTGCTCTCCTCTACCTTTGATGTCCTTCTGCCATGTGTATGATGTGTTTATGATGTAAGCATGATGTCAGATTGCATTTACCCGCCATAGAAAGTAGAAGCAGAGTGTGATCTCAAAAGGAGCGATCCAAATGTTGTTAAAATAAACCACAAAGTCCATCAGCTTCTGAGTGTCGGTCGAAACCAGATTAATGGTTTCTCCCAAAGTACACTTCTGCCGTGCCACATTGCTCATCACCAGACTCTGAGGATTCAAACAGAGAAAACTTTATTAACAACTTTATTAACCACTGCTGCATTGACAATGTCAGATCAGTCTGAATGTGTCTTTGTGTTTCTGAGTTTTCACAATAAAGAGTTTTTACTGACGTGTTTCAACTGGCCGAGTTTATGTCTGTGCAGTACCTGTCTGTATGTTACCTGGCTCTCCATTACCTGTCTGCCTTACCTGTCTACATCTCTGTCACCTGTGTTTCCTCTGTGAGTGTTGTTACCTTCCTGTAGACGAGGCCAATGACGGCTGTCTTCACTCTCATTCCCACAGTGAAGCAGTGAAACATGTACTGATGATGGAGGACAGACTGCAGACAGGAAAGCAGGAAGAGCAGTGAGGCGAACAGGAAGCCTTTCCACATCGCAGCATCTTTGTCCTGCATGAAGCCCAGCAGCGCACTGACAACACCAAACAATAAACAAACAATAACATTAACTGTAAACAATAAACAAACAAACAAAATCAAAATACAAACAATACAGTATACAAACATAAACTATAAACACCAAACCTTGACCTGGTAAAAGGTTTAGAGTTGCCTCATTATCAACAATACATGTGGTGTAATGTAATCAGTTTGGCACGTAACCTGTGGATGATGTCACAAGGGACAGGTTGCTGAGCAGCTATGTAACCATGAGTCACGTATATAATATTTTACCTACCAGCTGTTAAAGAAAATGTTCTGAACAGCTCAAAGTCGTTTTTAGTGTCTGAGAACAAAGCCAATACCTCAATACGCATACCATAGCATTCTCTCCATAACATAGCCCCAATATTGTGTCAACCAGTGTGTTTGGAGGTAGTACCTTTCCTTTGTCCCTGGCTTAGTCAGTGTCTCTCTGCACCAGCATTCTCATCATCAGGTGTATCTAAGTCAGGGTTACCCTAACCAGCACCCACCTCTTCTCTCCACATTTTGTTTTTTAAAATACTCAGCTATAGACAACTTCATCTTTGGAATATGGTAACAACTAAATGGATTGTTTCATGAGTTTTTTCATCAATGCATGTACAGATGTACAGGTCAGGAGATGCTGACAGAGCCAGTGAAGAGGAAAGCATACCATTTTCATTCCCAACAGCTAACACAGCATCTGTGTTAGACAGGCACCAAAGTAGTCTAAAGATTAAAAGAAATGGATGCATACACAAACATTTGGTCACTGTCTAGAGCCTTGGTGTTGAACACCGTTGGTGCTGGTGGGGAAGCAGAAGAGAAGCACTACAGTCTGTTAGGAAATCAAAAAGGGGGAAGCCACATTTTTAAGTTACATTACAGTCTGTGCACACAATTGCAATGAAAAAGTCACGAATGCATGTGAATTGATTCACATTCTCACATATATCACCTTAAACCTGTTAAAAACAGACGAATACACCTGTCAGGTGGGGAGTATTCTCTGATTTATTGAATGTTTATGCCTCATGAAATGAGCAGTCAACAATATCACAGCGATTCAGAGTAGAGTGAGACATTGGTGAACATATCTTTGACTCACCTGAGCACCTGTGGCACAGCAAACATGAAGGCATCATGGAGGAGGAGGCACAGTGTCCCACACAGGAAGTACGGCCCAAAGTTCCACCCTAGAGCATGTATAAGGCAGAGGCTGTGGCCCTGCCCCTTCCTGTCCTTCTTCAACAGGTGAGTTTTTTCTGTTGGTCCAGCAGAAACACCTGATGCAAACCAGGACAGAGGCCAGGATCGGGGCCAGGACCAGGACTGGGATTGTCCAGAACCTACAGGCTCCTCTCTGTAAACAAAACAAAACAAACATATAGATATGGTGAATCCTGGGGGTGGGTTCTATGCTCACCTGGTCTATCCCAGTCCAGTACCACTAATCACATTACCTAATCTCATGCTCATGCTTTGGTAAAGCTTATAGTTAGGGCTGGCTTGGTTATGTCCTGAACCATCCCTTAGTTATGCTGCTATACAGCTAGACTGCTGGGGGATTCCCATGATGCACTGGGCTCTCTCTCTCTCTCTCTCTCTCGACTACTTTATGCCATTAATTTTGTTTGTTTTTTTTCACTCCCCTGTAGTTTGTGCTTCTCCTCTCTCTCCCTCTCTCTGTCCTCATTCTGCAGGTCTCTCTGCCTCTGGAGCAGCAGGATCCAGATCCACCACTACTCATCATTATGATTAACCACTGTTATCTGTCATTATTATTGATAACACCATTACCTATGCAGCTGTTCCTGGTCTCTCTCTTTCTTTTCTCGTCCTAAACCCAACTGGTCGAGGCAGACCCCCCCACCCTGAGCCCAGTTCTGTTGGAGGTTTCTTCATGTTAAAAGGGAGTTTTTCCTCCCCCCATGGCCAAGTGCTTGCTCTGTGTGGGAACTGTTGGGTTTTTCTCTATAACAAAGTAAGGTCTCGACCTTACCCTGTAAAGAGCCTCGAGATAATGTATATTATGATAAAACTTTCAGCAATTGATTGTTGTCTAATACTTCTCTTAATATTACTAACTTTTTTCAATTGAAACAATGTCTTGAAACCTTTATTCTACAACCTGAACGAACAGCAGGTGTCTTCACCTTAAATGTGCCAAGTTAAAATGTCAAATATAAAAACACTTGAATTGAATCAATTGAAAAATGCACTGTATTGCACATACCAGTGTTTCAACTAGGTGACACCAATTTGCTACATCTTGCAGCTGTATCAAGCAAACTACAAATGTAGTGGAAGTGATATGAAGTTTCTGTTAATCCACCATGCAATGATGTCAAGATTATTCAACAATGCATGTCCTATGACCAATATCAAATAAGTAGGGAACTGCACAGTAATTTCAACTTTAAAACAACAAGTGTAAAAATAATGAAATATTCAGAGCAGTACAGCAATTGAAAATGGACAGAGTATAACCATAGAAGCTACATAAATACAAACCTGAAGAAAAAAAAACACAAAGTGCTGTGTTAATTTTTCCACCTAACTTTTGACTTGGCAAAAAATCCAAACAGCATGGCAGTAGCAAGGGCCTTGAGGATTACTCATTAGAAAAGTCACTGCTGTGAGTGTCTCTGATGACATGGTTGCCCACTTCCCACTGTTGTTCCCCCTATGACAGTGTCTTGGCCTCAGCCATGCCTTGGTGAAAGGAAAAGAGTTTCTTTAAGGATAGGTTATTTTCTTTTTACTTTTAAACAAACCTGTTTATTTTTTAAAACCTGGTACATTTGCACACACTCACAATCCCCATTGAGGCAGAGTTTTTTTGTCCTGTGCACTCCCTGCCAGCATTGATGTCACAAAGCAACATTTCAACTTGTCAGTAGTAGTTGATGAAAGTGGGCAGAGACAAAAAGAAATCTAAAAACTGTTCTGTAACAGTTAACATGTGAGCCTGGCATCTGCATCTACAATCTTAAAACTAAATACAGAGAGGCCCCTCTCTGGTCACGTATGAAAAATGACCAACAATAATTTAAATGTTTAAAAAAAATTAAAATGCACAAAGCTAAGCCAAGGCCAAACAATCCTACAAATCTGTCTAGCTGTTATAATAGAAAAATAAATGGGGAAAGGATGGAGTCTTTACACCACAAATATGTCTAACTTTTTACATCAAGATCCAAACATTATTTCCTGAGAAACTGACACCAGTGTTGAAAACTGTCCTATCTCACTATCAGTCTCCTTAATTATAGAAATCTTACACAGGGTACACCAGGTCTCCTTTGAGTCCTCATGTCCCCTATTTATTTCATAATATGTTTAATATTTATTTAATGTTGATCTTTTGGCTTCCACATAACCCATCTTCAGGATGGTCAAATTGGAAACAGCTGTTGTGAGTAAATTTTCAGTTTGGATAATCAGGGCAACAACAGGGGAGGAGAACTTTGAGGAACTCCAGAACCCACCCAGCATGTCTTCTGAGGAGGAGTATGAAGACTCCAGGGAAGTCTTGCCCAGATCCTTGGCAGAGGTCACTGGGGGTATTCAAGAAGCTTCTCAGTGATAATGCACCAGGATTGGATGAGCTTCACCTTGAGATGCTGAAGACTCTGGACACTGTAGGGCTGTTGGAGGTTGGGGACAGAGCCTGTGGACTCGTGGACTGCCTGACTGAGGTGGTGGTTACCATTTTCAAAAAAAGGGGACTGGAGGGTGTGCTCAAATTATCTGGGTATCGCACTGCTCAGCCTGCAGAAGAAAGCCCATGTCAGGCTGCTAGAAAGGAGGTGCTGACCAACTGTTGAGCCTCAGATTCAGGAGGAGAATTGTGGATACTGTCCTGCTGTGGTACAGCCTCCTTACCCAGGCAAAGTTACTTAAGGGGTCATGGGATTTTGCCCATCCAGTCTACATGAGCTTTGCGGGCTTGGAGAAGGCCTTTGACCGGGTCCCTCAGAGGATCTTGTGGGTGGCAGTGCAGGAATATAGAGTTCCAGGGCCATTGCTATGAGTTATTCAGCCCCTGTAAAACCAAAGTGAGAGTTGTGTCCGTATTCTTGGCAGAAAGTCAAACATGTTCCTGATGGGTGTTGGCCTCCGCCAGGGTTGTCCATTCTCACCAATCCTGTATTTGGTTTTCATGGACAGGACTAGAAGGCACAGCCAGGGGGAGGAGTGTGTCCAGTTTGGGAGACTCAGAATTCCGTCCCTGGTTTTTGCAAATGATGTGGTTCTGTTGGCCTTGTCAGGCCAGGGCCTTCAGCATGCACTGGAGCAGTGTGCAGCCAGGTGTGAAGCAGTTGGGATGAGGGTCAACACCTCAAACTCTGAGGCAATGGTTCTCTGCCAGAAAATGGTGAATTGTTCTCTTCGTGTTGGGATGGAGGTTCTGCCTCAAGTGAAGGATTATTAGCCAAGCACACCAGAGTCACATGACCTCCTCTCCTCCACCATGAATACCTGGACTAAACAACACAAACCTCACCATTCACATACAGTACAGGCCAAAAGTTTGGACACACCTTCTCATTCAATGCGTTTTCTTTATTTTCATGACTATTTACATCGTAGATTCTCACTGAAGGCATCGAAACTATGAATGAATACATATGGAATTATGTACTTAACAAAAAAGTGTGAAATAACTCTTAACTCTTAAATAGGTCTTATATTTTAGATTCCTCAAAGTAGCCACCCTTTGCTTTTTTGATAGCGCTGCAAATCCTTGGTGTTCTCTCAATGAGCTTCATGAGGTAGTCACCTGAAATGGTTTTCACTTCACAGGTGTGCCTTGTCAGGGTTAATTAGTGGAATTTCTTGCCTTATTAATGGGGTTGGGACCATCAGTTGTGTTGTGCAGAAGTCAGGTTGATACACAGCCAACAGCCCTATTGGACAACTGTTAGAATTCATATTATGGCAAGAACCAATGAGCTAAGTAAAGAGAAACGAGTGGCCATCATTACTTTAAGAAATGAAGGCCAGTCAGTCCGGAAAATTGCGAAAACTTTGAATGTGTCCCCAAGTGCAGTCGCAAAAACCATCAAGCGCTACAACGAAACTGGCTCACATGAGGACCGCCCCAGGAAAGGAAGACCAAGAGTTACCTTTGCTGCTGAGGATAAGTTCATCTGAGTCACCAGCCTCAGAAATCGCAAGTTAACAGCAGCTCAGATTAGAGACCAGATGAATGCCACACAGAGTTCTAGCAGCAGACACATCTCTAGAACAAGTGTTAAGAGGAGACTGCGAGAATCAGGCCTTCATGGTCAAATAGCTGCTTGTTACCAGAGAGGCAACAAGCAAAAGAGATTTGTTTGGGCCAAGAAACACAAGGAATGGACATTAGACCAGTGGAAATCTGTGCTTTGGTCTGATGAGTCCAAATTTGAGATCTTTGGTTCCAACCGCCGTGTCTTTGTGTGACACAGAAAAGGTGAACGGATGGGCATGCCTGGTTCCCACCGTGAAGCATGGAGGAGGAGGTGTGATGGTGTGGGGGTGCTTTGCTGGTGACACTGTTGAGGATTTATTCAAAATTGAAGGCATACTGAACCAGCATGGCTAGCACAGCATCCTGCAGCGACATGCCATCCCATCTGCTTTGTGTTTAGTTGGACCATCATTTATTTTTCAACAGGACAATGACCCCAAACACACCTCCAGGCTGTGTAAGGGCTATTTGAGCAAGAAGGAGAGTGATGGAATGCTGCGCCAGATGACCTGGCCTCCACAGTCACCGGACCTGAACCCAATTGAGATGGTTTGGGGTGAGCTGGGCCGCAGAGTGAAGGCAAAAGGGCCAACAAGTGCTAAGCATCTCTGGGAACTCCTTCAAGACTGTTGGAAAACCATTTCAGGTGACTACCTCTTGAAGCTCATCAAAAGAATGCCAAGAGTGTGCAAAGCAGTAATCACAGCAAAGGGTGGCTACTTTGAAGAAACTAGAATATAAGACATTTTTCAGTTATTTCACACTTTTTTGTTAAGTACATAATTCCACATGTATTCATTCATAGTTTTGATGCCTTCAGTGAGAATCTACAATGTAAATAGTCATGAAAATAAAGGAAACACATGGAATGAGAAGGTGTGTCCAAACTTTTGGCCTGTACTGTATGTTTAATGTTCCTATGTTGATTTCCTCTTCCTCCAGCTGTTTCACATTAAAATCCTTATAGTAAGTCAGTCTTTTATTTGAAAACATCTGCAGGAAATGTTGACCTTTGTCACTAAGGAATTAGCCTCAGCAGTAATGATATCACTGTTACATCACCTGTTTACATCACTGTTTTTCACAACATAAATTAATCTTAATTTGTTTTAAAAATTAAATGTAAAGAGTCGTACTGTAGCTGTTCACAGTTCTGAGTCCAGAATTTCTCCAAGTCCATCATGATCCGGATTGATGAGTCCTGATCCCGCAAAGACCATAGATCTCCAGCCGCCAGAGGGCGCCGATAACCCCTAACCACCAGACTGACAGGAAGACAAAAACAACACCACTTTTATTAATGATGATGTCACTGTTAATTATCAGTGTAATTATTATTATTGTAATCAATTTTATTCTGAAGTTTTGTACTTCTACTGCAGTGACAGACTAGGTTTAATGAACTGTGGTGGAGTTGAGTGAGGGGGCTCTCTCTCTTGTCCATAATTCCTTTTGCATCCAGAGTAATTTTTGTGTGTGTGACACCCAAGATTATTCACAGGAAAGTCTTTATTCATTCAACTTAAATTTTTTTCCTGGTCTCAGAGGAAATAACTGTGTTGTGTTTATTCTGAGTTTGTGTAATTCATCTTTATAAAGACAGAGAAACAACTGCATTTTCAAAATAAAAGATCATGCTCCGAACAGCAAGACTCTGTGTTTCAGTATAAAAACCCGTCACTTAAATTTCTTCTTGTCAAACTGTGAAGTGGATCTTCAACCTTCAAGTGGGCAGTTTGTTTCAGCAGGTTAAAGATTAAACATGTGTTTGTCTCTGTGACAGCAATGCAGCTGTTGTCACAGATTCAAAGACAATAATAATAAATGATAATAATAAGATTGCTGCTGTCTGGTGAGTTTTAGTGATTGGAGTTTTGATGGTCATACCTGCTGAACCAGAAGAAGAAAAACTTTGAAAGGAATGAGGCATCTTCCTCTGGACACTGGTTCTAATGAGAAAAAAAAGCTTTAGTTACAGAAAGTTGGATTAAAAAAAATATTTTATCTCTTAATAAAATCAATTAGATTTCAATATAACAAGGTGTCTGAAATTGAACTGAATAACTCTCAAAGGAGTTTTAAATTGAAAGCAAATGGACTTGGTTATTTGTCTAAGAAGACGTTTCACCTCTCATCCAAGAGGCTTCATCAGTTCTTTCTCGCACCTGACCAGGCTGGGACTGGTCCAACTATCTGGTGTGGAGACCCAGGTATTTAACCTCAGGGAGGGGCTTTCACAAGGCTGATGATGTCATTGGTTCCCTTTGTGCTCCATGTGCCAACGACAGTCGTTAGAGTGACTGTCTTGGTGGAGAGTTGGTTTCCACTTTGTTAGAGCCCTATTGTGTTATAACGACAGTCGTTGGAGTCACATGCCACTTGTGAACAGTTGTTTTTCTTAGAGGTTAAATTGTTGAATCTCCTGGGAAGGGATGAAAGGGCAGCATTGTAAATTGGAGATAGGTGGTGTCTGAGGCCTCCTCCCCTGTTGAGGGATGGTTTCTCTACTTTCACATAGATGGCTTCTTTCACTCCTCTTTCGAACCACCCGTCCTCTCTGTCCAGGATGTGAACCATGCTGTCCTCAAAGGAGTGGGCTTTCTCCTTAAGATGTAAGTGGACAGCAGAGTCCAAGCCTGAGGAGTTAGCTCTCCTGTGTTGGGCCATGCGTTTATGCAGTGGTTGTTTCGTTTCTCCAATGTAGAGGTCTTTGCATTCCTCATTGCATTGGACTGCATACACCAGGTTGCTTTTTCGGGTGTGTGGTGTTCTGTCCTTGGGGTGTACCAGTCTTTGTCTGGGTGTGTTGCTGGGTTTGAAATACACAGGGATACGGTGTTTGTTGAAGATCCTCCTGAGTTTTAGGCCGTCAAACTGGAAATATGTAGTGTTTAGGCATAAATCCAGAAGCTGGCAAATGTGTCCGGGTTTGAGATTTGTTCGGTTTTGCAGGGAGGGTTAGGGTTAGGGTTAGTCCATATTTAGTCCGTTATTTTGGGGAGTCCATATAGGCAGGGGATGGACTCCCCAAAATCCATAAAGAAGGGGCCCTGCTCAGGCCTATTGTCAGCAGCATAAACTCGGTCACATACAACATAGCCAAATACATAGCCAATATCTTGGCACCTTTGGTGGGCAACACCCCACACTACATCCAAAACTCCATAGACTTTGTGAGTAAAGTCCAGAACTTAAAAATGGAGCCACATGAAACCATGGTTGCCTATGATGTGACTTCTCTTTTCACCTGCATTCCAACCGTGGAGGCTTCGGCCACAGTAAGAAAACGACTCACACAGGACAACTCCCTGCAAAACCGAACAAATCTCAAACCCGGACACATTTGCCAGCTTCTGGATTTATGCCTAAACACTACATATTTCCAGTTTGATGGCAGATTTTACAGACAGAAACATGGCTGTGCCATGGGTTCACCAGTCTATATCTATAAATCTATACATGGAGGAGGTAGAGAACAGGGCTCTGAACTCCTTTGAAGGATTTACACCGAGCCACTGGTTCAGATATGTGGACGACACATGGGTTAAAATCAAAACCAAAGAGGTGCAAGCTTTTACCGAACACATTAACACACTGGACAAAAACATCAAGTTCACCAGAGAGGATGTCAAGGACAATAGTCTGCCCTTCTTAGATTGTGACGTCCATATGAAAAAGGACAGGAGCCTCCACATTGGGGTATACAGAAAACCCACACATACAGACCAATATCTACTTTTCGACTCACACCACCCTGCAGAACCCTGCAACACAGAGCTGATAACGTACCCACCAGCTCACAGGCCCAAAGGGTAGAACACAAGCACCTGAGAGGCACCCTCACAACTTGTGGTTACCCTAACTGGACCTTTGTGAAAACTGCTTCTGCTTCCAGAAAGAAAAGTAGCAATATGGTTGAGAAAGAAAAACCAAACAAGAGAAACAACATAGTCATCCCATATGTGTCTGGGATATCAGAAGAACTCAGGAGGATCTTCAACAAACACCGTATCCCTGTGTATTTCAAACCCAGCAACACACTCAGACAGAGACTGGTACACCCCAAGGACAGAACACCACACACCCGAAAAAGCAACCTGGTGTATGCAGTCCAATGCAATGAGGAATGCAGAGACCTCTACATTGGAGAAACGAAACAACCACTGCATAAACGCATGGCCCAACACAGGAGAGCTAACTCCTCAGGCTTGGACTCTGCTGTCCACTTACATCTTAAGGAGAAAGCCCACTCCTTTGAGGACAGCAAGGTTCACATCCTGGACAGAGAGGATGGGTGGTTTGAAAGAGGAGTGAAAGAAGCCATCTATGTGAAAGTAGAGAAACCATCCCTCAACAGGGGAGGAGGCCTCAGACACCACCTATCTCCAATTTACAATGCTGCCCTTTCATCCCTTCCCAGGAGATTCAACAATTTAACCTCTAAGAGAAACAACTGTTCACAAGTGGCATGTGACTCCAACGACTGTCGTTATAACACAATAGGGCTCTAACAAAGTCGAAACCAACTCTCCACCAAGACAGTCACTCTAATGACTGTCGTTGGCACATGGAGCACAAAGGGAACCAATGACATCATCAGCCTTGTGAAAGCCCCTCCCTGAGGTTAAATTCCTGGGTCTCCACACCAGATAGTTGGACCAGTCCCAGCCTGGTCAGGTGCGAGAAAGAACTGATGAAGCCTCTTGGATGAGAGGTGAAACGTCTTCTTAGACAAATAACCAAGTCCATTTGCTTTCAATTTAAAACTCCTTTGAGATACTATGACCTGGACAAATGAGAATATTCACAGGCTAACTGAATAACTGATTATTTCAGAAACTTTAACAGTTAAAAAATAGTTCAGGCAAAGTCAAGCTCAGCCCATAATCCCAGTACATCAGGTGATATCAGCTGATGTCCATGATTCCCTTCTATGCAAATCTCACACAGAGCGCCCTCTTTAAGCTGCTTTAGCCTGCCTACCCTTGCTGGTTCCTCTGCAACATGCTTTTCAACCTGACTGCACCTCAGCTTGTTACCTGGACATAGATATGTTTGTCAGAGAATGGTCGGCGGTCTGAGAAACAGCTCAGGATGAGTTGAATGAATTGGAGGGAAAAACAGATGAAGAACGCCATGAAATGAACAGTGTCTGACGAAAAACCCTGAAAACACAGAGAGCAGAGGTTGAAGGTTAAAGGTCAAAGGTCAAAGGTCAAAGGTCAAAGCTCAAAGCTCAAAGCTCAGCTTCACTTTCTACCTGGTTTCATTCAGAAGAAGAAGATCAGATCAACAGGGAAAATGTGTGAATTCAAAGAAAGTATCAAAAGTTTATGTCATGAGAAGATTCAGGACACAAAGAGAAGAAAGAGTTCACCCGACAATTTCTGACAAAAATTGTCAATAAAAAATTGTGAACAAAAATTGTCAATAAAATAGCAGCTGTTTCCATCATGTGATACACTGTTTCTGAACAGAAACAATTCACTAACAACTTCTCAGCAGAAATCAGTAGGAAGAAAACCCTCTGTTGTAATTAGCAGCTACATGTCAACTGCTTTCTAAGAAATGATTAACACGTGTGTTCACACTTTCAGAGTAAAGTAAATTTAGACACTTTAACCTTCACACAGCTGTGAAATACTGCAGCTGAATGAGCAGACATAAACACCTGGAGACTTTGGGGGCGGAGTTTAAAATTCCTGCAGTAAACAGTTTACTTCCTGTAGCGAGGCCAAGCTCAGTTAACCTGTGTTCACCTGCAGCAGGTTGTTCACTGCAGAAAAACTACAGAGTTGTTCTGTTTTTTGTTTTAACAAATATGATTGTTTTGTTAAACCTCTACGTGCTGTTCACTCACCCAAACATAAAATGTGTTAAAACTCTTCCAACTGGAAAATAAAACTATAGTGTTGGTGCCCATATGAACAAAGAAGCTGCCAGAAAAAGGAGATCAAATAAACTGCAGAGAGAATTATAAAAAAATAAGGATCTAAAGAATTCTTAGAATAAAAACATAGAACATATATGACCAAATCAGGACACAGCTCTGCTGCTCTGTTGCAGAGGAGTAAAACAAACAAACAAACGGAAAAACAGACAAAGAAACAGAAAAACATACAAACAAAGAAAAAGACAAAAACAAACAAACAAACATGGGAAGTGACACAGGAAACAGTGCAGGACAGGTGACAGTAAAAGGTTACTGAGGACACCTGGTGGACATATGAAGACTGATCAGGTCAAACAGGAAGTAGATGAAGAGGAAACTGCAGAAGAAAACAGGTAAGATGTCAGGTAATTTAGACATTGTTGCCACTGGATCCTCCAGGGGGATCCTGATCAGATGTCGAGTCCCATCAACATAAAAGGAGCAGTGGTTCTCCTCCTCAACCTGTTTCTGAGTCACTGATACCTGATCAATTATCTGCTCGATGTTGACCTTCAGAGGAACGACTGAGCAAAGAACCAAAAGACTCCAGAAAAGGAAGAGGAGGATGGATGAACGGCTGCCCTTCATCCTCTCCACCTGGATTATAACAACAGCCAGAACCTGAGGAGGAAGAGGAGAGAGAGAGAGGGAGGGGGAGAAGGAGAACAGAGAGTATGTATATTGAGGAGGCAGTGAGAAACAGTTTTGGTGATTACTTGCTTGCTTGATTGATTGATTGATTGACTGACTGACTGACTGAATGATTGACTGATTGACTGATGATCCTGTGGACTCATTGGTCGATATGACTCACTGCCATGGTAACGAGTACCTGTTGTATCATGACATACCAGAGTGAGGCTCCGGATCAGTGGACCCAGCAGTATCAGCAGCTGGTTCTGGATCTCCCCATTTTTCTTCACCACAAAGTAGAAAATCTCCAGAAGACTGAAGGAAGCCAGACTGAGACCCAGGAGCTTCAACAGAGACCACAGAGACCCAGGTTAGACCACAGAGACCCATGTTAGACCACAGAGACCCAGGTTAGACCACAGAGATCCAGGTTAGACTTGCCGTCTTGCTGCAGCAGAGTTTTGACAGCGGGATGACACCTCGGTGAGGGCGGAGCTGCAGGTAGAGCAGGTAAAGAGGAGAACAGGTCCACAGGTAAACACAGGGGAACCACACCAGTACAGTGTGCTGGAAACACTGGGTCAGGTCTGGTCTCGAGGTGTACCAGGTGAGGTTCCAGTCCTGAAATCACAAAGCACATACCATGACTCATCAATTTATCTGCAGACATATATGTGAATTAATCATCCAAGACCACCAAACAATGTCCAGACTATCTCAGTCTGAATCTCATTCACACCTGGTGCCTTGTTGAGGTTCTTTTTAAATACCTCTCAGACCTCTGCCAGGGATTTGGGGAAAGTTTCCCCCTGAGTCTTCCAACTCTGCCTCTCCCACAGAGGATGTGGTGGATGGGTTCAGGAGTTCTTTCCACTGTCAGATGATATCCACAATCAGGGTCTGCAGTTCTCCTCCTCTACTGATCACAGCCTCAGTCTAGCCCTGCCTCCCCTTGCTGAGTCATCTAACAGTTTGCCAAAATGTCCTTGAAACTATCTAAAGTCCTTCTCCATAGCCTCCCTGAGCTCCTTCCACATCCCTGCAACCACCACAGCTGCTGGGCCAGCCAAGCATGAAGACCTCCTTCAGATTGTCAACCTCCTCCACTGCTACTATCCATCAATTGGTTCTCAATTTGTATCTGCCACACCCAATAAGGACTGTCTGACCACAACTCTGAGCAGCTGCCTCCATTATGGAACTTGTGAGCAGGGCCCACTCAGATTCCAGGTTCCACAACATGGAGATTCTTCTGGAGGTGGGAATTAAAGACCTCATGGACAGGGGTCTCAGTCAAATGTTCCTTGTCCATCCTCACTACATGTTTGGTTTTACCAGGTCTGATCCAAATAACCACCAGGGGGTGATCAGCTGACAGTTCTGCTATTCCAATCACTGAGTATCCAAGACATCTGATGATACAAAGACAGTTTGATGATAAGTCAATTATTGATTATTGTCCAAAGGATGTTTGGTCCTAGGTATACTCATGACTCATTCCATGCTCAAATATGGTGTTTGTCATGGCCAGTCCATGGGAAGCACAGAAGTCCAGTAACAAAGCACCACTTAGGTTCAGACCTGGCTGCTCCACCCATTCATGGGAGCTTTGTCCATCCTAGTCCACATGAGCATTCTAACCTCCCTTCTGTATCACAGAGTCCCTGCTGGTATCCTTTCTGGGATCCCAATAGACTACAAGAAAGCTCTGAACTTCTTTTCAAGGTAAAGGAACAAACAATTATCAGAGGCTTTCTCTCACTAACTTGTAGAGATAGAGTCAAAACTCTCTCTGGGGAGAACTGGGTCAAAGCCACTGGATGCCTGACAATTTGCCATCAGATGTCATAAAAGCAGAATATTTATATGGTTGGGTCAGATTGTTTACGATGTTAATTCTTACAGTTTATGTCAATAATTCACTTTGTTTAAGTTGTTAGATCATTAAGTTTGTTTTCCTTAATTCAAAGGGTTTACATTTTTTATTTAGTTATGTTTTATTGTTAAAGGTTCTGTAAACGATTGTCACTGCCACTAGATATCACACAAGACCACCAGCATCTCAGACCACATGGGAAAAACTTTAACAACTTTCTGGATGTTTTGATGGCCCACTGATTTATGGATTTGAGCCAGTTGTCCTCAGTCCAGTCCATCTGTGCTCTAATGGAGCCATAGCCTTTTTAGATGAAAATGTTGTCTCTTCTTCAGTGGAGGAAATTCTGAAGGTCACTTTTACCTGAACGCTGCATACTGCACTGAGCCACCTCACCTGTGGCTGGAGTATATAAACGTGGGGAGGACCAGTGGTTTTAACAGCACTAACATGCACACTACATTTACATTTACATTTAGTCATTTAGCAGACGCTTTTATCCAAAGCGACTTACAGAAAGGGGAACAATCAAGGTTAAGTGCGATAAGAAGTGTTAGCGCAGCAATAAGTGCTAGTGACGATTCTTTAAGTGTAGATTTGCTATGTAGTGCTAGGAGAGAAGGTGCTCTCTGAAGAGCTGGGTCTTCAGGAGTCTTTTAAAGGTAGAGAGGGATGCCCCTGCTCTGGTAGGAAGTGGTAGTGCATTCCACCAACGGGGGACAACGTGAGAGAAGAGTTTGGATTGCCTTGAACGAATGGGTGGCAGAGCCAGGCGTCGTTCGTTAGAGGAGCGCAGCGGTCGTGAGGAAGCATATTCCTGTACCAGGGCGTTCAGGTAGGTAGGTGCAGTACCAGAGACAACTTTGTAGGCAAGCATTAGAGATTTGAACTTAATGCGGGCTGCAACAGGTAGCCAGTGGAGCTCGATGAGCAGCGGGGTGACATGTGACCTTTTGGGTTGGTTGTAGACCAGGCGCGCCGTGGCGTTCTGGATCATCCGAAGTGGTTGCACTGAGTGGGCTGGGAGGCCCATCAGGAGGGCATTACAGTAGTCTAGTTTTGCATGTACACACTGCAAGGCCAACTACCACAACAAAGATCAGAGAAATTCAGATTAAAGTACAAAGCATAATAAAAAAAAACTGTATAAAAACAGATTACAAAACAGATCATATCTAATTAAAGAATAAGACTAAAACATTAAATGAAGGCACAGGAAAACAGAGTAGTTTTTAGCTTCTTCTCAAAGTCAATTACAGTTTGATCACATTTGATTTGATCCATTAGGAGCTGGTTCCAGCAGGAAACAGCACAGTGGCTGAAAGATATTTCACCCCTTTAACTCCGGGCTCAACTAACTGAGCTGCTCCTGCAGATCTTAGAGACCTGTTAGATTTATTTACATGGAACATTTCAGAGATAAACTTAGGCCCTAAATCTTAAACAAATCTTTAATATGAAACTCACCCAGAGAGGGTCCAAACCACTCACACTGCATAGATCCTCCATTTAAACTCTTCTTCTACTATCCGCTTCTTCTTATTCTACTGCCTGTTTCTTCTCCTTTTTCTTCTACTGTCTAACTTCTCCCTCCTCGTCTTTGGGTAATTTCTGCTGCTGCTCAGAGTTTTAGTCCGAAACAAATCAGAATACACTCTGTCAAAAGGTCTCTTTACCACTCTCTCTCTGTCTCTCTCTCTCTCTATCTCTGATATGTTCTCTCTCCCTCTCTGTCTGTCTCTCACTCTCTCTATAATGTTTTCTCTCTGATATGTTCTCTCTCTCTCTCTCTCTGTCTGTCTCTCTCTCTCTCTCTCTATAATATGTTCTCTCTCTCTCTCTCTGATATGTTTTCTCTCTCTCTCTCTCTTTCTCTCTCTCAATTTCAATTCAATTCAACAGGCTTTATTGGCACGACATTTTGAATGTGTTGCCAAAGCACACTTACAATTAAATAATAATTATGTATGTTATGGAATAAAGAAAAGGAAAAGGGAAACAAAAAAAACCCAATGAATTATAGATGTGTACACATATATATTTATTCACACATATATACAGATATAAATGTATCCATGTAGATATATATCAGATAATAGAGAAGAGGAGACTTGGTGGTGATCACATTTGGTTTCTATATTTCTATATCTATCTGTCTTCTGTTGTGACAGGAAGGGACATATTTAGCAGCCAACACTACACATTCTTTCTTTTCTCCCAGATTGATTGGTAGTTTCTTCCTGTCTGTTAAACTTTTAAATTTTGGGCTTCTATATTTTTGACACTGTGTCAGGAAATGTAGTTCAGTCTCTACAGCTCCCTCATTCCAGTGATAGCACAGCCTGTCCTCTCTGGACAGCAGGTCATTCTGTGTCTGCAGACTGTGGTCACTCAGTCTGTTCACTGTCAGTGTGTTGCTGCCACAGCAAGTGTGTGAAGTGCCACAGTGAACAGTCTGTTTAGGGCCAAAATATACTACTAGTTTGTGTTGTGAGCGTGTCACATAATTCTAGTAGCTGATGTATTTTTCTTCTTCTTTATTTATAATGTGGTTGGGTCTAATCTTCTGAGTGATGGTGTAACTGTTCAGCAGTGGACCCTTTTTAGTAGGAGACAATAAGACCAGGTCATCTGCATATGTAGCGGGTCCCAGCTAGGCCTCCGCTAACAGATATATAGATAATCCCGACTGGAGCGCTGGAAACTGGAAACACAGGACAGAGATGAGAGACACAGGACAGCTACTGCTCATTTTCCAGGTCCATTGGATTATGTTTTATTCTCACATTCACATGCTAAACTTTCAACTGCAACAATGAATCAATTCTGTTATTTTAGTTTGCATTGAAGCAGTGGTATCTAAACCACATTTTCACATATTACTTATGAAATAAACTTGTATTAAACCAAAAATAAACATTACATTTTCCCTTAATCATGTCAACTATTATCACCAATCATGTAATCTATCATCAATCATGTGATCTATTATCAATCATGCACTCACTTCTCATCCACACATTGTCTACCCTCTCACCCAAAGAGGAATAACTGTACATAAAGTACATATTGTAAGTATTCACTTAATATAACAGAAGGAATCTCTCTTGCAGTTTAACTATCCCACATTTTGAATACACACTCCACACACAATAATAATACTTTCAACACATTAGCCCACAAATGCCCATTTCGGAACAATGTAACACACACGCACACATATTTTCGTACATACCGTATTATCCCCCCAAATGCCAAGGAGCCAAAGAAAATACACAAAAGTAAACATTTGACTACGGTGACGGACGCCATTTTAGCCACCACAATAGCCTCGTACCGTGGCACTTTCGTTGTTTGCACACTGAATGGGCGTCTAACTTCTTTCCCACACATCACCGGGGGTTCATATTATCTTATAAACATCTGAAGTCAGAGAAAAAGTTGATAACCAACCTGGAAACACAGGACAGAGATGAGAGACACAGGACAGCTACTGCTCATTTTCCAGGTCCATTGGATTATGAACTTCACTCCCGCGATGCACTGTAAATAGTCCCAGTGACGCTGCCGGTAAGTGCTGCCACCCAGTGTCCATTTCTCGCAACCTCAAGTCATTGTGTGTTTCTCTTTCTTATTCTTACTTAGCAGAATAAAATAATAAAATGAGATAATAGCAGTGGCCATAAACCAAACAGTAACTTCAGAGGAAATTAAACAATAATAATCTCAACAAAAATACTTTTGTGAGTATCACACATAGAACAGACACTTGATTTCTGTGTATTGAAGTGTGAGACCTGGTGCTGGTGACTGTTCTAATAAGATATCAGTGCAATAATATAAATATTGAAGAGAGTGGGGCTGAGGTTGCAGCCCTGGTTCACCCCTCTACCCTGTGGGAAGAAGTCTGTGCATTTATTTACAGTTTGTTATTTTCATTACATCAAAGGACTTCCCCCTACACCACTTTCTGTTAGTTTAAAAAGTAACCCCTCATTCCAGACTCAATTAAAAGCTTTCTGAAAATCAACAAAGCAGGCATGAATTGTGCTTTTATTTTGATTTACATATTTATCAATTAGTGTGTGTAGGGTGAAGATGTGGTCAGCTGTTCTATCATTTGGAAGGAATCCAATCTGACTTTTGCTTAAGACTGTGCTCTCTCTCTCTCTCTCTCTCTCTCTCTCTCTCTCTCTCTCTCTCTCTCTCTCTATCTGATGTTTAGTGGATATCAAGCCTGATATAGTTTAACATCAAATCCATCAAACCAGACTGAAGAGGAGTGGACAGAGCACATACAAACAGAGTATGAATGGCTGTTTGTCTCCTGAGAGGACTGGTCTGAACTGGAAGATCTCTGGTTCTAGAGAAACTGTATGCACTGTAATCTGAGTCTCATTGCTATGATCAAAATTTTGATCTGAGACACTCAGAGTGCTGAGGATTAATGTGGGCTGTCAGACAGGCCTCATGTATTATCTACTGAACCCTTGTTACTCAAAATGACTTACTCTACACTGATGGTTTGGTTTTTAAAGGTTTAAAATAAGAAGAAAGATGGTATCAAATATCTTGGTGATATCTTCGCAATGAAGAGAAAGTGGACATGGCTGCTCTTTCAGATGTCTTTTAGGGTCATTTGTGCTCCTACAGCTTCAGTGCTATGGCATCATTTAGATTATATGGAGCCACCTACTGGTTCAATCCCAAAAGTACAAGCATCTTCAGAGGAATTTCTCTGGGATCAGCTGTGTTGGGTACCTGACCCTGGAGGAGCCTTATTTAGCAAAGCAAGAGTGGAATGCTAGGCCTCATACCCTTAGCAAGTACAGTGGCAACTTTTCATTTCCAATTTTCACTGGTTTTAAATACCCAGAGTGGAAGGACTTAAGGAGCATTTTGAGAAATCAAGAACAAATACAAATATAGGATAAAAGAAGGTAAATAAATCAAATAAAAACAAGACAAAGTGATAATAACAAGTAAAACCTTATAAGTGAGGAAACACTGCAGGACCTGCAGGACTCTGATAGTGGAGATCCTTTCCCCAAGTTGGGTCTCAATATAGACCGAAGTGGACTAACAGACTTGCTGGTATCATTTACATTAGTAAATTATACAAAAAGCTAAATGACAGAAAGGACACTGCAGGGAGGACAAACTTAAAAGGGACAGATGACAGTAGTTTGGCTGTGGCTCAGGAGGTAGAGCAGGTTGTCCATTAATCGGAACGTTGGTGGTTTAATTCTTGGTTCCTTGAGTCCATATGTTGAAGTGTCCTGGAGCAATATACGTTTTGTCTTGTTTTTTTACCTCGAACTTAGAGCAAGTTGTTCTATCAGACTTTTATTCAATGTGTCATTGTTCAAATCACAAAAATTAGATAACTTGTTTTAATTTTCAAGGGTACATGCTGACCTCAGGCATAAATATATAATATAGTAACTATTATTTGAAAATACACTTTTATTTTGCAGTTAAATCATCCAAAAAAATCAAAAATGGTTTATACTTCATCCTCCCCTACAGCTCCATACCTCCTTCTTCCACCACACAGAATAACATTGTTGTAATAATATTTGTTTAACCACATTACCTAAAACTATAACTCACCTCACCTGTACCATGTCTCACCTGTCCTAGACCTTCTCCCTGCAGAGCACTCAGAGAGCAAACACAAACAAACAAATGAAAACAAAACAAATACACAACAAACACAAGAAGCAAATGGACCACTGTTTGCAGAGCCAAGTCCTCGACCCGCTGAGGCCTGGATTCTACTGATTCTATTCAAGGTTCTTTTATTCTCATTGTAGAGCAAAATGAAACCAATCCAAAGCAATTCATCATAACAAATATCAAAAATAGAAGAGTTCAAATTAAACAAATTTAAAGTGTATCTACAATATTCAAATGTATACATTAAATATAAAATGTAAGACATAAAAAAGCTATAAAATAATGATATATAAAAATATATATTTTTTTATTATATATATATATATATATATAAACAATTGCAATCAAGATAAAAAAGGAGCTGGGATTTTGCACTTGAGGTAACTGCACATTTGTTGAGTTGCGGTGGTTCTATGTACTATTGCAGTGCAGATACAGTATCCTTTAGGTGTAACTGTAGTATTGCAGTGCAGATACATTGCCTACAGGTGTAACTGTAGTACTGATGTCCATGGTGGAATGGGTCCTTCAGTGTGTTCAGAGGTTTGTTCTAACATTCCTTTGATTTATTAAAGTAATAACAGCTGACAGTTGTTCATGAGTTCAGGTATAACACAGCAGTGATCACACTGTGTCTCTAAATTCAACATCAGTCTGTGGATCCAGTTTCCTGAAACAAACTCAAGAGCTATCTTAAGCTGGTAGCAGTTTTCTGTTTGAATGTTCATATTTAGTCTAAACAGTTCACTGAGAAAACTTCTGTGCTCTGCTAAAGACAATATGCTGGGTTTGATTCTTCAGGTAGAGTCATTGTTTCAAGCTTTTAATGGAAAACAAAGGTTTCATGGATATTCAGTTTGTTTGTGCGTGTGTGTGTGTGTGTGAGACTTTTTTTTCATACATTAATCTGTTATTCTCTGCTCACCTAGGTTCACACTGAGCATGCTCAGCATCACAAGGTCAGACTATATCTTCAGTTTCTCATTGTATCCATGACAACATCTTATAATGAATGACCCCTACCTGCTAATGGATGTGTGAACTTTGAATTGTACATTTGGCTCAAGCTGGTTTTACTGACTTACAAGAAACACACAGTTATTTACCAGGGTGGTGTTAAACTAATTTAGGACATACTGTGCACTGATGTTATATCTCAACACACACACACGGTAACATACACACAGTGATATGTGGATGGATGTATGATGTTTGATCAAATAAAGTTTTATTGATTGATAACATTAGTATATTGCCCTGTATTTTATATCATATTATTCCACAATAAAAAGCTGTTACTTTCTATTCAAAATTCAAATTTCTTCATAATTTCAACAACTGTATCCAGCTGTTTGAAGTAGTTTTTCTTGTTACCAGAAGACAGTGCTCTGCAAAACCTTTGCTGCTATTGACTTATCAATTAACTAAGCTAATCGATAAAAACTGATATACTTACATTAGTATGTTATACTGCACATTATAATACTTGGTTATACTTTCATTGGTATACCAACATGAAACAGAACATTCACTTACAATATTTTATTCTTCATACTTAAGTATTTTTTATATTTATATGGTTCATATTTAATCAGCAGAGGTCTGAAAACATGACAGCATCTAAATAAGGAAACAAAAAACCCAGTTAATACAGCAGTATAAGGTACTGTTAGTTCTTTGTAAACATATGTATTACTTACTATACACGAATATTTTGTGTACAGGTATACAGTACTGTTGGAATTATTGTACATAGAAGTTATCTTACATTTGCTTATACTGTTTAAGAGTTATACATATGCCTGTGTGTGTGTGCTACTATGTAGAGTGTTGTGCAAGCTGTTTTTCAGAGACATCAGGAGGACTCACATGCAGATTCAAGGACGGGGCACAGAGCGAAACCACACTGAAGAGATAAACATGAAACTCTTTGAGTTAGAGTAGAGGGATGTTCTGAGAAACTATGCAACTGATAAATTAGCAAGGTCCCAGACCTTGAACACACCTGCTGGAAACAAAAACATTCTTACAACGTTTTTAGATAAGGAGTGCAACCTGTGTATCCCCCATCCTTTAGAGGCTGCATTTCCCATGTAACTAGGGACCACCCTAAGGAAATAAAAAAGAGGAGACGGCAAGATGTACTCAGAGTGGGTTGGAGAGTGTAACTGAGTACATCTCTGTCCGTTCTCCTCGCGAGTAAAAAGAGCTCTAACTCTGTGTCTTCTCTCTTTGTATTTTAATAATGTTTTGGGATGTTTAAACCTGACAAGTACACACAGTACCAACAGCACCCACTGAATTGTGGATAGACACCGAGTCAGCAGAAGGCTCAGGGACTTGTGGGTGATCGATAGGAAGTGTTGGCTGCCATGGTAATAGGAAGAGTAGCTAGCTCCATCTTTGCACTAACAGACAAACAGTAATCAGTAATCAGTTAATGATGACATCACCGATTGAAACACTTGCTTGACACCTGCTGGAGGTCTGAAGTCGACGCCCACCAACGATGTTGTCGTTGCCTTGGAGAACGATGTACTCTGATTGGCTCCCCTGAAACTCTGTAGGACACAAACAAGTTTCCTTAATTCCTTTATTCTTTCCTTCCATCCTTACCTCACTTCCGTATAAGGTATTTCCTCCATCTGTCTGTAAATCAAACCATCAGGCTCCACCAGCTGCTTCCTGTATACACACATATACACACATTAACATAGTTAATATCATTCATATATTAAATAGAACAATACTAAAACTAAACTATTAAATACATAATTGAACAAATAAATTAATTAATTAAATGTTGATGCAGTTGAGCATAGGTCCAATGCAGAGCATGAAACCCACATGCTGTAGCTATTACAAAAGTTAAACTCCTGTCTCTAGTATGGCTTTTACAACATATATTAAAATATACAACTTTCATTCTTATAAAACCACAATACACTATAGATATGGAAATAGTGGAAATGAAGTCACTTTTTCACTATTTACCTACATTTACACTTTTTTTGCATTTTCTTTTACATTTTATTCCTGTGGGGGGAGCAGCAGACGCAGTCTCTATGGGAACTCTTTCTGAATGTCCCCTGTTGGTGGAATGCACTACCACTTCCTACCAGAGCAGGGGCGTCCCTCTCTACCTTTAAAAGACTCCTGAAGACCCAGCTCTTCAGAGAGCACCTTCTCTCCTAGTACTACATAACAAATCTACACTTAAAGAATCGTCACTAGCACTTATTGCTGCACTAACACTTCTTATCGCACTTAACCTTGATTGTTCCCCTTTCTGTAAGTCGCTTTGGATAAAAGTGTCTGCTAAATGACTAAATGTAAATGTAAATGTAAATGAATGGACAGATCATTCAGCCCAGCTAAAGGAGAGCAGCTTAGCATCTTAGCATGTTAGCAACAATGTCTGCACAGAGCACGTGGACTATCAAAGTTCTTCACACACACTTACTGGATGTGTTGCCATATAAGGTTATCTGGTTTATCTGGAAGACTAGAGAGCATTAGCATTAGCCAGAGTTGGATGATAACATTTTTGTGGACATGCAACATTATTAAATGACTAGATAACATTGTTTTCATTAGCTTTGATGTTTCATTTAGAAAAACTAATAGAATTTGGATAAGCATTGGTGGTCCACTTCACTGAATTGTAGCATTAGCCTAAAACTAAGTCTAAACAAGCCTAAAAACTGGAATAGTTAGGGTTAGGTTAACCCTAACCCTAACCCTAACCCTAGCATTGGCATTTGTCTGCACTACAAAGCATTTGTGCATACAATCTACAATCTGGGAGTTAGATTCAGGTGACTGGTCACTGTGCGACCATAAAGTGAAAACAGGAACTGGATTAGCGAAAGAGACTTACAGACCTACAGATCAAAGTTTACAGAAACTTGAAGGTTTTTCCAAAATTTTAAAGACTGAACTTGAACTTTCCAAACTCTTAAAAAATCGTAATTTTGTTTCTCATGAAATCCTCCAATTAATTTTTTTTCCATATTAATATGTAGAAAAGAAAAATGACTGTATAAAAAAACCACGCCCCTCACCTCCTCCGCTGTTGTCTGATTGGTCGATCACCATCCAGACTTCTGCTTCGCCTGAAATACAAACAAAAACATGGTCTTCAAGTAATTTATTGTCCTTTTTTCTTTCTTTTTTTCTTACCTCTGTGGTCCTCCATCTTGTTTTTCTTCTTTGGTGCTTGGAGGAAACTTTGAGTTGAACAGGCCACTGGAACAGAAAATATTCATACAGTAATCAGATTATATTATTCAATATTATTTATAATTAGAAGAGTATATGATATACGATGATTTGTTATGTTGACATTTATTTGATTTGTTATTCACTGTCTTGTTGTATTTAATTATTTGATAATTGATGATTTACAAGCATACAAGTTCACATCACACATTTTATTTTATATGTTGTTTTTGTCTTTCACCTCACAGGGCCGCTGTTTTCCCATGGTGCACTGGGTTTAACTTGGTCTTCCTTTGCCCTCCACTCTGACCTGCAGTTACAAGACAAACTTCATTGTAATATCTGTAGATATGCCTAATCTTATGGGCATAAAGAAATAACAAGCCAGCTCCATAACTTTACCGGGAATTCTTTAATATCGCTCTGCATGTTTCACAGGGGCCAACACATCCTGAACACCCCCAGCATACATCATCAACATGACATGCACACACCACACCACTTACAGATTAGCAGAATGTTCTTCTGGCATAACTTCCATTCATTACATTCATGACATGACATTATCAGTTGATCACATGATGTCATCATATGATCTCATGACATCATCAAAAATGTTTTAAAACAAGTTTAATAAGAGCTGTGTCTGAAATCACTCTTTATTTACTATGTAGTCTTCTCACCTTTGAACAGCAGGCGGCACTGTCTGTGTTATCATTGGTTCACTGCTGACACACCCTGCTGTGTGATTGGCTGGGAGAGAAGAGAGGGGCAGAGACTGTAAAATGTTTATAAACTATTTTAGAAAAAACTAAATAGTTTAAAGATTAAAATCAACAGAAAATACTCTACTGTCAAATCATACATGAATAAAATAGTTATGAAATACAAATATTTATTATAAATTAAATAAATAAATATAGAGTATAATTTCAAATTAATCCAAGGGAAATATCATGAGTTTTTGTGAAATATGGGTAAAATGACAGTGGAAGACTTTAATGACATTTCTGAGCATTAATGTCGTTTGGAGGAAAGTTCAGAGTTCAGAAGACTAAAAACAATGATTTAAAAAATTATGATTAATAATAATGATAATAATTAATTAATAATAATAATGATGACTGTCCTGTACTCTCCAAAAGTATACATGATAATAATGATAATACTGATACTACTAATAATTAAACTAATAGTAATAATAATAACAGAAGGTGTACACACTGTGTCTCATAGAGAAATCTGTTGTTTTATTGGCAGTTTTGTTTTTCAGCCGCAGATAAACCAGAGTGGGCAAATGAGCAATACTTCACATAGAAAAGAGAAAGAGAGAGAGAATCTCACAAACATTTTATAAACAGATATTTTACATGCAATAACAAGCGAATAATAATAACTAACAATACAATAATGAATTACCAAAACAAAAATGAAATGCAATAAAAATTACATCTGATAACATCACAAAAAAATTAAAACAATAAATACAATAAATAAAGAAAAAGAAAAGGAGTTTAAATCAAAGTCAGGAGAAATGTTTGTGTGTTTACCTGTTGTGTTTCTCTTTGCATGTCAAAGGATTCAGCGCTGATATCCTGAACACAATGAATAAGAGTCACATTAACAAATCATTAAATCAGTGTGTGTGTGTGTGTGTGTGTGTGTGCGTGTGTGTGTGTGTGTGTGTGTGTGTGTGTATGTGTGTTACCTGAAGAAGACATGATGTTCAACACAACATCTCCACAGACGTTTACAGTCGGATCGATCTGATGTCTGAAAGAAGAACGATGTCTCTGAACCCTGAAACACAAAAACACACCCCCCACACACACACACACCCACACACACACACACACACACACACACACACACACACAATCACACGTAATGTATATTTTAAGATCGTGTTTCTTTGTTGAGATTTGTATAAAATTTTGCTTACTGTGACACTGTAGCTGGTGTGTGTGTGTGTGTGTGTGTGTCTAATTATTAGTACATTAGTGGGTTTTTTTGTTGCTTTTTTTGTCTCCTCCTGTTATGTGGGATTATTTGTCCTGATACACTTGATCTATGTCTGTGTATGCAGTACTGCAGTACTGCTGTACTATATGTGATACATTCACTTTGTGTTCTGACTATATTGTGTGTGTATATATATATATATATATATATATATATAAGTAGTATATATGTAGTATTCTACTTATTCTTGTACCTCTGCTGTTTTTGACAGTTGTTCTCCTGCTTGTGATCGATAAAGTTTACTTTAGAAACTGTTAGAGTTGGTATGATGATTTGCCATCATCATTAGCATTAGTGTTAACATTAGCACCAGTCAGCAAATAGGAACTCACATTTTTCCCAGCAACTCTGAGCTCAAACGTTTCATCTTTAAAGTGAAGTTTGGTGATTCTCTGCCTGAGGAAAAGAGTCACATGACAGGTCACATGATCACAGTTTTAATTGATAGTTATACTTTAATTTACCCTGTTTATTGACAATTGAACAAACACTGAAATATTTATTGTGTTGTGTGGTGGAAATTGTTGGCAGCATAAATAGAATTAGAAAAATAATCAACTGATTTTATGTTACAGTCACTCAGAGTTGTGTTACTGTGTGTGGATGAGTTGTGTCTAAGTCAGTAAGTCAGTATCATATGAGCTAAAATAACAAAGTGCCTTGTTTTTGCAATAGAAAAGAGAAATATGACCTTTGGCTTGGAATTAACTCTTGTCCTCTGCTACCCAGTCAGTGTTACAGATGATTTGTTCATTTAAATGTATACAAATTATTCATATTAATGAAAACATTTCTGTTGTTTGTGTATATTTTAAGAAACATTTGTCAATACTGTTTATTAATATTTATTCAAAAATATTTAATGTTTATTTAAGCAGATGATTCATAATTATGCAAAAATCTATTAATGCCTCTGTTATGTTGTTATATATTTATACAAATTATTACATGTTGTTCACATAAATTGTTAAAAACTATATTTATACGAACATTTGTTAAATACTGTTTTATAATATTTTAATGGTACAGTGGTGCAGTGGTTAGCACTGTTGCCCCACAGGTTCTGGGTACAATCCCCGGGCCTGGGGCCTTTCTTTGTGTCTGTGTGGGTTCCCTCCTGGTTCTCAAGCTTCCTCCCACAGTCAAAGACATGTTAGGTTAACTGGTGACTCTAAATTACCTGGAGGTCTGAGTGCGAGTGAATGGTTGTTTGTCTCTATATGTCATGTGACAGACTGGCGTCCTATCCAGGGTGGACTCTGCCATCGCCCAATGTCAGCTGGGCTTGGCTCCAGCCCCTCTTTGACCCAGTTTGGACAAATGGTGTAGAAAATGGATGGATAGTTGTTTATGTAAACATTTACAGACTTCTTTAATGTGCGTTTATTGTATATGTTTGTATGTGTTGGTCTCACTCTGAACAGATGTATTTAACTGGTGATCAAAGATGTTAGTGAGGTTTCACGCCTACCAGAAATATTTTCCCACCAGCATATTGTTCTTGTAGATCACCACACCCACTGGAGTTGGACCCAAGAAGTACTCAGACTGGTTCTCCCCCTGGCAAGGCATCATGGGAGTAAACATGTGGTTTATAAACATGATAAATATACGACTGATGAACATGTGATTGATGAATACATAATTTATGAACATCTGAATGATGTAACAAGTAAAACATTTGAAAGCCAGTGACCAAATGAAACTTAAGTGTTGGGTTGGTACAGATTATTGATCACTGATGACTGATCAGTGATTATTGATCTTACATAGGCATTGAACAGAGACACCCCATACATCCGCAGGGAGCTGCAGAGAGACAGGAAGAGACTCTGAGCCTGAGGGCGAGAGACACCACTGAACAACGAGAGAGAGAATTTGTTAGTGACAGGGCCTCAGTGTTGCTCAGAGATGTCTGACTGTTAGAGAAGGATTTTTTACATCATTCAAACATCACATACATGTTCTTTCTTCTTCTCCAGTTTCTAACATTGTTGATTCAGAAAGTTTATTTCTGTGTTTCCTCTCTACCTGAAACGCTTATAGATATTTTGCACTTCTTCCCTTTCCTCTGAATCTGACATCTCCAGCCCAGCGTCATCGCCTCGCTCCACTGATAAAAACAAATAAAAATAATAAAAAAGAAAAGAAATTTTTGACATAAAGATAGATAAATAGAAACAAAGATAAATGATGAATAAATATTATTAGAGAATAAAGAACAGAAACGATAAACATTGAATTGATGTAAAGTGTTTTCTCACCATGCAGCATCAGAGCAAAGAGCTGAGGTCTAAGGTGAGCGGGGCATGGCAGGCGACCTCGACGGACATCTTGACGAACCTGCAGGTAAAACTGCCACCTGTCAGAGAAAACACCTGGTGATGTCATCTGAGTCATTTATAACCAGGAAATAAGGACAAACAGAGCTTTAAATGATGATGATGATAATGATGATGAAA
Organism: Trachinotus anak; assembly: GCF_046630095.1. NCBI lineage: Eukaryota > Metazoa > Chordata > Actinopteri > Carangiformes > Carangidae > Trachinotus > Trachinotus anak. The sequence goes on along the minus strand of NW_027273886.1, from coordinate 745,648 downwards.
TATTTTATATCAGTGACACTGACATGTTGTCATCATGGATACGTAGATATTCAGCATGTTGGTTTGATTTTGATCTGTAAACATGATATTGATGCAGGGAATCTCCTCTCCTTCTTCTCCTCCTCTCCTCCTTTCCTCTTTCTGTCCTCCTCCTCCTCTCCTTTCCTCTCCTCCCCTCCTCTCCTCTTTCTGTCCTCTCCTCCTCTCCTTCTCCTCTCATCTCCTCTCCTCCTCTCCTCTTCCTTCCTTCCTCTCGTCTCTGCTCCAGTGTGACAGGAAGTCATTAAACACATTTACACTGATTGAAAAAATGTATTTATTTATTAAGAAATAAAAAGAATTATTTTACCGTGTCACTTCCTCTTTCAGCTTCGATGGAGCTTCAGCATAAAATTTAACACCAAAGTAAAAAATGTATGGCGGCCCAACTAGGACAAAACAGTCAAAAACACACACACACACACACACACACACACACACACACACATATATATATATATATATATATAATCTATTTAATGTTTGATTGAATTTGTGTGAAAGTTAAAGAACATAAAACATCATTAATGAAAATACATGTGACAGAAAAACACTTAAATCATCAGGTGTAAAAATACATCTTATTTTAAACATCATTGATTTTTGTGAAACTCACCGAGGTCTCGATGTTGTGAAATTGTTTTTAAAGGATCCAACCAGTGCTGAAAGAAACACAACCACAATTAAATTAAACTGTATCAGAGTAAATTCAGTGACAGAATCATTTAATGTTTTCTGGGATTTTCTCACTGTCTGCTGTTTGTTGTCACAGAATCTCAGACCAAAGAATTCGATTTCAACCACCTTCAGGTGTGAAAACACCTGCTGCAAGATGGCTGCCACCTTCGAGGATTTCTAGGGATGAAAAAAAATTGTATTGAGGTTTTTAATGAGCAACACCAAAGAGAGAGATCAGAAATATTTTATAGAAACAATTTAATATATGAGAAAAAACAGAGCAGGAAGTCCTTGCTCACCTTAATGCCTCGCTCATCCGTTAGTGTTATCTTCTTTTCGTCCAATAGGAGCACTTCTCCATAAAAGTCCTCCCGGTTGCCGCAGAAACAGGTCATTTTTATGAAGTGCAAAATTATCTTAAAAGGAAATGTTACCTGGGGCAGAAACACCTGAGAGATCAACCAATCATGAGTTAGAGTCAGCCAGTTAAAAATAAAACAGTTTAAAGGACAATTTCACAGGTTTTCAGTGATGACATCAGCATTAAACTGTTTATTCTTCATCACATGTTCAGTTTGTTCATCATCATTATCATCATCATCAGACAGAATATTTATTTCTACTGTTCTTATTCTGGTCATGTGATCATGTTGTTCGGGTTTCACCTGATGACGTCACTGTAACTGAACTCACCTTTAGGTCTCACTGTTTATTCTCAGATCGTATTGATACAGTTTTATTATTATTCTGTCTTATTTTTTTATATTGCAGCCATTTTGTCTTTGTCTTTTCTACATATTTGCTAAATAAATTAATTTAATGTTGACACAAAGATTATGTTAAATAGAAAAAGCTCATATGAGCAGATGTCGTCACAGAGTGGTGACAGAATAAACGTCAGTCTGGCTGATCAGACTAGAACAGTTGCATTATGGGGAATAAAGTTAGGAGTGTTTCTCACCTGCTGCTGCAGATTCACTTTGTTCTCTTTCACTTCTTCTTTTTCTTTTTCTGGTGATTGTCCTCCTTTTCCTCTTATTCCTGTTTCTCTTCTTGTCTGTTGTTTTGTTGCCGTGGTAACAACCCCCTCCCTCCTCCTCTCCTTCTCTCTCTCTCTTGTTTTGTTGTTGTGTTGCCGTGCAGATGATCCTCTCATTTTTTTCCCTTTTTTTATATCAAATGAATAAAACATATTTGCATTAACTGAACCACAAAGTACAACAAATATCCAGGTTAAACTTTGTTATTTGGCTTGACTTAACCTAACACTGACATCCTGATAACGAAGCTGGTTATGACCTGGTTCAGTTCAGTCTGGTTTACCTGTCCAGGTACGAGCTTTTAATTCTAAACATCATCATCGGAACCATGAATAAAGTATTGATATGATCTAAGAAGAAACTGCAGGTAAATCCAGTTACAGTGACGTCATCAGGTGAAATCTGATCACATGACCAGAATAAAAACAGGTATTTGTCTTCTCAAGCAAATCAAACAAATATAAATAGCCAACATTAGCCTATTAATTTCCTGCATTGGCTAACTCAAGGCTGTGAACCTGTGGACATCCACTGATCCATACAAACATCTGCTGATCTTTATTATTAGACTTTACTCTCCTCTCTTTTGTCCCTGTCAGGATCCTGTAGAGACGATGACTCAGGTTTTCCAGGTATCTGATTGGTCAGTAGTTTGGCTGTTGTCAGGTTTTCATCTCTCCTTTATCTATCACCTCTGTCTGTCATCATCACCTGTGGATCAATAATCAATAATCTCTGATGTTTTTATTGCTGTTTCTCTGTCACTGTGTTTGAATGCCTCTCACACAGTAACACACTCACAGTCTAATTAAAGTGAACAGAGGATTATCTCTAAAAGCTCTAAATCCAAAGTGAATGCAACGTAAACAGAAAAACATCTTTAATTTAATGTCATTAACTTAATTGAAAATAAATTTCTTTCCTGTTTAAAGTTTCTTTGCTGAAAAGAAGAAAATGATGAGAAAGGAGAAACTTCTCATTCATGAAAAATCATTTATTTCAGTTTTTCAATCAAATAATAATTTATAGTAAATAAATATCTCACTTTTCTGTTGTTAGATTTATCATCATTTGTACTCTTTATTTTATGTAAGTAAACAATTTATCATATATATTTTTAGTATGTACATTTGCTAAATATTTCAGTTTAATAAAGTTTTTCCCAGTGAATATTAAATATGTAACTATATCTGTGTATAGACTTATTGTTTTCTGAACAAGAAGAACTGAAATATATTAATAATTAAAATCTTTATAAAAGTTGCTGAATCCAGTTTATTGTGTTTATTTCTCTGTGAACCCAAAATGATTTGCTTATATATTATATTAATATTCGCAAATATTATTTGCTTTTAATTATCAACTTTGTTTTTAGCAGAATTTTTTATAGTGTTGCAGCTTGTGTTAATCAACTAATGGATTCAGATTAGATCTTTTTCAGTGTAGGATTAAAGCTGCAGATATAAATGTTGGTTTCACTTCACTCATCACTCTATTTACTTGTCTCTTCTTAGGTTTTGTTTATTTTATTTCTTTTTTTGTTGTTGTTATTTTTTGTTATTGTTTTGTGACAGTTGTCACCAGCTTGATTTATAAACATTATTTTTTTAACTTGATTTTATTTTAACTAAACTTCAAAGACATTTTGTTCCATCAATGTTTTGATTTTAACAATATCTATAATACTATTTTTTTAAAATTATTTTATAGTTGTTTTACAGTGTTAAAAAATGTTTTTTTTCCATTCATATTTACATTTTTTAAAATAATTTTCAGATTTGGATTTAAAAATTTTAAATATTTACTTGCTTGGAAGAGCATCCTATTGGCTGGTGGTGTTTTGAAAGGACCAATCATGTCTCAGGACTCTTGTTGTCCTCTCTGTATCCAGATTCTGTCTTTGATTGTTCTCATCTGTTTTGGACTGTACTGCATCACCAAGGTAACTAGCTGTCACTCTGTTAGCATTAGCACATTCTACCTCAGACGACTTTAATCAGACAGATAATCATTGATTAATCATTAATAGATGTGATCAGCTCATGTTTTATGTTGTTGAGCTGATTTTGCAGATTTATTTTCAGACATGGTTGGTTCTGGATCATCTTAGTCCTGCATTATTCTGCTCTCCAGCCTCAGATAAAACCTTCAGCCACACAAGCACCAACACCTAATCCTCAGATCAGCTCACTGATCCTGATGAGGGTTTTATTCAGGTCTAAAGCTTCAGAGTTCGATTCACTCACTTATAGGATCACTGTGACCAACCAAAAACCAGCAGACCACAACCCCTCAGTCCTTAGACCCTAAGAAGAAATCAGCTGACCAGTTGGTTCAGTCCTGTGGTCTCAGTCCTTTAGTCTTAGTCCTGTAGTCTCATCCTTTAGTCTCAGTCCTTTAGTCTTAGTCCTTTAGTCTCAGTCCTGATGGTTCATTCCTGTAGTCTCAGTTGTCTAGTCTCAGTCCTGTAGTCTCAGTCCTGTGGTCTCAGTCCTGTGGTCTCAGTCCTTTAGTGTCAGTCCTTTAGTCTCAGTCCTGTAGTCCTGTGCTGAACCAGTCTTTGTTTCTGCAGGGCGCGTCTTTCTCATCCTTCAGTTGGTGGTTGATCCTTGGAGCTTCCTGTCTGCTCGCAACTGCCTTTGCCTCCTTTCGCCTGTACGAGGTCTGCAGAAGGGAGGGGGCGTTGAGAACAAGGGAGGAGGAAGAGTCATCTAAGGAGCAGGTGTGAGGAGACGGAGGAGTCATGTGACAACAAAGATACACACCTGTACTCATACCTGTAGATGTCAGCAAAGGAGGTGACATGAAACGTGAAAGACTGATCGAAGGTATTGATTGGCTAGTTACATGATTAGACCCTGACAGTTAAAGAAACCACCTGAACTCAGGTCAGTTCCTCTACAGGTGGAGAACCATCAGCGCAAGAGGTTCAGGACACTTTTCATCTCTGGATTTTGAGTCTTGAGACTGGTGGAGTCCAGAATTTCAGATTCGGGATCACACTGTATTATCTAATTATTATTATCACCTAAATATTATTCATTATTCATTATTCATCACAGTCATTACTGTCTTTACATCTGCTGTTCAGTATCTTTGGTATTTAAATGTTTATCTATTTATTCACTACTTTTTAAAAATATTTAATGTATTCATTTATTATTACTTTAGTTTGTATATGTACGTAGATATTTATGTACAGGATGTGTTTAGTGTCTGGGAGGAGTAAACCATATGTTCCAGATTTAGACCAGGGTCAGGGTTCAGCAGGCAGCGTGTTATCTAGACTTGTACCTTGTTTAGGATGGAGGGAGTCGTTTCAAAATAAAACCCCCCACCTATATTTTCCAAGCCAGCTAGAAAACATCCAGTTACTGCAGTGGTTCATCATGATTTAATGTCAATTCTGTCAATAACTTGACGTCAGGCCTAAATTCAATTTGACTGCTTTGTTTGCTCTCAGGTGTTAGCACCTGTTAAAGATAGTTAGTGAGGGAGAAAGCTCCACTCTGTAACTTCACTGTAAAACCACAAAGGAATTGAGTATTTCTTCAGTTTCAACAAATCCAACAGAGTGGGATGTCTGCTTTTCAGCAGATTGTGTCACATCTCTGTCAGAGTGTGTTCTCTGTCATTCATGTCAGATCAGTCATAAACTTTATGACCTTCAGTATCTGGAGCAGGACGCTCATAAAAAACAAGGTATGAAAGGAACTCGTCCACAAGGTGAAGGTGGAGGTGTTGGTGGGGGATCTAATGCAGAAAGTCAAGCTCTCTGTCTCTCATTCACTGTATTAGAGGTTTCTCTACATTAGATAACTTGATTTTAGATTTCATGTTAAATAGAGAGACTCACAGAAAACTGAGACAACAGGGACATAACATTAGTTAGTTAGAGTGACTGGGCAGCACCTGTGCAGACTGGGTACACCCAGCTGACTTCAGATGCCTCCAAGTATTTTATTCAATCCTGTGCTCACAACCTTCCCTTAACCCCCCCTCAGGGCACCTGCCCCTCACAGGTGAGAGGGATGGTACCCTGGCTACACACCTTGCTGAAGTCATTGGTTCCACCATTTAAACACAGGGTGAAGATCTGCTAATGTCTTTAGGGCTGGAGGACATCAGAGTTTCTCTCATTGCCAAATGTGACCTGGGACCTTCACTGGAGTCATTGTGGAAGGATACATTTCTAAATTTCTAAACTTCAAGAAGAAATGATGAATGGATAGTTGGAGATGGAAGGAAACAAGCATGTACGTGTGTATATCTGTAAGCATGGATCAATAAATACAAACCACCTTTAGTATATTTATTGTTCTGACTTCACATTTTTATAATTTATTTAATAAACACTGGAAATAAATTTCATCCTGATTTTCAACATCCACTGAAAAACCATCACGTTATCTGATATTCAGATTTACCTTAAAATAAAAGTCTGTCATGCAGTCAACAAAAGAAGTAGGAACACTTAGCACTATCTCTAATAAGGTCTTTCATAATAAAAGCCTTTCACATAAACCCTAAAAATATGAATTTCTGAGATACAAAATCAGTTAAAATAAAAGCTCCAAATAAAAGACAACATTATTATTTCTTTAAAATAAAAGCATTCAAACAAAAAAAAACTATGGCTTCAGTCAAGACTTTCAAAATAAGAGCAGGTAAGAAAAATCAATAAAATCACTATAGGCCTTAAAATTATGATACAATTTGCTTTATATTCTATATCATTTTTTTTAATGACAACTGTTTACAAATAATTTTTATATGCAATACAACATTGTTAAATTTATGTCATAAGAATTAAATTACTGACAGTTTGAAAAATAACAAAATAAAATAAAAACAGATAATTAAAGGAAAGTGGATCTACTGTGACAGGTTACTCAGGCTCCGATTGGTGGAGAGGAAATTTCCCATGAAGCTCGGCACTTGCAGACCCGTCATTATGGTGAAACCACCGCACCAAACCTGCAATGCAGTTTTACTACTGTTACTACTGTTAGCATTGTGATACTAAGAGGACAAGTACTTCACTGCAAAGTACTGCACAAATACCACAGGATAAAGTTAAATACTCCTGCAGTACTACTACACACATGCACATGGTCAGACTTTATATTCATTTTATATTATATGTTTATATCCTTGATATATAAATAAAACTTTTGTTGAACTGGTTTCTGTTGATTTTATAGACACAGTTTTTTAAACAACAAAAAATTTGTCTTCTTTTAAATTAAAGCAAAAATACTGCCCAGAATACTTACAAGCACTTGACGGCTGTGTAAACTGACAAAGGTACAACAGCTCTGGTGATTTCACACATTTCTGTTTGTTTGTTTTGTTGTTTTTTCACTGGGTTGAAGTGGGCATAGTTCAGATAGAAAATGTTTTTGTTACATGATTACATGCACCAACCAGGACTGAGCATCATTTGGATCAAAACCTGATGACAGTTTGCTTATTTATTTTATGGAACAACTGTCAATCAGAGTTTGGATGTTCTCCCCTTGTCTGTGTGGGTTCCCTCCTGGTTCTCCAGCTTCCTCCTCACCCAATGTCAGTTGGCATATTTTTGTATTGAATAAACATATTTAACTGTAAAACATCAACCTGCTGAACATAAACAGACTCACAGTGAAGGCTGGGACAGTGTAGTTTTACTGTAGTATTACTGCAGTACTCACAGTGAAGGCAGGGATGAGTGGCTGGCTGAACTTTGTTTTGAAGGAGTGAAGAAGACGAAGTCGATCAACATCAATAAATGACAAATCGCCTGAACCACAAAGAGACACATCAGATCAATCTGAAGACCATGACAAGCTGATAGAAAGCTCAGATACAAATTCAAAAACATGAAACAGTGACACTGTAAACTCTGTTGTGAAATATTTTGAGAGCTGAACGTTGTTACATCAGCAGCTGAGGAGCAGAAACCTAAAGCTGTAAACAGTTGAAGCGTCAGTGTGTGAGAACTGAAGTCAGCTGAAGCGTGAAACTGAAAACAGTTAAAGAGGAAAAGCAAGTTGGCCATTGTCAGGTGAAAGTGCATAAATAAAGTAACAATGAAAACAATAAAATATTTCTTCACACCGTTGTCGTAGTCACAGTAGATTCCAATATGTTGAGGCAGCGGCCAATCCAGTGGTTTTGCTCGATTGTTGTGTTTGACAGCGAGTGAGCTCTGCAGCCATTGGCTGGCATGGAGACACCACGAACTGGCACTCTTCCCTAATTGGTCAAAGCGGCCCAGGCTGGCCCGGTAGGCCACACCCACACTAAATGATTTCCAGTCAGCCAGGGGGCGGAGCTCCCAGTAGTGGCAGCCACCCATCATTTCCTTGTCACCTAGGAGGCGGAGGAATTAAAACATTTAAAAATGTTTAAAGTACAAAATATTAGATTTTTTTTGTAGAGTGAAGAAAATTTTAAATAAGAAAATGTTTTCAAAATGAAAGCCACAGACAATCTTTTCTGTTATAATCTTTAAAATTAAAGTCACATGATTCTTGTTATAAATAAAGGCCAGTGCTAATAATCAGCATTGATAATTATTCGAAATAAAAACCAGTAAGTACAATCAATGATATTTAAAAAAATAATTTCAGGTGTTAAAAGTTTAATATATTTTTTATTTTCAATATATTATATTTTCAATTAACGTTTGATGATGTGAACAACTCATAAGTATTTTCTACATTTAAATTATAATTATAATATTTTTTATTTTCTCTAATTTAAATGATTAAATAACAATATATTTATTATTCTTTTTCCTCCAGTGTTTTTATTTTAAAAGGCATTTATTGGCATGAATAGCATCAGTGTAATAGTACCCAGGACTGTGTACGACTCTCCAGCAAATCTGTCACGTCCGGCTCGACTTCCCGCCGTCTTACTGGGTGACGGTGTGGTGCTTCTGCTGCTAATGAAATGAAATAAACCTGTCAGAGGTTTTCCAGAGAATAAAAATAAAAATCCAGCACATCCAATGGTTGTGTCAAAGCAATGATGCAGCAGACAGAAAAAGATGAAAAAATCAAAATTTCAACATAGAAATAGAAATACAATAATGTTATGAAATTTCTGAAATATCTTTCACCCTTTAATTGTCTTATTAAACAAGATTTAAACAGATTTATATGAAAGAAACAGGTGATTTATTTTGAAATAAGTTGAACCCGTTTGCAGATAAAAACAAAACAATAAAAATACGTTAAAAACACGAGAGAGTTCAAAAGTACAAACATGACGATATCAGACTAAAATAAATGCTGATGTGATGTCAGCACTGATGTCAGCAGTGATGTGATTGGCTGCATGACAAAGAGATGGTGGATGAAGAAGGTGACTGGTGACACGGCAGTTGCTAAGCAACCAGACAGCAAAGACAGTTTCTACCTGAGGGAGTCGCAGAGGACGCAGTACGGAGACTGAAGAGGGATAAAAATGTTAAGGACACAAACAAACAGCAGCACAGAAAACATACTGAAGATTGAAACAACTTTGAAATTCATAATGACTGAGCACCTGTTGTACAGGTACACAACAACCATCGGTGACCATCAGCTATTGTTTTCACCTTGTGAATCTGTCTGTCTGTCTGTGGACAGAGCTTGTTACTATGGTAACATCACAACCTGTCAGATACAATAACAAAAGTTTGAAGGTGGGTGTGGGTGAGTCCTGATGGGTCAAAGGTCAACCTGCTGCTGTAATTACATCACGAGATGTTCTCTGGTTAATATTGAGATGTTTTGTATTTAAATGTAAAGCAGCTGGTAAAATAACCCCAAAAACAACAGTCGTTCACCTTGTTTTTTTTTGTGTAGTTGTGTCTGAAGCCTAACAGTAAATAAAGAAATTGTTTTACACTGGGCTGTAGTACGAAGCATAATAATGTTAATTTGCCATTTGCTTGGTTTTACATGAATTATTCTGGTGTTTGTTTCCCATGAATGTCTGATTTGTTCTCTTCATAATTAAATCAGTCATTATCATATGTTCCTGTTCTTTGTGCTGTACAATACAATTTACAGTGTTTACAACGACAACCTGCAGTGAACACCAACAACTATCAACACTGACTGTCTACACAAATATATAAATAAAGTTTTAAGAAATAAAACCTGGGGGCAGCCTGGTAGTCGAGTGGTTTGGGCGTGTACCATGTGAGCGCAAGACGCTCTTAGCAGGCAGTCGCGGGCTCGACTCTTTCCTGCATGTCCTTCCCCTCTCTCTAGACCCTTTCCTGTCAGTCTCCACTGAACTATAATAAAGGCACAAAAGCCCCCCCCCCCCCCCCCCCCCCCCCAAAAAAAAAGAAATAAAACCTGATGACATCATCAGTGGTACATTTCCTCACCTGCTTTTACTCTCTTTGCCTCTGAGTCGGGGGTCATGACCTTTGACCCCCTGAGGCTCCCAGATCACTGTGTCACCCTGAACCTTCAGCTCAGTGTGGGCTGTCGATGCATCAAAGCCAAAGTTATATGCTACAGTTAAAGAAAAAGAAAAATAAAGTTGTAGTAATAATTTCATTTTTAACTTTTTATATTAATCTTATTTTTTCACATTTCTTGATCTCTTTCTATCTCTTGTTTTTTCTTTATGTCTCTTGCCCAGAGAAAACGATTCTTTGTTATTTGTCTCACTCTTCACTCATCCATCTATTCATTTATCGATTAATCCATTCAATCATTCATCCAGTCATCTATTCTTTCATCCCTTCATTCAACCATTTGTTCGTTCACCTCTTGTTTCCATGGTAACAGGCTCAGAGAACTCTCCAGCGGCCGTTTTGTTTTTTGCTCGAACTCGAATGATGACAAAGAGAGAGTCAAACTTCAGACCTGGAAAATGAAAACAAAATGTAACATTAATGAAAACAATGACTAATGTGAAGAACATTTTACATTTTATAATTAATCTATTCCATTTGAAATCAGCTGAACTTGTTTTAATGAGTTTATGTCACAAATAAAAAAAATAATTTGAATTAAATTTATGGTTCAGGACGTACTATGACCTGACCTCACATCTTTCTACCGTCCCCTCTGACCTCACCTGAGATGGTGACCTGAGTCTCTGTGATGTCACATATTTTTTCCCAGCATGCCTCTCCTGTGGCTCTCAATGAGCTGTCGCTGTTTGTTTTTCGGTATTCAAGTTCATAGCGTTCAATTGGTCTGTTAATGCCATCATCAGCCTCTCCGGCTGGTTGCCAGGCAACCGTGATGTTGTTGTCATAGACAACACACTTTGAAATGTCAATCTCTGGAGCTCTGGGTACTGTAAAAAATAAACAATCAAAACAAGAAAAATGTTAACAAAATCCCTTACTGGCTTGTTCTGGAGCTTTCAACTGTCTCACACAATCTTCATCAGCACATAAAGTTTGCTCAGTTGTCATGGAAACTATAGATGTTTTAACCTCCTGAACTTCAAAGTGAAAAATAGAGAAACAAAGAAAACATTCAAAAAGACAAAAACAAGAGTGATATACGAATAAAAAAAGTAGAATAACATTGGTGAAATAAGGGTGGAGAGAATGAAAAGATTAAAATAAAACAATAAAATCAGTGGGGTTTTTTGTTGATCTTCTTTTTATTAATGTGACTGTGATTTCGTCCGAGACGTTGTTCATGTTGTCATGATGTTGGTAAATTTTAACAGTGTTCTTTTGCCAAAACTTGATTTTTATTTCTGACATTAAATTTTGATAATATTTGATAATAATTTTATAAGGGCAGTGTTTTGTGTTTTTCTTTCAGACTGAAAAAGAAGAAGCAACAAGTTGAGGAGTTCAAAAAGGAAAAATACTATCAAATAACAAACAGGAAAAATAAAAACTGATGAAACTATGCTACACAAATGAAACATGTCTGATAATGATTTTGAGAATGCAAAAATACTGAATGATTGCCAAAAACAAACAAGAAATATCTTTAGAAATAAGAAAAATAATTTTAATGCAAAGACAAAAACAAGGGGGAAAAAAAGAATAAAAACAATTAGAAAATGTGTTTTGTGTGGACAAGAGTGAGAGCTGACAGCTGAGGTTAAAAACTGTGTCTTACCTGAAGTCAGAGGTTGAAATGAATTCCCTGATTGACTCACCTGGCAGGAAGTGAAGTCGTTGAAGCCCCACCCTCTCCGCACTGAAGTCAACTGTGAATTGTGTCATGTTCTCTGACACTGCCGGACGGGTTGTCAGCCGAAATGCTGGAGCCATTGTTACCCTAGCGACAGGAGGGGGCAGGGCACCAACAGGAGGGGTGGGTTAAGTGTTAGTATTTGGGGTGGGGTTGGTATGTTAAGGGGCCGGAGTTTACATGCAAATAGTTTCAGAGCTGCGATTCATTTATGAGGCTTAACTTTGATGTTAGTTTAATTTTGTGTTAATGTTTCAGAAGAAATGGAAACAAAACATGAAAGTAAAATAAATAACATACATTATAAATGTCAAAAACAAAAACAAATGACTGCGAAAATCAACTTAAAAATATAAAACAAAAATAGCAAATGGAAACAAAAGAATAATGATTATATGATATGGTGATGAAACAATTAAAATCAATAGTGACAAAACTAAAAGTGACAACACAACACTGCATTTAATAAACACAATTCATATAAATATAAGCTAGAATAGAACATTAAATCATGTTCATTTTAAAATATATTTTAACAGTGAACATACCTTTCTTTGATTTGTTTAGCTGCCTGAAAATAAAACAGATAAAAGACAATTTAATTATTTTTTTGGGGGGGGGGGTGTTTTATGCCTTTATTATAGATCAGTAGAGACTGACAGGAAAGGGGGTAGAGAGAGGGGAAGGACATGCGGGAAAGAGTTGGACCGGTCAGGAGTTGAACCGGTGACTGCCTGCTAAGAGCATCTTATGCTCACACATGGTTTTGTCCTGTCGTCCTACCTGTAGGAATTCTTCTTCGGTGGTGATGGTCAGTGTTTGATTTGCAAACTCGAGCAGTTCTTCACATGAAAACAGAGCATATTTTCCCTCTGAAAGCTGCTTCTGGAAAATCACAAACAAACCAAAAAAACATAAAATTAAACAGGAAAACGGGGAGTAAAGTGGAAAGATATTTGACAAAATGAGAAAGTAGTTAAAAGTTATAATCTGTGACTGTTCCTCGTTAAATCCACCAGACCTCAGTTCTACATGTTGCTGTGTTGTGTTATCCCATCATCATAAATGTTTCCATCAATTCTCAAACAGAGAAATCTGTGATTTTAATTATGGTAACACTCTGTCTCATTGGTTGCCTGTCAGTGATGTCATATCCTGTCTGCTCAGGTGTCAGTGTTGTGTTTGTCTGACAGAAGCTCAGGTTGAAGTCTCATGTTTCAGATCCTCTTTCTCCTCCTTGGTGGTTTTCAGCTCTGTATCTGAACCAGATGAAGGATTTTAGATCTGAAGTTCTCAGAGAAACAAGCTGAGGAAATGTTAGACAGCTCAGCTCCAGCCAATCAGAGACGTCCTGTGTCACTGAAGAGCGTCGACCAATCAGTGACTTTAACTGTGAAACTATTTGATTCAGTGTTTTTACTGGTTCTGATCAGCTGATCTGTTTGTTGAGGAGAGGAGGAGACTCTGTGGAGAATTCAGCTCCAGGTCAAAACCTCCTGAACCACTGACACTGAAGGATCCAGACCAGGAGGAGACTACAACTCCCATGATCCCACACTGCTTCATGATGTCACCAAAAGCCATCTTTTGTTATTGTATTGAGAAGGGAGACCCCTGGCAGCAGAAAATTGGATACTGTGCCTTTAAAAAGTATTACAGCCTGAAACAAAAATCTTTGTCAAAGTAAAAAGTAAAAACATATAGGAAGGTTTTTTCTAATGAGAAATGTTTATCAGACAAAAAACAGAAAAGTTTGAAAATTAACAAAATATCATTGAAAAAAATTAATAATTTTGTGCCAAACTATGTAGGAAATGTGTTTAGGAAAAAACATAACATTTAGTGTAAAATCAACATTACAGAGAAAATAAAATCACAACAGAAAATTGAGCTGGAAAAGGACTAAAAAAATATTCACCTGCAGCTCTGCCTCCTTTCTGCGCTTCTCCTCTTTGATGATGTCACGGAGCTCCGCCCCCTTATCCTCCAGGGCGGAGTTTAGTTTCTCAAGCTCCACCTCCAGGTCTGACATCACCTTACATGACTCCTCCTGATTAGAAAAAGTTTAGTTTTTTGTTGTTTTTTTACACTGTTCCCGCCTCTCTAAGCCCCGCCCTCTCTAAGCCCCACCCTCTCAGCCTCTGACCTGCAGTCCTGTCAGTGTGTTGTCAACTGTTTCCAGGAAGTTTTGGAGCTCTTCGTTTTTATTTGCTAATGTGCTGATGATCCTGCGCAGAGCTTCCTGTTCAGAAACAAAAACACAAACACATTTTTATTTTAAAGTAAAATCTGGTTTTAGAAGAAACTGAAAATCACAGTCCTGTAGAAACCCTGAGTTCATGTCAATGTCACCTGAGCCGTGACTCACCTGTACCTGCACTGTACCTGTTCAGGTTAAACTACAGGGGTTTGTAGAACTGGGTCCACTGGTCTCACTAACAGGAACCCTGTGAGTGGGTTTCCAGGTGGGCTTCTTCCCTCTTTACCTGCACACACTCAGCACCACCCTCATCACATTGTCCCTTTACACCAATCAGCTGATTCTCTTCAGCTTCCTGTTTCTGACATCACCATTTCCTATAAAACTGTAGACATAAATTTACCTGAAAACATTTACCTGAAATTTTCCTTCACCTGCATTAGCCTGATCATCAATGTTCTGTAGCTATTGGTTTATTTATCAATAGTATTTTCTTTCCTTCTAACATGTTCACCTCATTGGGGGGCGTAGGGTGGTAAAGGGAGGTAGGGTTACACTGACGGGGTTAAGTTACACAGAGAATAAAAGAGAATAAAGGAGGTGGAGTTACCTGAGGAGGAAAATCCCCTGAACAAAAAGATTGATGATAATCTGCTAATCAATACATTCATTCTGACAATGACTCGACCAAAGAGAGAGAGAGAGAGAGAGAGAGAGAGAGAGAGAGAGAGAGAGAGAGAGAGTCTTATCTGTAAATCCCTAATTCAGATTGATGCTCACTCGTCCAGAGAGAGAGAGAGAGAGAGAGAGAGAGAGGTTGAGAGACCTAGTAACTGAACAAGAGAGAGAGTTAACGGCTAACAGCTATCAGCTAGCGAATCCTCTCTCTCTCTCTGTCCATGTGCTGTCTATGTGACTCACCCTCAGCAGACAGACCGGATATTATTGATCATCGATCGATCACATTCTTACCTTCTGGGCGTCCATCACCTGAGAGAGGGAGAGAGAGAAAGAGAGAGAGAGAGAGCGGGGGATGTGAGCACTGACAGGAAGTGAAGTCACAAACATGACAGCCCCATTTCCTGTCTTCACTGTCAAAATAAGGGTCTGAGGATCGCTGACCCTCTGACAGACAGAAGACGCTGGTTTTAGTGAAGATTTGAATAAAAAGACTTATTTATAAGAATTACAAAGTCTCTGTCAACACAAACTGCATGTGAAATTAACTGAGGTTAAATATTAATAGCTGAACACTTCACAGAGCATTTTTGTGTTTTATCACTAAAACATAACACATTTCCAATAATGAGCTCATTTGTATGTTTATGTAAATGTGTAAAAAAATAACATAATCTAAAAAATGTTTACATGTATTTATTTTATTTTGAGAGAACCGTGACTTTTTGGAAACATTCAAACATTAGGAATATACACTCACAGGCCACTTTGTTAGGTACACTTTACTAGTACTGGGTTGGACCTCTTTTGCCTTCAGAACCGCCTTAATTCTTTGTGGCATAGCGTCAACAAGGTGCTGGAAACATTCCTCAGAGATTTTGGTTCACATTGATATGACAGTATCACACAGTTGCTGCAGATTTGTCAGCTGCACATCCATGATGAGAATCTCCTGTTCCACCAGATCCCAAAGCTGCTCTGTTGGACTGAGACCTGGTGACTGTGGAGGTCGTTTTAGTACAGTGAACTCATTGTCTGGTTCAAGAAATCAGATGGTTTGAGCTTTGTGACATGGTGCGTTATCCTGCTGGAAGCAACCATCAGAAGATGGTTCACTGTGGTCATAAAGGGATGGACATGGTCAGCAACAATACTCAGGTAGGCTGTGGGGTTTAAATGATGCTCAGTTGGTACTAAGGGGCCCAAAGTGTGCCGAGAAAATATCCCCCACACCATTACACCACCACCACCAGCCTGAACCGTTGGTACAAGGCAGGATGGATCCACGCTTTCATGTTGTTGACCTCTGACCCTACCATCTGAATGTCACAGCAGAAAACAAGACTCTTCAGACCAGGCAACATTTTTCTAATCGTCTATTGTCCAATTTTGTTGAGCCTGTGTGAACTGCAACCTCAGTTTCCTGTTCTTAGCTGACAGGAGTGGCCCCCAGTGTGGTCTTCTGCTGCTGTAGAACATCTGCTTCAAGGTTCAACATGTTGTGTGTTAAGAGATGCTCTTCTGCAAACCTTGGTTGTAACAAGTGGTTATTTGAGTTATTGTTGTCTTCCTATCAGCTCGAAGCAGTCTGGCCATTCTCCTCTGACCTCTGACATCAACAAGGCATTTTCTCCCAGAGAACTGCTGCTCACTGGATATTTTCTCTGTCTCAGGTCAGTCTCTGTAAACCCTAGAGATGGTTGTTTGGCAAAATCCCAGTAGATAAGCAGTTTCTGAAATACTCAGACCAGCCCGTCTGGCACTAACATGCCACATTCAAAGTGACTTAAATCACCTTTCTTCCCCATTCTGATGGTCGGTTTGAACTTCAGCAGGTTGTCCAGACCATGTCTACATGCCTTATTGTTTTTATGTTAAAAACTTAAAACTGATTAAATGTTGTACACATCTCCACTGAGACTTTTATTCTGCTGCTCAGACAATCAGATTTTTAAAACTGAAAATATAAAAGGTCAAACTAAACTTGACAGATTTTTCATTTTTGAGACAGAAAACTTAACTTTTCAAAATAATTGTATGAGATGTTAGAGATCCTAAAATTCCAAATTAAAGTTGGTATAACTGAGGACAAAGTAATAATCTGGGTAAAAGTCATAATATTAAAACAAACTGTTCTATTTTAAAAAGCTGGCGTATGAAGGAAACAATGTGCAAAAAGTTATATTTTGAAATAAAGTTTTATTGTGAGAAATGGTTCCTTCAAGAACAGAATGTTGTATGTTACCATCAGATCGACAGAACCATTTTTGTCATAACATGCAAAATATTCAAACAGTGGATCGAGCTGCGCATCCCACTACGGAGGCCTTGAGTGGACATTTCTTAAGTTTTTAGCTCATGTCCCTTTGGGGCTTTGGCACAAAAAAAACACAAACTTTATTACTTCATTGAAACACACCAATAAAAACAACCAGCCCAGTTTGCACCTAAAATGTTGAATTTTATTCTTTGTTATCGATTTAACATTTCACCAAAAAGTTTTTGCCTTTTTCCTCCAGCAACAACATAAAAACAGTGAAGATCAACTTACAGCCATGAATAAAACTGTGGAAATGTTTTGGCAAAAATCATTTTGTTTTACATAATGTGCTTCAAAGTTAAAAGGTTTTAAGGTTTTACAGCAATAACTTACGTTTTACAGTGTTATTTGTTTCCAAGGCGACACAGAGTGGGAAGTTTTCAGCCAAGAGATGATTTCAAAAATCTTCAGAAATCAGCAGTTTCCTCACAAAGTTTAATTTTTTACAGTTCAGTCAGCAGCAAACTTCCCTCCCTGGAATAAAACAGTTTGTGTGAGGTTCTGGAAAAAAAAAAAAAATTCTACATCCATCAACATGTGTCTGTCCACTGTAACTTTGAAAAACCTTCTCTTCTGTCCTGAACGACAGATGTGAAAAAAAGCAGACCAGTTAGAAAATGTACAAAAACAAAACAGTTGGTTCCAGATGAGATGGAAACAGTTTGGATTCTGATGATTCTGTTTAACTTTGACTCTGAGAAGATTCTCAGATTTTTCAAAGGAATTTGGCAAAAACTTCAGAAACAGATTGAGGTGAATTTTTCAGTTACATCAGACAGATCCTCAGTTTCCACAGAACAAAACTCCATTAAAAAAAACATCAGTTCAGACGCTACAGCTAGCAGAGACATTGTTATTGTTATCATCATCATTGTTATGTCACCATGGTAACTGTCATCTTTAAGGGTGGGGGCGGGGCCATGCAGGGACATCGAGCTAAGCGCTACACATCATTTTAGTGGTATAAAAACATAAAAAGTTCTTTTTTAAAGTTTTCTCTCATTGAATAAAGAAGCTTGACTGACAGGTGAGAGGAGCCAATAATGGCAGAGGAGGGAGGTGAGGGGGTGGGGCTAGCACTTAAATACAGACTCACTTCCTGTACAGTTTAGTTCACAAACACTTTTCTCTCTCCATATTTACACTTGCTCCTTTTTGTATCCAGATTCTTCACACTGACGTCACGATGTACGAGCCACGCTCACCACCGCCGCCACTGCTGCCGCTGCCACCCTCTCCTCCTTTTGGCTCCCGTTTTTTGGTGACAGGGGTGGGGATGAGAGAAGGTCGTGTGGGAGTAGTTGATGTTGATGTTGTACTGGTGGCCGTGGTGGTAGTAGTGACATCTGCGTTGCTCTTCCTTGGGCTCGGCGTGTAGTTGAAAGGGCTGACTCGTGCTGCCACGGTGCCGCTGCGCTGCTGACCACGCTGCTGCTGCGGTTGTTGTGTTTGGGGCGGTGGCTTGTCGTCAAGGCTTTCACAGCTGCGGCGCAGGTTGAGGTTTGAGGAGGAGGAAGAGGATGAGGACGGGATCTTGGAGGGGGCTGGGCTGTCGATGATGGGTGGGGCATTGGTGGCGGTGGGAGAGCGGGTTGAACAGGAAGAGGAGGAGCGTGGATTGTTGACTGGACAGTCCTCCAGACGCACCCACACATCTTCTGATTTGTCAGCAAAGCTGCGGCCGGTCGAACCACTGCCGCTCTTCACCTTCCTCCACGTCCCCTTTGACCTCATGGCGCCCTCCTCCTCGCTCCGTCCCTTCTCACTAGACTCCGACGATGCCGACAGTATTGAGGATGAGCTTCCTGTCCGTTTCCATGTCCCCACGCGTGGTAATGATGTTGAGTGTTTCCCGCCACTCCCTCCGCCTCCACTGCCACTGTTTTCCCGCTTCCAGGTGCCAGTGCGGCTGAAACGTGATGATGTCACCTCTTGTGGGCGTGAGGGGCTCTCAGAGTGTGAGCGGTTGACGTCGTGTCTCCTGGTTGTTGGCGGTAGTTGTGTGTCAGGACTGGATGGTGACTCTAAAGTTGCCGCTGCCACTGCGGAAGCAGACTCCTCCAGCTTCCTCTTCAATGTTGGACTCGGCGTTTCTTTGATGAAGGTCGACTGGCGGACAAGCGCTGGCTTCTCGGGCTCTGCCTTCTGCTTCTTTGCCACTGTGGAGCTGGCGACCCTTGACGCCGACTCGCTCCTTGGGATGCCGCCATTGCTTCTTGCTGCCACGCCCTGCTTGGCTGGTCTGGAGGCTGATGATGATGATGACGCACTTCCTGGAGATGCTGTGCGTGGCAGCTGTGACAGCTTCCCCCCTTTCTGATTGGCTGCTGTGGAGCGAGACGGTGTGGAGTCTCGGGACGACCCGCCTCCTCTGTCATCGCTGCTGCCCGGAGCTTTGGCCACAGCTGCTGTTCTTGGTTTGCTCCGCCCCCTTGCTGCTGGCTCTGCCCTCGGCTTTCCTGTGATCAGACTCCTATACACCTTCTTCCCGCCTCTCACCCCCTTCGCTGCCTCCTCCTCCTCTTCTTCCTCCTTCTTCTTCTTGGCCTCCAGCGTGCTGCGCTCTCCCGGCTTCAGAATCCTCGCTCCTCGTTTCACCTCTTCCTTCTCCTTCATCTCCTCTTCTTCTGCATTATTGGCTGTTGGGAGCCGGAATGGTGAGCCGACAGACTTCAGGGAGAGGACCGAGTCCGAGTCTGATGATGGTTGGCGGGACAGCGACGAGGCAGCCGCAGCGGCATTCAGGCTGCTGACAATGGAGTTGGCCCCTTCTTGGATTGCCTTCCAATCAAATGACTCTGAGTCAGGGGAGGTGGGGCTTCTCGGTGCCTCTGAAGGCTCCTCCTCAGCCAGAATGCCGTCTTCGGCTTTGGGAACAGGAAGCGGTGTGGCTATGGTGGCAGCGGCAGCCTTCTTCTTTTTCTTGGGCATGGCAGAGCTGATGCACTCCTGCAGCAGGTCGTCCTCAGAGTCGATGCTGAGCGAACTGAGCGACGAGTTCCTGGAGAAGCAGACAGGCGTGTCCTCCACATGGAAGGCTTTTGGGGCGTAACCGCTGGCTGTGGGGGGGCGTGGCTTTGACTCAACCAGAGCAGGAGCAGGAGACTTTGTTCCTGCTTTGCCTCCATCTTGTGGCTCTGGTGGTGGTGGCGGGGCGAACTCCTTGTTGTTGTTCTCCTGGTCGATGTCACTCAGCGAGCTCAGTGACGAGTTCCTGGAGAAACAGACTGGTGTGTCCTCGATGGCAAACTTCTGCTTCTCGTCCGCTGCCATCTGGTTGTTTGCAGGTTTGGTTCGAGGGAAAACAGCTGCTGTCTGCTGCTTCCTCTTCCTGCCTTCTTCTTTTGTTTTCCTTTCCTCCTCTTCTTTGTCGCCGCCGCCATCATCTTCGTCAAAGTCGAGCGAGCTCAGCGAGTCGTTGCGTGAGAAGCAGCATGGCGTTCCCTCGATGGGTGTGTAGTGTCGTGGCGAGTCAAAGGCAAAACCTGGTTTTGCTTTGGTGGCTGTTGATGTGGTGATGCCATACGCCACCCGCTGTGGCATCGGCTTCACCGGCGATGTTGGCTTCTTCTTCTGCTGAGAGCTGAGAGGAGGCGGGGCTGGAGGAGGAAGAGGAGGAGGGAGGGGTGGGGCTTGGAGGTGCTCGCTGTTTGCTGCCACTCTGATTGGTTTTCTGGGTTTAGCTTTGGGCATGGCGGCACTGATGCACTCGGCAAGGATGTCATCACCATTCTCACCCTCGGGAAGTCCAGGTCGCCTTCTCTCGGTGGAGGTGGGCGGCACCATAGGTATGACAGCTGCTGCTGCTGCCTCCTCATTGGGCGGAGAGTCGATGGTGAGGTCACTGAGTGAGGTGGCGGTGGAGAAGTTGAGCGGCGTTCCTTCCACGCAGTAAACTCTTGGCACCTCTTCTGGTGGTGGCAGTGGCACATCCTTCCTCTGCTGTGATTGGGTGCGGCTTTGAGGTGGGAGGAGCTTGTAGACAGGAAGCTGGCTGGGTTTCCGTGGTGCTGCTTGTTGCTGTTTTTTTGGTTTTCGTGACGACTTGGGCATAGCCATGTTGATGCAAGCCTCCAGGATCTCAATGTCATCGTCATCGTCCGACTCGTCAAGGATAGGTTTTGCTTCCTCCTCTTCCTTCCTCTCCTCATTCGCTCCCTCCTCCTCCTCCTCCTCCTTCTCCTCTTTCTTCTTCTTCATCTCTGCTGCAATGTATGGCTCGTCCAGACTGAGCGCGCTCAGACTGGAGGCTCGGGAGAAGCCGTGTGGTGTGCTCTCGGTGGCGAAGTGCAGCAGGACGTCGGCACTGCTCTCCTCTTCGTCCTTTTTCTTGGATGTCTCCTCCTCCTTAGTCTTCTGCACTGGCTGTGGAGGTGGCGTCTTGGCTCGGCTTGGTGGCATGGTCTGCCCAGGGCTGTCGGGCAGGTCGCTGGGGCTGACCACGCCGCTTGGCACGCCGCTGCAAGGCTCACTGGAACGCACAGAGCTGGCAATGGAGGAGGTGGAGAAGCTGTCAAGGGAGCTGACGGACGTGCAGCGGCTGAACATCAGTGGTGTCTCCTGAGCGTATGGCTGCTCCGGCGGGCTTTTAGGAGTTCTGGTGCCGGATGATGATGTCACATGGTGGTGGTGATGGTGGTGGTGGGCGTGGCCATGGTGGTGGTGATGACCTCGTCGCCCCCGTGTGGAGGGAGCGGCAGCAGTCTGGCTCTCCGCCTCCTTCTGCTGTCGCTGCTGCTGCTGCTCATGTGCGTCTTTCTCACTGACAGGAAGTGTTGGGTAGTCATTGCTGCCGCCAGCAGCGGTGACAATGCTGCCACCCCTCCTCTTCCTCCCAATCACATCACCGTCCTCTTCCTCCTCTGATGACAGCGATGACAGCGAGCTGCCTCTAGAGAAACAGATGGGTGTGTCCTCCACACAATACGTCTGAGTTGACTCCTGGTTATTTTTAGGCACTACCCGATTGGCTGGAGCAGGAGGGGGGCGGAGTTTACTAGCAGCAGTGGACTGGGGAGGGGGAAGGGATGGGGCTGTGGTCTCTTCTGACTTAAACAGTGGTTTGCGTGAGGCCTCAGTGCCGTACTTCAGGCTGTAGTCTATTGGCTGCTCGCCTGTTGAGTCACCACCGTACTTTGATGTTGCAGTGACAACAACGTAGCGTGGTGGCGGGACAGTTGTCATGCGGCTGCTGCTTGTTGCTGATTCGCTGCCATCGTTCCTCCTCCTCAGCCTGGAGTCCTGCCCGTCATCATCATCACTCTCAATGCCGCCGCGGTGACTCGGACTCTGTCTCCCAGAATTCAGCTGTTCATCAGAATACTTTAGGCTGTAGTTGATGGGCGTGTCCAGCTCTGCCCCATCGTCATCAGCCATATGGTTGGCGCTGCGGATCTTGTGGGCCAGATCAGCGGGGTACTTCCTGTAGACGCAGCACTTGTTGGCTCCACTCTCGTCTGATGAGTAGAACGGCTCTGATGACGGTTTGGTCTTGCCGCGGTTGCCATAGCCATCAGCGCTTGTGACACTGTTGAGGCTGTCGCTGGATGCTCGGACGCTGGGTGGGAACACCGGCCGAGGGTACGCCGATTCTTCCCCTGTCCTCTTTGTTCCATCTCCATTCTTCGGGCTTGACAGCACTGGCGTGTTGGTGTACGAGCGCGTCGTGCTACCTCCTCCTCCAGTACCGTTACAGCCACGCCCCTTCCTGTGTGCTGCCTTGGGGCTCAGGTTGTCGATGTTGTCAAAAGTCTCAGACAGCTGTTGTGCGTCTAGCTCCTCAAACAACGCCTTCTGTTTGCGGGCTTGCAGTGATGGGGCACCGGCGCCAGGTGACACCACACTGGCGTCTTTGTAGCGTGCAGGGCGATTGGCCATCAGGTTACGCAGGGCAGCAGCGCTCCCCATGGCAATCATCTTGTGGCGGGAATGGATGAGGTTACGTAGCATGCCCACAGCGCCCAGTTCCCATAATGCCTCCTGGTCTTTGGTGTCTCGAGCCGATAGGTT
Source organism: Trachinotus anak (assembly GCF_046630095.1). Lineage (NCBI taxonomy): Eukaryota > Metazoa > Chordata > Actinopteri > Carangiformes > Carangidae > Trachinotus > Trachinotus anak. The sequence goes on along the minus strand of NW_027273886.1, from coordinate 722,521 downwards.
CCAGAGTGTCCCACAGGCATTGGACACGATTGTCAGACTGTGAGACTTCAGGTGCTGCAGCAGAGTTGGCAGGCAGCCGTGCTCCCGCAGGATCTGCCTGTAAGACGACACAGAGGGAGCAGAGGTTGCAGTAGCTGTTCTGGGTCAACATGTTTACTTGTTTATCTGGTTAGTTGTTTACCTGTGTGCCTCATTGGTGGCGATGAGGCTGGACACATTGCGCAGGATGCCACCGCCGCTCTCGATGATGGCGAGCGTGTTGGTGTGGCTGCGGTGAGTCAGAGTTCCCACCAGAAATGCTAGAGCGCCATCGACCGCACAGATATCTGCCTTGTTCTCTGTACAGTGAGCCGACAAGTTCCAGAGCGCGCTCAGTACAGACTTCAAAGTCGACTCCTGATTGAAAAGAGAGAAGCAGTGAAAAACCACGGAAGAAGAGATTCAATACGCTAAGTAAGAAAAGAATAAAAACAAACCATAAAATAAAAAACTTGTTTTTATTTACCTTCTGGACCTCGAGGGCACAGCCCATCAGCGCTCGCACACTGCCGACCTCCCGCAGCGTCTTCTTACTGTTGACATCAGCACGCCACGACAAGTTCCTCAAAACACTCGCTATCACCTGAACACACAAACAACATTCATTCACACAAACTGCAATGGTGACAGGTGCCAGACAGTTGCCATAGTAACAGGTGACGGTACCTGCTGCAGGTCTTCACTCTCAGACTTCAGCTGGGCGACCATCGCTCTCATGCAGCCCTTCATTGAGCACAGCGTGGCCTGATGGATAATGAAATATTTCACTCAGAAACATGTTGAAAAAGTTCAAAACATTTCAAACATAAACGATGAGTAAACATGTTGTAAACCTTATTGGCCACGTCTCCGAAGGTGAGGTTAGTGAGCGCCATGCCGGCATATCGCCGCAGAGTGACGCTGTAATGATCACTGCTCAGACCGAACATCTCACAGTCCACCTGCAGCAGCTCGGCGACCGCCTGCAGACCGCCTGCAGGGACAAATAACCCACAGATCAAAACCAGGAGGGACAAGAGGAAACAGTCGGTCAGTGAGACGAGGAAACAAAACCATGTGGCAATAAACAAATTCACAACACAAAGGTGAAGATGGTTGAGACTGTATATCTTTCAAAACTTAAATTTAAGACAAATCAGTTTTAACAGGTATGAGAAACATGGTTTAATCAGTCAGAAAACAAACAGTTCAACAAAGAAGCAGTTGTTCAGTCAATCAGCTGTTTGTTGTCAGACTCACCAAGTTCGTTCATGGCGTGCCGATGTTCTTCATCGAAGGACAGTTTCATCAGGACGCAGACAGCCGGACAGATCTGATGCTCCACCGGAGATGGCACTGAACACAACATAACACAATAATAATCAGTCAAATTCATCTTTAACTTTATTGTATTTTATCTTTTTCTGACTCAAATGGTATTTCCTGTTTCTTCTGGCTTGTTTAGGAGACCTCTCTCCTCTGAGTGGCTGATGGGTGTGTGACATCACTCACTGGGGTTGTCCTCCTGATCAACGCCCCTCTCGTGGTTTTCCTGCCAGCTCCAACAGGCCTCACAGTAATGGCGTACCTGCTCCAACAGGTGGAGCACTCTAATCTCACGCCGTCCTCGCTTATCATCCGGCTGACTGTGGACGATGTTGTGCAGCGCTGCTGACGCCCGCGCACGAGCCTCCTTACTGCCGCGAGAGTTACCTGGGGAACAGGAAGAATTATATAAATTAGTTAATGAAAAGGTGAGGTGAGAGAGTTACCTGCAACAGAAAAACAACATGGTTACCGAGCAGAAGGGAGTCCTTGTCGTTGCCATGCAGCAGCTGGATGAGCAGCGGCAAACAGCCAGACTGACGCATGGCGATGCACGAGTCCTGCGAGCTCGACATGGCAAGAAGTGTCCGCGACATGTCATCTTTATCATGAGTTCCCAACATGGACAGAAGACTGTACACCATCTCCACCTGCAGGCGGTGACGCAGAGCATTTTACAGTGGGAAAAAGTGTTTTCACTGATGCCTGATTATTAACATTACAAAAGTTAATTTCCTGCAGTGATTAAATATTTTGGTTGGGGGCATGTGTGGGGGTGTTGCAGGGCAGAATCCTAACCTTGGTGCCAAGGTGGCTGGTGATTCGTCGAGGCACAGAGTAGCTTGTTTCATTGGTCGGCTCGTGGTCCAATCGGCTGCTGGAACTCTGGACGAGAAAAAAAAAAAACATCAAACCAATAATTAAAAAAGAAAAGAAGAGAAATTAAAGACTATCAGAATAAAACCAGGCTGCTCACCTGAGCTCCTGCCAATCCACTGCTGTCACTCGCCCCCTGAGCTGCCTCCACCTAAAGACAGAGACAGAGAACAGGTTGGGGAACTAAACACCTGAGAGAACTGCAATACACATCAACATGTCACTGTGTCACGTGAGTTTACCTGCAGGCGAGCTCCCAGTCTCAGGATGTCTTTCTCTATCTGCTGAATACGAGACACACGAGCCTACACACACACACACACATACACACGTGTTACTATATTCACTGTATGTTGCTGGCAAGAAGGGGGAGAAGGAGAAGGACTGGAACTACGTCAAACATCCTATCTTTGCTAACGACCCCACAGACATCTTAAATGTGAGTGTTGGGTCCACACTGCGACCTTCAGACAGGTGATCAGATCTACAGGTGTGTCCCTACCTGAGCTCTCCTCTCCATTTCCTGACAGGAGCCCAGCTGGTCCTCCATTGCCGATCGGATCTGACGCGCCTCAAACTCCAGCTGTCGACGACTCATGTCCGTCTGCAGAGTAAACTAAAACAAGAAATAAAACTTACTGTGCTGTGATTGGCTGACTGTCAGTGAAATGCACCCTGGGAGTCATAGTTCACTTTGCTCCTTCAGTGTTAATGTCCTCTGGCTCTTTGTAGATTTGACTGGTTCAGACATCCAACTGCTGTTTAAACCAGTTCACTCAGGAGTAACAGCAGCAGAGGATCATGGGTATTGTAGGCCTGACAGCTTTCTTACATTTTCAGTGAGTGGCAGACTGTCGATCCTCTTGGTGAGATTCTGCAGCTGAGCGTAGTACCAATCCTTCTCTTTCTCCTCCTTCTCCAGCTCAGCCAATAGGAGAGACCTGCCAGTGAGCAGCAGCCAGTCACAGGGCAGCACATAGATGGAGGGGGTGGGCAGGGCAACAATGGTATCCAATCACAGAGGAGGACAAGGAGAGACTTGTTTAAAACACATCCTGGTCCTATCAGCACTGCTGTTAAGGTATTTTATGTCTTACAGTACTACAAGTGGAGGAGCAGTATATATAGTAGTACTTGAACAGCAGACGGTAGTGGTAGTACTCTCAGTACTGTAAACAGTACCTCTCCTTTTCTAGCTCCTCAAGGCAGCGGTCATGGCTGTCTCTGCCTGCAGACGGGAGCCCTCTCCTGGGGAAGGCCGTGGTTACTGCGGGGCCTGGAGCTCCAGAGCCTCCAACTGCTCCTGCAGGAGCTCCAGAGCCAGAGGAGGTCGAGCTGGAAGAGGACGAGGGGGGCAGAGGAGGCCTTGACCTGGGCTTGAAACCTGAGGGGTCCAGGCTCATCTCTAGGAAAGAGACATCTGATTACACAGAGCGTATACTGTGTCTATGTGTATGTACGATACTACATACAGTACTATGCTAGTACTATACTATGTGTATATGTGTACACACACATATACACACACTCTTCTTTGTTTATTTGGTTATATTTTTCCTTTAAAAAAATAACACACAGAACTGATCAGAGAACCGATAAAGCACCAGATCAATCAGCTGTATCAGGAACAGTTGTAGATAAAATCTTGATTATCCATCCCTACTGTTCGTCTGCTACCTGATGATGGGTGCGTTTGTTTTGTTCACCTTTCAGTCTTTCAATGAGTTCAAGCTGAGATCCAGATGCCTCTCCAGACTCTTCTTCTATGGTTCCCTGCAGCTGCTTCAGGACTTCCTGTTTTACAAGAGGAGAAAATAACAGTTACAGTAGGTACAGATTGACATCACAGTGCACCGCTGTCTGCCACAGTGTGTTTTCTGATGTGACCACAGAGGGTGCCAGAGACCAACACTTTAATATTACAAAGACTGAACCTTTAAAATATAATCAGCATTAATACAACATTATTAATGATTAATAAAAATAAACACACTGACAAAACATGAAAACAACAGACTGAGACTGAGACTGAACTCTCACTGAGGCTTTGGTCACTCACCACAATGAAACGACAGCGTTCATACAGCGACATGATGAAACTAACAACACTCACACTGTTTGCTGCTCATCGACAGAAAACAGGAAACAGGAAACGGGAAACGGGAAGTGAGTGTGTGTTTGGAGAGGAAGAACAGGACAATAAAGAATCACTGACAACAAGAACAATAAAACTACAACTGAAAAAACAACAGACAGAGACATGAAAATAAGGTTACGCGGAACTATACACAGAAAAAACAACCAGAACTAAAGAAACAGTTGAAGAACAAAAAGAATTAAATAAAAAAAACAAGAACAGGGCAGAAAATAAAAGACAAAAAAAACAAATGAAACCAAAAAAAAAACAAAGAAAATCAGAAGAGTAATTAAAGCAAATAAAGACATCATGTAACATAACAGTGAGACAAATGAAGAATTAAAGAAAGATGAAAACTGACAGACAAAAGAGAGAGAGACTAAAACAAAAACAGTATAAATACAGATGGAGAAAAACGAGAGGAAGATAAACAGAAGACAAAAGAAAACAAACAGAAAAGATGAAGGACAAAGAAAAGAGAATAAAGACGATGGGACAGGATCCTAACCCTTCCCAATCTGTGGCAAACCAAAGATCCTCACACACAGAGACAGATATCTCACTCTGAACAACAACAAGGAGCTCATTCTGAAGCTCAGAGCAGCGCGTGATTGGTGAAAAATACCACAGGTCTATTCTGGGCTGAAGATAGAGAGACTGGGGGGGCTCCATCAGTACTACTGTCTGCAGTACTTCAGCAGTACTATCACTGACCTTCATGTTGGACGCCTCAGTCTCCAGTTTTGTCAGGTGGTTGGAGTTGTCCTGCAGCTCCTGTCTCAGGTTGGAGTTCTCCATCTTTAACACCTCCACCTGCCTCAGCAGCTGGTCATACGACGCTGCCGCCATGTTGGAGGACCCGTGGCTGACCTGTAAAACACAAACCAGAATACACAGCTGTAGTACTGTGGTACTGTAGTACTGTGATACTGCGAGTTACTGGATGTAGCTGTTATTGATCAGATGCTTTAACTGTTGAGCATCGAGGTTGACCTCAGATTCTTTGTGCAGGAATATAGGTACGGACACTGCCAAGGGACAAACCAGCGACAACAGGACATCAGTGTATACACAGCTTTACTGCTCTGACCCTGAGTACTGCAGTACAACTACATCATCAGTACAGCAGTGTAACTGTACATCATCAGTACTGCAGTATAACTACATAAGTACTGCAGTATAACTACATAAGTACTGTAGTACAACTGTCAGTACTGCAATATAATTAGGTCAGTACTGCAGTGTAACTGTACACCATCAGTACTGCAGTATAACTGCAGATCATCAGTACTGCAGTGCAACTACAGTGCACCCCTGGAAAGTACTCACAGCGCTTTACTTTTTCCACATTTTATGTTACAGCCTTATTCCAAAGTGGATTAAATTCATTTTTTACCTCAAAATTCCAAACACAATACCCCATAATGACAAACTGAAAAAAGTTTGCTTGAAACTTTCGCAAATTTATTAAAAATAAAAAACAAAAATATAACATGTACATAAGTATTCACAACCTTTGCTCAATACTTTGTTGAAGCACTTTTGGCAGCAATTACAGCCTCAAGTCTTTTTGAGTATGATGCTACAAGCTTGGCACACCTATGTTGGCCAGTTTCTCCCATTCTTCTTCTTCTTTTTTTTTTTTTTCAATTCTGTTTTTATTGTGATTTTCATGGTTCACATGTTCTTCACATATCAAATCACCAATCTCATCCATTCATCTGTAAATTACAACTGAATTGCACTGTAATACTTCCACAATTACACTGACAATACAGATAGGGATGATTATTCCTCCCTCAATCACACAAAAGATGAAATTAATGAAATACAAAAATTGAGAACTCCTTAGAACAAGAATGCTGGGGTGTACATCTGTTATACTAGAGAGAAAAAAATATATACTGATGCATAAGGATTGAAAAAGAAAAACTTAGATGAAAAAGGGAAATGGATATAACACCTAGTACTAGACAAACGATGGACAAATGGGAGTGACCTATCTAATCCATCTTTCCCATCTTTTCAAAAACAGTCCCTGTTTTAGTCTTATGCAAAAGTAATTCTTTCCATCTTAAAAATGTTATAAATGATGTCAAACCACTCGTCCACTGTAGGTTTTTCTAGTTTTAGCCACTTCTTTGTTATAACTTTTCTAGAAGCGGCATTTAGAATCTGAAATAAGTATTTGTCACTAGAGGAGACATTTTCTGATGGTAAAACTCCTAAATATAATAATGCAAACTCAAAAGTAATATCTGTCTGAAATACTTTTTGCAAAATGTTGTAGACCTTCTGCCAGAAAGGCAACAATATTGAACAAGACCAAAATATGTGAAAATGATTTGCCTCGAGGCATCCACACTGTCTCCAACATGTAGATGAATTGGAATAGCGTCTTTTTTGAGCTGGAGTGATAAAAAAAATCGAAGAAGGGTTTTCCAACAAAATTCTCTCCATAGTGTTGAATTTGAAGTTTTCCATTGTATCTCACATAAATATTCCCAATCTTCTTCGCTTAAGACTAGATTTCCTTCCCTCTCCCATTTCTGCTTGACATGCAATGAGCTACCCTTCATTTGTTGTAAACCCCTATAGAGTCTTGAGATAGTTTTTTGGGCTGGGCCAGAAACATATGCATCCATAAATACTTTTAGTAGAATATTATCCCATTGCTGTTGTTTAATCTCTTTCCTTATTTGTTCAACATGACGAACCTGTAAGAATCTAAAGATGTCATCATTATTTAGACCAAATTGTCTCTTTAGATTTTGAAAAATGTTCACTGACCGCTTACACAAAAAAGTACAATATGCTTGATATGCAATATGAGTTTTCCAGGCCTTGAATCTTGCATCCAAATTTTTAGGCATGAAATCTGGATCAAATGCACACCATCTCAGTACTTTTATCGCCTCTTTCAAATTCTTTTTAGTTATTACCCTATTCCACAGCTTAAGTGGTAAACCAATCCAGGGGTTTCCCAGATCAATTAACTTATTCATCAAACCCTTATCCCCTATTACCGCTTGAATTGGGAACTCTGCTTTTGTGGCCCCCTCCAACTCCCTCCATCTAGCACTACATTCTGGATTGCACCAACACACTAACGGTCTCAACTGAGCTGCAATGTAATAATCTTTTAAACATGGGGGCGCAACCCCCCCCCCCCCCCTCATTTTTTGCTAACTCTAAATTCTGATATTTGATTCTTGGTTGACACCCCTGCCAAATGTACCTGGAGATGAGTTTATCCCTCTCCTGAAACTGTTGATCAGGTATATCTAGTGGAAGGGATCGAAAGAGATACAATAACCTCAGCAGAAAAACTATTTAAACAGATTCAATACGAGAACCAAAATTAAGAAATCCTACTCCCAATGTCCTCTCTGATTTTGTTGTTCAGGGGGAGAACATTCAGTGAGAGCAGTTTTGACAAATCTGCTGGTATATTCACCCCCAGATACTTCATGGATTCAGCTTCCCGACTGAAATTATATATCTTTTCTTCACATTTTCTGAGGAACTGTAATTGAAACTGAGAATTTGTGTTTTGGAAACATTTAACTTATATCCAGAGAAAGATCCATATTGATCCAAAAGTGAAAACAAATGTACTAGAGATTGTTCTGGACAGGATAACTGTATCAGTATGTCATCTGCAAACAAGGAAATCTTTTGTTCTCCTCCCTTCATATGTATTCCTTTAATGTTCTTATTTTGTATAATCCATTGACTCAAGGGTTCAATAAAAATCGCAAATAAAAGGGGGCTAATTGGACATCCCTGCTTTGTTCCCCATTCCAGTGAAAAGGGGTTCGAAACTACACCATTAATTTTAAGTCTGGCCCTCGGGTTATCATAAAGAGCTTGTATTGTCTTAATAAAGGAGTTGTGAAAACCAAACTCTTCTATGACTCTAAACAAAAAAGACCAATTTACACAATCAAACGCCTTTTCTGCGTCTAGTCCTACTTATACTGCTTCTAAATCCTGTTCTGTTATATGACTTATTACATGTAGAGTCCGTCTGATATTATCTTGGGTTTGTCTCTGATGAATAAAACCCGTCTGGTCAAGACTAATGATTTGTGGTAACAGTCCTTCAATTCGCTTGGCCAGTATATGTGTAAAGATCTTATAGTCCTGATTTAACACGCTAACCGGTCTATAGTTACCTCATTCAGATCTATCCTTTCCCTCTTTTGGAATAAGTGAAATTACTGCTTCCCTCCAGGAGGTGGGTATTATATTCCTTTTCAGGACCCAATTAAAGGTGGACTGCAACATAGGGATCAATGAATCCCCCATCATCCCAAACCACTCTAAAGGAAACCCATCAGGGCCAGGGGCTTTCCCTAATTTGAGATGGGCTATAGCTGCTCTTATTTCTTTCTCTGTAATTTCTACTGCAAGTTGGTTACTCTGCTCATCCATCAATTTAGGAAGATTAATTTTCTCAAAAAAATCTTCCATTTTCCCTCTATCAACATGGGGTTGAGAGTATAGTCTCTGAAAATATGTTTCAAAGCTATTCTGTATCTCTTCCAATTTATAGTGTACTAAATTAGTCATCGGGTTTTTAATTTTATGGATTGAATTCTGTGCCTGTTGCTTTTTCAGCCTATAAGCCAACAATTTACTGGCTTTCCCACCTCCTTCATAATACTTCTGTTTTGTAAATATTAACTTTTTTTGTATATCTCTTGTATAGATCTCATCTATTTCATTCTTTTTCTTTTTAAGTACTTCTTTAATTTTCTTGTCATTTGTGTCTTTATGTTTTAAGTCTTTAAGTTAGCAATATCCTTCTTAATTTGGTCCTTCATATGATTCAATATGTATATTTAATCTCCATAAGGTGTTTCTATGGTCCTGTTCGAGATGTAGTTTTAAATACAGAGGGCTATGGTCTGAAAGGTCCATAATCCCTATGCTGCAATTCCCAACCCTGTGTAAATCTTTACCAAAGATTAAAAAGTAGTCAATCCTTGAATACAACAAGTGTGGATTAGAAAAATATGTATAGTCTCTCTTTGACGGATTTAGTTCTCTCCACACATCTACTAACCCAATATCTTTTATTGCCGAATTGATCTTTTTTTTCAGGTGACTGGGCTGAGCTACCTGCGTTTTTGATGAATCAAGTTTAGGGCATAATCTAATATTGAGATCCCCCCCACAATTTAGTATTCTGCTATAATCAATTCAAATATTTGACTAAAAAAACTCCAATCAGAATTAGGGGGCACATATATATTCAGCAAAGTTATCAATGAACCATTTAAGTTCCCTCTCAAAAACACATATCTTCCTTCTGTGTCCTTCTTTTCAAATATAGACTCAAAACAAATTTTACTGGAAATTAATATTGCCACCCCTCTCCTATGCCCATTTGCATATGATGATGAGAAATGATACTTAAAGCCCATTCTTTTTAATTTAGCATGCTCTGTGTCTGAAAGATGGGTTTCTTGCAAAAACACCACCTCAACTTTGTCTCTTTTTAGTTTTGTCAAAATCTTACTTCTTTTGATAGGGTTGACCAGACCATTCACATTATAAGTTGCTATTTTGATTGCTTGCATTTAGTGTCCATTATTGAAAAGAAACAAAAGTCACCATTAACTGAATGTATCACAGGCAGCACCCCACAAGCTGCATGGAACAGCAGCAAAACATGCCTCTTAATGAGGAACAACACAAACAAGGTAACACATGAAAAAAAAACTTCCAATAGTGAGGTCTTCAACTCGACCCTTATTAGGCTCTGATGATAAGAGGGCCTTGAGGGAAATCCTCCCTCACCGGCCGGTGTGAGAGGGCCCTCAGCCCTTTGCAGTTTTATTCTAGTGTCCATCCGGCTGTCTGACAGAGGAAAACAAAACTCCCGACGTTACAGTATGTTCTTAGTTTTAGCCTGTAAAATGTTCCTGTAATGTACAGTACTTGTTCGCAGTCTGTTCTTACTGATAGCTGGTTCCCCTGGATTCTCCTCTTTAGAGTAAAATCTCACGCCTTCTTCTTCGGGACTTTCAACGACCCGTGCATCACCGATGTTTTATAGTCATGCTGGATCCTGGCGCCTAAAAGCCTGTAGTTTTCCCACGTAACTCCTCTCCTTGCCTGCTCTCTCCCGGTTCCCCGATCTCCTGCTCGTTCGCCATGTAAACTTCTGAATCTGCTCCAGCAGAGATTCCGGGTGTTTAATAACCAAGACCGGGAAGCCCCTCTTCGCCATGTCCCCGGTTGCCTCCTCCGCTGAGCCGTACAGCACTGTCCCCTCCAGGTAGAACACTCTTAACCGGGCCAGGAACGGAGTTTGAAATCTGATTTTCTTCTCTTTCAGTACTGATTTCACTTTGGCATATTCCTTTCGCTTTTTCAACACATCAGGCGCGTAGTCGTGATCCAGATTAACCCTTTTTCCGTGAAGTTAAAATCCACGCTTTTGCCAGGCCAGCTTCAGTAACTCCTCTTTCATCCTGTGGCTTGACAATTTTGCCACAATGGACCTCGGTGGAGCTCCCGGCGGCAGCTTCGGTGTCAGGGCGCGGTGAGGTCTCTCCACTCGCAGCTCAAAGGAGCCCTGGAGCCCCAGGCCCTCCCGCAGCAAACGCTCGACATAACCCACCATCGATGGAGAGTTCTCCTCTTCTCCCTCTTTAACTACGTGGATTCTGACGTTTTCTCTTCTGGAGTGAACCTCTAAATCCGTCAACTTTGCATCCAGGTGTATCTGCAGTTTCAGTAGCTCCGTAACCGCTTCTTCCGTCCCTTGTATCCGAGTTTCAGCCGTGTCGATCCTCTTTTCCGCCTCCTGTATTCTAGTGTTAGTTTTCTTTATTTCTTCACGTATCTCTTTCAGCTGCTGACTGTTGTCCTTCCTAAACTCCCTTAGTTCTTTCAGTATAAGACCCAGACCTGCTTCTTCCATCTGCTCCTGGCCGTGGTCCGAGTCCGTATCCTCCATTTCGTTGCTAGCATGGAGCTCCAGTTCCTGCTGCCGAAAAACAACCAACCCCCATGCTTCACTGTAAGGATGGTACTGGCCAGGTGATGAGCGGTGCCTGGTTTCCTCCAGACATGACGCTTGGCATTCAAGCCAAAGAGTTCAATCTTTGTTTCATCAGACCAGAGAATTTTGTTTCTCATGGTCTGAGAGACCTTCAGGTGCCTTTTGGCAAACACCAGGTGGGCTGTCATGTGCCTTTTACTGAGGAGTGGCTTCTGTCTGGCCACTCCACCATACAGACCTTATTGGTGGAGTGCTGCAGAAATGGTTGTCCTTCTGGAAGGTTTTCCTCTCTCCACAGAGCAACACTGGAGCACTGTCAGAGTGACCATCAGGTTCTTGGTCACCTCCCTGACTAGAAATTTTTCTGTACCCTTCCCCAGATCTGTGCCTCGATACAATCCTCTCTTGGAGGTCTACAATAAATTCCTTGGACTTCATGTCTTGGTTTGTGCTCTGACATGCTCTGTCAACTATGGGACCTTATATAGACAGGTGTGTGCCTTTCCAAATCATGTCCAATCAACTGAATTTACCACAGGTGGACTCCAATCAAGTTGTAGAAACATCTGAAGGATGATCAGTGGAAACAGGATGCACCTGAGCTCAATTTTGAGTGTCATGGCAAAGGCTGTGAATACTCATGTACATGTGATTTTTTTTGTGTTTTTTATTTTTAATATATTTGCTAAATTTTCAAGCAAACTTTTTTTAACTTTCACTTAAAAATTAATTTAATCCATTTTGGAATAAGGCTGTAACGTAACAAAATGTGGAAAAAGTGAAGCGCTGTGAATACTTTCCAGATGCACTGTATATCAGTACTGCAGTCTAACTACATCATCAGTACTGCAGTCTAACTACATCATCAGTACTGCACTATGTCATCAGTACTGCAGTATAACTATGTCAGTACTGCAGTATAACTGTATAACTACATCATCAGTACTGCAGTATATCTAGGTCAGTACTGCAGGCTAACAATGTCATCAGTACTGCAGTATAACAAGGTCAGTACTGCAGCATAACAGGACAGTACTGCAGTAAAATTATATCATCAGTACTGCAGTAAAACTACATCATCAGTACTGCAGTATAATTATGTCATCAGTATTGCAGTATAACTACATCATCAGTAATGTAGTATAACTACTTCAGTACTGCAGTATATCTACATCATCAGTACTGCAGTATAACTACATCATCAGTAATGCAGTATCAGTAGTGTATAGGACAGCTCAGCTCAACACAGATCAATTACCTTTTTATAACAGTAACCATTAGTTAATTATGAATTAATCCTTGAATGGATTCAGGTCTAATAAAGCTTAGTGACTAACAGATCAGTCTGAGCAGGGTGTGGGTGTGTGTGTGTAAGCACTAATGTTACTGTCTGACTATCACATGAATCATATTAACACCAGCTCATCACAACAGATACACACCAACACATACTGCAGTACCACAGTACTATAACAGTGTAGTGCTGCATTAACATGGATTAAATATGCACATGTGATTCCTCCTCTTGAAGCACAAACATCCACCAACACTGAATGTCCAGAGCCGGCTGAGCTCCGGCTGAGCTCTGGCTCAGTCACAGTGCCTGTTCCTTAGAAGACAGGTTTATAATAAAGAGCGTTTTGAAGACTCTTGTTGTTCTACAGCATAAACACAAGTCTTATGTAACAACAGAAAGGTTAGGGTTATTCTTGAATTCTGTACCACACTCCACTGAAATGTCAGCAAAGTTGCAGGTAACCTGGATTTTTCATTTATATTGTGTCTGAGGATTTCGTGATCATAAAATTAGAGCGGATACCATTATTCAGTTAATCAATTAGTTGATTACAAAAATAAAAAAACAATTATTTTGAAAATCAACCTTTAATCTGATATTTTTCAATAAAAGTGCCAACAATATTTTCTGATTTCAACTTCTAGAGTGAGTGTTTTGTGTTTGTCTCACAGGATAGTGGAACATTTTCCTGGCATCTGAAGACAAATGTGGAGTTTTTCACTTTTCTAATGTTTATAGACTAAAATTCAATCAATCAAGAAAACAATCAGAAGAATAATCCATATTATTGGTTGTAGCACTAACAATCACAGTAACATTCACAGGTCAGACACATCCATCACACAATCAGCTGCTCTCATGTGTGCAGCTGTGAAAACACTGAAGCCTACATTTCCCATAATGCAACGAACTCTGAAAACCGACTTCATAACCCACACCCCCAACGTAACAACTTTGACGCCCAATCTGAAAGTACCAAGATGACATCACTGTGACATCACCAGGGTTGTTTTCTTTTTATACACCTTACACACTTGGTTCTCAGTTGTAAAGTTATAAATTAAATTCATGTCTGAAGACAAATATTTAAACATTATTGTTTGTATTTATGTTTATCATTGTTTTCACTAAAGGAAAAAAAACACCTTGCACACTTGAAACAAAGTACACACACACACACACACACGTGTGAAAACATGAACATGAATGAAAACATAAACATCCTGTTTCTACGGCTGCAACAATTAATCAAGTGACAAAATTAATCAGCAACATTTTTGCTAATTAACTCATCTATAATATAAGTTCTGCCAATTATCAGGAAAAATGCTGAAGACATGAAACTGTCACTTTTACTGGATCAATAATCAATCCACTGAAACACTGATCATCAGCAGATTAATCAATAATAGAGGTAGCTGCAGCTCAGCTGTAGCTTTATTAAACCAGGTCCTCTCAGTTCTAACCCTGTGATACACACAGTACTGCAGTACCACTACACACTACTGCAGTACTACCACATACTACTGCAGTACTATTACACTGTACTACACTGTACTACAGTACTACTACACACTACTACAATGCTATTACACTGTACTGCAGATTCATATCTTCTTGTTAGACGAGACTCAGTTTTTGCTTCATCAATAAATCATCAATCACGTTCTGATCAATGATAATGATCAGTGATCAGTCTGATCCTGGATCAGTCTGACAATAAACAACAACCGATAAAGGACACAACAGTGAAACAGTGAAGGACAGAACAACAGCCTCACCTCCTCCCTCTGTCTCCTTCACCCTCCATCACCGGTCGGCCATTTTCTCTCCCTTCTCTCTCCTCCCTCCATCATCTCTGCCTCCCTCACCTCCCCCTCTCTCCATCCATGCAACCTCCCCCTCTCCCTCTTTCTTTCTCCATCACAGAAAACAGAATAAATTAAATCCAACGAAGAACAGAGAACAGACAATGAAGGAAGAAAAGCCTCCTGCCCCCCCTCTATCCCACCACCCTCCTCCCCCTTCTTCTCTTTCTCACTAATCCATTCATCACAAAATCAAAACAGATGAAACCAAATGAATGAATGAAAGATGCATAGATGCAGGATAAAGAAAGAGAAAATGGCAGCTCACCCCATCGCTGTCGCCTCCATCTCCCTCCCTCTCTCTCTCTGTCTGACAGAGGGCAGTCAGCTGGGTGAGCGAGTAGCCAATCAGGAGCCAGAGACAGACAGATGGGGGACAGGAGGGAGGGGCTGCCCCCCCTCTCATTCCCAGCATGCTTTGCAGCTGCTGCTGCAGGCAGCCTGACCGGGTTACTGAGATACTAACACACACACACACAGTTTGCACTGATGTCGTCAGAAACCTGATGACAACATGACAGAAAACACTGTGTTGTTTCCTGTTGTTACATTATATTCAAACTAACAGGTTTGTTTGTGTGTATGTGTGTGTGTCTAGACAGTGACATGTTTCTGAACAGAGTGCAGCTCCAACTGTTTTACTGTTCAGAGCCTCACACAGTCCAACAAACAGTAGAGTTCATGTTAAACTGGACTCTACTGCCTGATAACAATCCCACAATGCATCACTCTACAGTTCACAGACTGAAAGTGATGACACTAAATGATGATGACCAATAACTGTGTCTGAAAACTGAATCTTCTGCTGACTATTGAGTGAAACTCCTGAGTGTTTGCTGTTGAAGAGTGAACGACAGAGTGACAGAGTGACTCTAACAGATTCTAAATGAATTCACAATTGAAACCAGTTCAGTGACTGCTGATACTTCACATACTTACAGTGCAGTAGTACTACACTTAGTACTAGTACTGCAGTACTAGAAATCAACCAATCACCAATCAGTCTTCTAAGATATGACACATAACTCTCTGTATTGACGTCCAGTGCCTCTTGACCTGACCTGTCTCTCTCTCTTTCCCACTGTGTTGATGTTTTGTCTCTCGTCCACTTTCAGAGCGAAAACACTCACTGAGCAATCAGCCAATTATAACCCATGATTTACAGCACCCATGTGCGTATGCGCACACACACACACACACGGATGTGTGTGTGTGTGCGCATACGCGCATAGTTAGTGGTCCTACAAATGTGTAGTTCAAATACAGGTTTCAAATAAATTAGGAAAGCAGCTACTGATTATTTATTATCTTTATATATTATATTATTTATTATTGTGTATTTGTTTGCTCTATAATCCCAGTTTGTCAGAGTTTTTGTTGACAGCCTCAAATATTTTGGTTTGTATGACCAACAGTTTAAAACTCACTGTGACAGAAAACAGACACAAGAGGTTTGACTGACAAATGACTGAAAGAATTCATCAGTTTTAACTGAACAGCTACAGTTTCATCTTTATTAGTGATCAGGTGCATTCATGTTTTTCCACCATAAAACAGAAAAGGTTTAATGCATTAACTTTTATTTAACCAATTCATGTTGGCTGCACATTAACAAACCAACTTTTTTGTCTTCTACAGCTGCACTAAAAACCACCGGTCTGTAATATTGAAGGCCAAGCTCAGCTGGACCACAGGTGTATTTTACCATCATTCGTTATTATCAGAGCTGAAATTATATTTATCAATATCATTTAACTGAGGCATGTTAAATTACCTCCAACACTCCCTCCATATTATACCTCATTATACACTGACCTAGAACTGTGCACTGTCTACTCCTGAGGAACTGCAGTGGAAGTACCACTGTCACTGTCTGCAGTGGTTCAAACTGCAGTCTGATCTGTCACAAGTTACCGACACCAGTCAGCTGTAGTCTCATAGTAGTGCTTGTAAAACCCAGCAGTAGCACAGTGGCCAGCTGTGAGCTAAGCTAAACGTTAGCTGAAAATCACAGTACGACTGCCACTTACCCAATGCTTTACCACTTTTTCCCGGAATAAAAACACAATACCCGCTTCACCTCATCTTATTTCACCCGCTCTTCTTCCTCCCGGTCCCACTGAACCCTGTGACGGTCGCTGGTCCGTCCAGAGTCCGGTGTTGCACCGACATCCAACCAAAACAAGTGGTTAGCACGGAGCTAAGCTAACAGCGCGGCCGTTCTTACCTTCTCGTTTGGAGGAAACGACCAAAGTCCGCCTCAGACGGCGGCAGCTTCACAGAAACATGACCCGGGAAACACTCGCCACCGGTAAAAGAGTCGTTAGAGGCGGCGGGGGCCTCTCATGTCTCTGGACAGAGCGGAAAAAGTTAAGTTAAACAAAGTTTTAGCACGGTCTTTTTGTTGTGAACACACTGCCGCTGCGGTCCGCCATCTTGTTTGTGTGTGTCACTGATTGCAGGCGTAAGAGTACTAAAGTACTACTTTACAGTTACTCCAGAAAGTCTATGCAGAAAAAGTACTCTGAACCTTCACTTTAGTAATAGTACCACCGATTAAAGTCTACATTACAAATAAAGCCTATGCTTTTAAAGTATAATCAGCTTTGTGTAGTTCAAAGTCTCAGTACTAAAAGTACACAAGTAATCTACTTCTGTCTATGTATCACACAGGATTTCTGTGAAACAACATTAAGAAAACACAAATACAACCTGTTGTATAGCATCTGCTTCAGTTCGATTTTAATAAGACAAGAATTAACCACGGGTTTTATTCTAATCATGTCATAGAAATTTAAGTTGATGAATGATTTTTTTTTTTACCATTTGAACGATTTTCCTTCAGATGTTTAAAATGCATATTAATGTGATTGTTTTATATTTTATTCTAAACCAACAGTAATTCAAAAAGCCTGGACCAACATTTGCAGGTAAAATATTTAATTTCATTCAAAAATATATTTGGTTTCTCTTAACGTGATAAAGTTTTTCAACATAACAAGATCCTGACGGGGTAAAAAAGGGATTGTGCAGTGAGATAAAAACAAAACAAACAAACAAACAAACAAATAAAAAAAAGCCGGAGGGGAATCTAAAAAAAGAGTAACATCCAAAATTAAAGACGAAGAAAAAAACAGCAGAAGAAAACAGTAAAACAGACAGTATCACTTATTTTCAATTTAATACGAAAACTTTCACCTTCACAAATGTATATTGACCGATAAAAACATGAATGCAGTATTATTAAAGGAAGCTGGGCGTTGTAGTGACACAGAACAATCCAATTTAATCCTGCTTGTTGTAGTTTTTCTATTAATTTGCTCTTTCAAGTTTTGTTGACGTCAGCTTCGGACTTTTACTGTGAAGGTCTCATCAGGAAGCGGTCGCCTTCTTCCTCCGGTTGTTTTAAAGATGGCGATGGTTCTTAACGCCGTGGACAGATTGGTGTTTTCCGCCCCATTTGTTAGGTTTTGTCGCACTTAATCCCGGGCGGAGAACTCCGGTGCTGATGTCATGAAGAGCGGGCCACCGTGCAGTATTACCGGATGCCTCGTGTGAACCGGACGGTCGTTTTATCGCTGCTGATCGTCAGCAGCTCGGTGTTCCTGCTGTTCCAGCTGTATTACTACCGGAAGTACGTCAGCAAGGTGAGACAACATGCCACAGTAAACAAGAATCTGAAAACCGTAAAAAACAAAATATTGTTGCCCACAACAAAATTATGTAAACAACAGAATGAACAGAACAACAACAGGATACTACATACGGTAAAAATATTGTAAATGACAAAACCTACTGTAATTACAGTATGTGGTTTCTCTATTTTTTATCGTTAAAATAGTGTATGATGACAGAATACTGTCAACAACATACTGTAAACATCAACAAAATATTGTAGACAGCAACATACTGTAAATAACAATAAAAATAATGTAAACAGCAACATGCTGTAAACAATATACTGTGAACGATGACAAAAACTGTAAACAGTAACAAAATACTGTAAACAACAACCACATACTATAAACAATGATGAAAAACTGTAAACAACAACATGCTGTAAACAACAATATACTGTTAATGACAATGAAAAACTGAACTGTAATCAGCAGCAAAATCCTGTAAACAACAACAAAATACTGCAAACAAAAAAACACATAATGTAAATGACAGCAAAATACTGTTAAAAAATAGTAATTTAGGGTTAGGATGATGGCGGAGAGTCCGAATCGCTGAGGAGAGTCAGATAAGAACTCTGGTGTTGTCTTAATTGAGAATAGCTCCAATGACCAGACTTTGCTACAGTAGAAACTCCTTTATTCACTGGAATGCAGGGGGATGTGTGGGTAGGTGTGTGGCGTCTGCAACATGCCCATAACAGAACATAGATATAATCAGGTGATGAAAAAAATACAATGTACAGATTGCCTGATACCTATAAATACTGTTGCCATAAACAGAACAGGAACATCAACTCTTATTAATTACTAACAAAGTCCCAAATAATTCCTTTAAATTGAATCACTTCACTCTGCAGCTCTAATTTACATGCAGTCTCAGTACAAATTATATAAAATAACACAGGCAAATTTCAGTATGACCCATGTAATCTTACATGCAAACTCACTACTCCTGCTATTTAAGTAGAACTCCTCACAGCAACTGTAAACAACGACAAAATACTGTAAACAATGACAATAACAGTGGTAACATTGCAGTTTGGTGAGTTCAGGAACATCTGTTGGAGTGTATGGACTATGAACAGTGTAACCATCAGGAGACATTTTAGGTTGAACAAGGTCTAGTTACTCTTTAAACAAACAGTCAGCGTTTAGCGAAGCAGTTCTTCATCAGATTAAAAAACTGCAGATTTTAATTCTGACATTTTAAATTTTTATTACCCAACATGCCCACATTCTGCAGTCTGGACCTCACATCCTAAGCCAAACAGGTCACCTGACCGCCAGCGATGTCCAATGGGTAAGTCAGTACTCAGCACTGCTGTAAGCCACACCATTAGCCTCGTTGTTAGCCCACATTTAGCTTTTAGCCTACCTGTTGGCTGTTAGCCTCCTTAGTCTAACCTCCTTAGGCTCAGCACCCGTGTATTAATGTTTAAAGGTTCTGTAAACGATTTTCATTGTCACTAGATGTTGCAGTAGATTACCAACAGCTCAGGCCTCCATCCAACCTCCCCCTCACCTCCCTCCCTCCCTCCTCCCATCAGGTTCTCAGGCAGCACAGTGTTACGTAGCCCAGTGAAAGTGGCCACTGAACACACAGCAAGAGGCACAACTGAACGCTGGGATTGCTGTGATATGCTCTACAGCAATGCTGACAGTTAGCCAGCTAGCGATAGCAACAATGAAAACAGACATTAACATTATTTGGCATCAAGTCACTGACACATGGAGGAGAGGAAAACCAGTTCTGAGTCCAGCTGGAGCCTTTGGCAGCTCATAGGGTTCTCCATCTCAGTACAGACAGACCAGGACTGGATTCATGGTTGGACTGGGAGAGAGATTCAGCCTTGGACTTTATCTGCAGTTGAATAACACTGATGGAGCCTGCAAAGATGCTGGAACTGGCAAAAACTTAAAAGACCTTCTGGTTTTGATGGTCTACCGGCTGAACGGGATCTGATTGCAGTCCGACTGGGAAAGACTTGGATTTATCCGTGGTCGCACAAATAAACTTTCTGGATGTTTTGACGGTGCACCAGCCAACTGGGATTTGAGTCTGTTGTCCTCAGTCCAGTCCTCCTGTGCTCTGGTCTCATCTCTTTCTTTGTCAGAGCCTTTTTAGATGAAAACGTGGCTTCCTTCATCAGGGGAGGAAATTTTGGAAGGTCGCTTTAACCTGAACTTTTGCTTTCACCTGAAGGCTGTATAACACACTGTGTCAGCTCATGTGCGAGAGGTGCCTGTGTGTTTAAATGTGGGGAAGGCCAACATTATAACAGGAGGGACTCAAACGCATGAAAATCCCACTTTCTCAGGTTGGTTACCAGAACAGAAAACAGAGAAACTAAGGTCATATCACACACAGAGGAGGTGCGACTTTGTTCTCAGCCCAGGATGCCATGACTCCACTATATTTTTACAAAGAAAAAAATTGTTTCCTGCTGTTTTATTGTTTAAAATCTCATTTACAGAACTTTTAAATGTCAATCTGTCCATTACATCCCATCCTGTTGTGGTAATTGTTTCCATAGTGATTGTTCTGTTGCTTGTCTCCACAGCAGACGATAAAGAAGTTCCTGGCGTTAACGCAGCGTTTCCGGTTGCCAATGTTTCTTGTCGACATTGCAGCGCTCGCATTGCTCTCCCAGGATGCACTGTGGCAGCGTGACAGGCAGGTGCGTGAGCCACACTGCAGCTTCTTGTGCACCGGCCGGCCAGTCACATCGTTCGCACTGCATGCCAACCTGTGGAAGTATGACGTGAGTATGATATGTTCACGGTCCAAATAAATGGTGGAAAATAATGGAACCTGAGAGTTACTGAACATGTTGTTAATGCTCCAACTGTTCATTATCATCTCTTAATTTATTATGTATTCCCAGTTAAAATTGGGCTTTTTAAAAATCCTTATTTGAATGATGCGAGTGTCAGCCAGTCCTCATAGCTCGTCCTTTTTTAGTGTATTAGTGCGTTTTTTTGTTGTTTTGTCTCTTTATTCTGATGTTTCATCTGACAATGGAGAAAATAGTGTCTGTACCAATGTATCAGATATGGAGTTAAACACCCCATACCAGTAGGGCTGAAGGTGCAGTACTGAGGATGCAGAGCCGGGGCTAAGCTAAAGGCTAAGTTAAAGGGTAGGAGATGGAGATACAAGCCTTTTCTACCATCCATTCACATGGGGATCAACTCTCTGACTAACAAGTGTGATGAACTGGAGACACTGGTGATGAACCAGTAAGCACATCGTGAGTGTCGTATCATGTGTTTCACAGTGACCTGGTTAAACAACAACACTGTGACTGTGTGGATGTAACCGGCTTCACTGCAGTAAGAGCGACAAAGACACCAATGAAGTTAAAGAATAAAGGTGGAGGACTGGTTCTACAACAGATGGTTGAACCAGGTCATATCACAGTGAAGGAGAGGATCTGCTGCCTGGATGTTGGACTGTTGCAGCCGTTCTTAGATCTTACTATGTACCGAGGGAGTTCTCTCACATCGTCACCATTATTGTTTACATTCAACCAGGGGTGGAGCCTGCAGTCACCTGTGACATCATTCATGAGACTAATCATGCCCCCTCCACTCTCACCGGTGTGGGCTTTACTCTCACAGAGAAAATAAGACACTTGATCTGTTGTATCTCAAAGGAGTTTTAAATCGAAAGCAACTGGACTTGGTTATTTGTCTAGGAAGACGTTTCACCTCTCATCCAAGAGGCTTCATCAGTTCTTTCTCGCACCTGACCAGGCTGGGACTGGTCCAACTATCTGGTGTGGAGACCCAGGTATTTAACCTCTGGGAGGGGCTTTCACAAGGCTGATGATGTCATTGGTTCCCTTTTTGGGAGGGGCTTTCACAAGGCTGATGATGTCATTGGTTCCCTTTGTGCTCCATGTGCCAACGACAGTCGTTAGAGTGACTGTCTTGGTGGAGAGTTGGTTTCCACTTCGTTAGAGCCCTATTGTGTTATAACCACAGTCGTTGGAGTCACATGCCGCTTGTGAACAGTTGTTTTTCTTTGAGGTTAAATTGTTGAATCTCCTGGGAAGGGATGAAAGGGCAGCATTGTAAATTGGAGATAGGTGGTGTCTGAATCCTCCTGCCCTGTTGAGGGATGGTTTCTCTACTTTCACATAGATGGCTTCTTTCACTCCTCTTTCGAACCACCTGTCCTCTCTGTCCAGGATGTGAACCTTGCTGTCCTCAAAGGAGTGGGCTTTCTCCTTAAGATGTAAGTGGACAGCAGAGTCCAAGCCTGAGGAGTTGGCTCTCCTGTGTTGGGCCATGCGTTTATGCAGTGGTTGTTTTGTTTCTCCAATGTAGAGGTCTTTGCATTCCTCATTGCATTGCACTGCTTTGATGTTGTATGCAAACATCAAAGAGGCCTATACCGCTTCAGCTCTACCACCACAGAAGGAAGCTGCAGTGCAACTACACCTGGAGGTGTGAAGGGGATGAGGACTATCACTGGCTATAAAGTGAAGAACAGCCAGGTTGCATCAGGTGATGTGGACAGGGCCAGTGAGTTCAACCTGTTCTGTGACACAGCCTCGCCTGTTCTCTCTCCCACTGCTTCAGCTGCAGCTTCTCCTACAACATCTTCATACTGCTGTAACCCTGACACTGCAGCTGCAACTTCCTCCACACTGGGGTCAAGACTCTTGTCCCTTACAGTGGAGGAGGTGAACTTCAGTTTGCAAAGCCTGTGAATATTCTCATTTGTCCAGGTCATAGTATCTCAAAGGAGTTTTAAATCGAAAGCAACTGGACTTGAAGTCCAGTTGCTTTCGATTTAAAACTCCTTTGAGATTCAGTTTGCAAACAGGGAGCGTCCTGATCAGACGATGGCCTTCAGTGAAGAAGCCACAAGAACTGCCTCCTTCTGAACCTCCAAGACCAAGGAGATGGTCTCTGACTTTCACAGGTCTAGACCCACACTTCAGCTGGTCAGAGTTATAGGGAAGGACACTGAGGTGGTGCACACTAATAAATACCTAGCTGTTCACCTGGACAGTAAACTGGGCTGGTGCCTGAACACAAATGCCATCTACAGGAACGGGCAGAACCGGCTCTTTTTCCTCAGGTCCTTTGATGTCTGCAGTGAAATGCTGCTCATGTTTTTATCGGTCAGTGGTGGAGAGAGTCCTCTTCTCTGCTGAGGTCTGCTGGAGCAGCAGCAGGTCAGACCAGAACACGAGGAGACTGGACCAGCTGGTTCTAAAGGCTGGGTCTGAGACCGGAGGAGTCTGGACTCACTGAGGACTGAGGTGGAGAGACACATGCTCTGTAAGATGCAGCCATGTTGAACAACACCAACCATCCTCTCCACAACATCCTTCAGAGCAGAGAAGCAGCTACAGCAGCAGCCGACGTCTCATCTCTGCTACAGGACTGAGGTTCAGGAAATCCTCTGTTAATCAGACTGGTCAACAGCTCAGACAGAGACAGTGGATCCTGACCTGACTATCAATATAAATAGCACATGGTACCGGACAATTCAATTTCCACTAGAGGACGTATAAAGTATTCTTCTAATTTGTGTTAAATTATAATTAGTATTGTGAGACATAGTTAATTTTCAAGTAAAATGTTTGTTTTTTACTGTGTCAGCCTGGCTTTCTATTGGCTGCTGAGCAGAAAGGCTTCGAGCTGCTGGAGCTGCGAGGAGAGGACCCACGATTGGCCAGTCTGGACACCCTATCAGGAGAGGACATCCCCTTGTATTTCCTGTTCCGCCTCCATGGTTACATCATCCAGGTGGGTAGGGCAACATGGTGACACTCCAACCACATAGCAACAACCCACAAACACCTCGTGACAACATAGAAACCATACAACATAAATAGTATATGTATTTTGTCCCAGGTGGTGTTCCTGTACGAGCGCAGTGGGAATTACCTGTGGCACGGACCGTTACATCTCAAAGCTAACATGGACCGAAGCTTTGCTCCGTTCAAACTGCTCGATTATGGACGTCACGCCGGAGCTTATGACAGGTACGACACTGCAACACAGACAAAAAATGTTTGTCATGTATGACTGTTGAAACACGCTAGGCTGAATTAGAAGAGCAATGGAGTAAAAATGCAGATGAGTAGAGAGATTAAAATGATGCAGCAATTCTTATTCTAGTGCAAATTCCAAACTTTACATTTTCTAGATAGTTTGAAATGTAAACTCGATTATTACAGCACCACTTTGAGTCGGGCTGGTCAGGAGTCGAACCGGCACTTGCGTGCCCATGTGGTACACACCCTAACCCAGGGGTCGGCAACCTGCGGCTCCGGAGCCACATGCAGCTCTTTCATCCCTCTGCTGCAGCTCTCTGTGGCTTTGGAAAATAAATCATGAGTATTTAATTTAAATTTATTTTATTTTAGTTTGTTAGTATTTTAAATGTTATTCTAAATTTGAAGATTATGGTGATCTTGTAACATTAAAATAAAACATGTTTAATTTTTTGTCGCTCAAAATATGTGTCGCAACCGCCGATGTGGGACACCCGCTGGCACCTGATTTATTGAGCTTTTCGACCCCCGGTAGGCCAACCATGGATAAATCCAAGAAAAGTTTTGGAAGAAAACAGAACGTTTAATGCTACGTGGGCAAATTCATTTGCTTTCACTGCTAACGAGAAGAACTCAAAGAGACATTGAGTATTTGAAAGTAACCTTCAACCAAGCGTCTTTTTTTTCAGAGTTCAAAATGTTTTTGTTGCATGCAGAAATAAAATTTTGTTTTCTCTGTAGCAGGTCATTGATTTCATAAATGCAACACACTAGTTTTTTTATACATAGCATAAAGGTAAAAAATGATATATGTAGTGTCATGTTGAGTGGTTAGGGCGCGTACCATGTTGAGCGCAAGACGCCCTTAGCAGGGCAGTCACTGGCTCGAATCCCGACCGGACCGACTCTTTCCTGCATGTCATTCCCCTCTCTCTACCCCCTTTCCTGTCAGTCTCCACTAAGCTATAATAAAGGCATAAAAAGCCCCCCCCCCCAAAAAAAAAAAAAAAGATGTCAAAAGGGTTGTGTGGCTCCCGGTGTTTTCTTTTCTGCGGGAAATGGGTCTAAATGGCTCTTTGAGTGTTTAAGGTTGCCGACCCTTGACCTAACCACTCCGCCATCAGGCTGCCCACTATAATTACATTTTAATTGTAATTATTAGCATCTGACCGGACCTCTGTCAATTTTAATTGAATACCCCGATCTATATTATGTCTGTACATGCAAATAAAGGCTTCCCAGAATAGACCCTTGGGGGCCCCATAAAACAGACAAGGAAACATGACCTCATCATCGTCATCATCCTGGAGATGAACCAGATGTGGTCCTCCCCTTTAATTATTAAATGTGTGTTTATGAACATCTTTGTTTTGTGTGGTTGCCCCCTGCAGGCCAGAGCTGGTCCTGACTGTCCTGGACGCCCTCGATGTTCAAGTCCCACACAACATTTCCCACTTCCTGTCCGAGCAGCGACATGCCCGCTTCCTGGAGTGCCGACACCGTGACGCACGCAACTTCCTGCAGGTCTGATAGAACACATGGTTTTTATTGTGAAAGGGGGAATCAGGAATCATAGTCAGTAGAAGAAGAAAGTGATAATTATAGTAGGAAATGTGTAATTTAAAAAATGTTAATTTAAAAAAGAGTTAAACACATTTATAAATTAAAAATAAAGGTGAAAGTGTTTTTTAGCAGAAATCAAGAAATTGAAATTCAGACAAATCTTTTGACCGATTAATTTTAACATGTTAAATGTCTTAAATACAAGTTAACGGTTGAATTAAAAGTGAAGAACATATTTTTATTGAACCACATTTTAGAGAGAAAATGACAAAATCATTGAGATGAAAATGTGAAGATAGTTATAAATAAAATGGATTCTGTTGTTTAGTCTTTGTTCTTGACCCGAAACAGCAGTTTGACAAAATATTCTTTACTCAGTGAGTTCAGTGTTCGATTTTTCTGAGCTTTCAGTCACTTGATGAAAACCGTGAGATCATCTAAGATGTTAGTAAATGGACCTTGAATCATGGTTATTTTCTTAAATAGATAATAATAAAGCTTTTAAATCAAAAAAAGAATAAATTATGCGCTGTCTCTCTCTCTCCTGTACGTGAATCTAGCTCTATCCTGACGACTCATCTCAAGCAGCCGTGGATTTTCGCAGGAAAGCAAAGTCATTGCTTCATTTAGCTGCTCGAACACTTTCTCACCTTGACATCCCCTTCTGGCTCAGCAGTGGCACCTGTCTAGGTAACATGCTAACACACTAACACACTTACATCCTAACATACAGCATAATGAAAGGATGTCTCTCTCTCTCTCTCTCTTTCTCTGTGGATGTCTCTTGCCCCTGCAGGCTGGTTCAGGCAGTGCAGTATTATCTCCTACAGTCATGACGTTGATATTGGGATTTTTATCGCGGACTTCAGGACAGACATCCTCACAGCGTTCAGAGACGCTGGCCTGTCACTCAAACACAAGTTTGGAAAGGTCAAAGTGTCACTGCTAAAACGTTTATTTTTGTCGTTGCAGCTGTTTAATTTTAACAATGTTTTAGTATCTTTGTTGTAGCTATTCAGATATTTTATGAACACTGTGCATACTTTTTGTGAGGCAGGTGTGTTTTAATTTGAAGGGCTCTGTGTATTTCATTCTGAGTCAGATGTGTCTTATTTTGAAATGAGTATTCATTTATTGTGGCATATTTTGAAGGCTTGTTTTTTATTGTGAAGTGCAGGTGGAGGACAGTCTAGAGCTGTCATTCCTGAGTGGGGACGTCAAACTGGATGTTTTTTTTTTCTACAAAGACAGAGACATCATCTGGAACGGAGGAACACAAGCAAAGAGCGGCAGGAAATTCAAGTAAAAATTTTTTTTATGTTAAATCTAAGTGTTTGTATAACTATCTGTCATCTTTTTCTACAGTAAAATAGTCAGCAGCAGTATAAACAGAAGTGTAAAAAATTTATTAATTTTAAGAGTTAACAGGTAAAAAAAACCCACCTGTTGTTTAATTGTGTCTAACATCTTAAGCTTTTGTTATTAACAGAAATTTCTGTGTTTTTGTCAGATATGTCTTCCCTCGGTTCTCGCTCTGCTGGGCGGAGCTTCTTGAGCTGAAAGTTCGCGTTCCATGCGAAACACTGGACTACGTGAGGGCGAACTACGGCGCCTCCTGGAGCGTCCCGGTGAGGAGCTGGGACTGGAAGTCCTCGCCGAGCAACGTGAAAGAAAACGGGGTGTGGCCTCTGTCTGAGTGGGCGGAGGTTATTCAAGTTTACTGAGAGGCCACGAAAACAGGAGACAGAAAATTAAATCAACGCTGAAACCACAAATAAAGACAAAGTAAGAAACTGAACTGGTGTTTTTTTTTTCTTTCTTTTCATATCAACATCTGGAACATTCCAGCAGAACTACTCCTCAACTGCTCATGTTAGGTTATCTACAGACAAAATGTTCGGATCATTGTAATAATCTCCTTCCAGAACTCTTATATTCAGCCCAGTTTTGTGATTAATTTCATAACTTCGTCAGAAGTTGTATTGAAATGACTTCTCCACCAGACTCTGTTCATTTTTTCATCAGTTTTACTTTGAACCAACCACACACAGTTCTCCGTTAAGTCTTTAACGTTCGGTCCAGCGACATCAGTCCGTCGCCCCCTCGCGTCGCCTCTCCTGGTGGACCACCAGCCCCTTACCGATCAGGTCCGGGACCTCCACGGCGAGCCACGGTCCGAGGCCCAGCGCCATCAGGTGCGCCAGACCAAAGCGAGGCGCATTGCGGGCCCACAGCGGCGCGAAGTGCTCGGTCAGACAGATCTTCCCGCCGCGGTACATCTTCGCGGTCTTTCCGTCCAGCTCCGGGACCGCCACCTCGGGCGCGGTGTCCGGGTACGTCACCGGGATGTCGAACTCCACCCGGAACTCGTAGCGCAGCAGCTCGTGAATAAACCAACAGGTGCCGCTCCACCGCGTCCCGTCCGCGTTTGACTCCAGGCGGAACCAGTCGTTGTCGGCGGCCTTGTTCTGTTCCACGAACCGGATCAGGGTCTGGTACTCCTCCTTCAGCCGCTGCGGCCACAGCGCGCGGTCCCTCGGGCCCGCGTGCGTCTTCAGCAGCGGGATCTGCGACACGACCCTGCGCGTGGCCTCGTCCGCCATCGAATGTCCGAATTAAATTAAATTAAATCAAAGTCTTCGGTTCACTGGTTTAAACCGAAACGGTTCGGGTAGGCTGCAGTTCTGGTCTCAGGACTGACGTGGACTTCCGGTCTGCCACCGGAAGTCTGGTCTGGTCTCTGCGTCAACACGAACCACTTCCTGTACAGGATTTTCAGAAGAAAACCTTCCAAACGTGTCAATCGGTGATTCTACTGGTGGTTGATGATGTGATATTGCTGATCAATGTCAGGACTGTTGTTGATAGGTTTACATCCAATAAAACACTTTGTATAACATGTCAAACAGGTAACCATGATCCCACTCAGTTCAGTTTGCTGAAAATAATCCAGAAGGTTTTACTGCATCGTTTCTGTAGTAACTGAAAAAACAACTGAAGATAAAAAAGACTCAGCTTTGAGTAATCATTTGTGTCTGAAGTGTTTGATTGATCCAATTGATCCAAAATGCGGCAGCACGAGTACTGACAGGAACTAGGAAACAAGATCACATCTCTCCTGTGTTAGCTTCTCTCCATTGGCTCCCTGTAAAATCCAGGACAGAATTTAAAATCCTCCTCCTCACCTACAAAGCCATTAATGGTCAGGCACCATCGTACCTTAAAGAGCTTATAGTTCCCTATTTTCCCAATAGGACACTTCGCTCTCTAAATGGAACCAGCTCCCAGTGTGGGTTCGGGAGGCAGACCCCCTCTCTACCTTTAAGATCAGGCTTAAAACTGTCCTGTTTAGTAAAGCTTATAGTTAGGGCTGGCTCGGGTATGTCCTGACCCATCCCTTAGTTATGCTGCTATAGAGCTAGACTGCTGGGGGATTCCCATGATTCACTGGGCTCTCTCTCTCTCTCTCTCTCTCTCTCTCTCTGTCCTCATTCTGCAGGTCTCTCTGCCTCTGGAGCAGCAGGACCCAGATCCACCACTACTCATCTTTACTATTAACCACTGTTACCTGTCATTATTATTGATAACACCATTACCTACACAGCTGTTCCTGGTCTCTCTCTCTCTTCTCTCCCCTCTCCTCCCCCCACCCCCCTTTTTTATCTCCCCCTAAACCCAACCGTTCGAGGCAGACCCCCCCCCACCCTGAGCCCGGTTCTGTTGGAGGTTTCTTCCTGTTAAAGGGAGTTTTTCCTCCCCCCTGTCGCCAAGCGCTGCTCTTTGTGGGAACTGTTGGGTTTTTCTCTGTAACAAAGTAAGGTCTTGACCTGACCCTGTAAAGAGCCTCGAGATAATGTAGATTATGATTTGGCGCTATACAAATAAAATTGAATTGAATTGAATTTTGTTACGCAATCCAATTCAACCAGCTTGTTCCTGTGTTTGTTATTTTATTATAGTCTTTATTGATGTGAAACAGGCTGAAGCAGTGAACCGTAGTAAAACTATAAAACTGGAGTTTTTGTTTTGTAAGATTCTTGGTCTTTGTGTGTAACACTGATATACCCCCCTCGTTTCTCTGTTCGCTCGGTGACATTTTAAAGATGTGTCAGGAGGTGGCGGTAGTCAAACCGGAGGCTGGTACTGAACAGCGGAAGAAGAAGAAGTTTCAACAACAGACTGTCCGCCATTTGCTCTTTCAACTGCTCCCAGTCAGTCTTTTCTTATTATTATTTTGTTTTTAATTTAAACTAAAACCCAGTGAACCTCGGAGTTACCTCAGAGTGACGTCACAGCGGCGGTGATGGCGGCCGACCGGCGCGAGGACAAAGGTGAGACTCGAGCAGCTAGCTTTCATAACCGCAGTTAGCTGTTAGCATTAGCATATGTGCTATCTTCGTTCTGTTGGTACATAGGTCTTTTCCTGCAAAGGATCAATAACGAATAGGTTTATTGAATCATGGCTGATCACGTTAGTCAGTGACTGGTGAGAAGTTACCGTGTTTAGTTAGTGACCAGCAGCTCGTACTTCTTCTTCTCTCGTTGATTTTGTGTATTAGCCGCTAACGCCTCCGCGCTGCGTGGAACTACACACCAGACAGCGTTCAAAAATCTGCAGATTCTGCTGCTTCACTCTCTTTTAAATCAAATTTATCCGAACACGATGTTTTCGGATCCATGATGTGTTCTGATCCTTTCGGGTTGTGATTGGTTGATGGCTGCTTCATAATAAAGAAAAGGGGAAACAATCTTTCCATCACAGTGGTTTGTTGTAGTTCGGATCCGATCTCGACCTAAATCTGTTTAACTAAGATAAAATGACATCACAGTAAAGTGTTTTCTGGAAATAATACTGTTAACAATATTTTACTTAAGCCTATAAATGTGGATTTTAGCGATTCAGGTTCCGAGGCGGAACACGGCAAATATTCTTCTATAAATCCGGTAACAAACCAAAAGAGGGCTGGATGATGTGCAAAGGAAAAAAAAAATCATATTGCGATTATTTCGGCAGATATGAGTCGTCAGTTCAGTTGGAGCAGTCATTTTCATTTTCACTAAAAAACATCTGGAAATGATGGATGATGATGTGATTTAGGGCAGGGCGTCTCTGCAGCTCCACAATGATTCAATTATGTTTTGACACATTTGAACTTCAGCAAAAAATGGCAGCTTCTGTGATTTAGATGTTGCACTTGGCCATATTGCCATTCCGATAATATTTAGAATAATTGCGTAGCACAAGAAAGGTCATTTATCATTGATTCATGGATGATAAGAAAATGAACCACTAATAAACTTTATATGACTCAACACAAGCTATATTAGAGTAAATTATGGAGAAATCCACAAATCATCTCCTGCTGTGTGAATCCTCCTTTTCACAAACCGTTTTCTGTCCTGGGTGAAGACGTTACAGTCTGGTGAACCAAGTTTTGATTGGTCAATTGGTTGTAGGAAAGTGAGTGGCGTCAGTCAGTCCCACACAGAGGTTGTTTACACGGCTGGTCCATGAGGTATTAGATGGTGATTTAACCGAGCAGCAGTTCAACTAAATGGGTACATTCTGAGACATGGAACAATGAACAGCAGCAACAACTTGTTTATTTTAACTAACGCATGTGTAACACGCAGGACTCTGACAACATGTCTCGTCCTCATCTTTGTCACTGCCTCCACACCTTCCAGCTCCATCTCAACCACAGAGCTGACCTGCAGCTCCTTCACTTTGTCAGCACCACGGCCCCTTGTGCCTCCTTCCCAGCACACCACAGCAAAGAGGAGAACATTGGCCACAGCCGCCTGCTAAAACATCTGCAGCAGCTTAGATTAAAAGACCTGAGCCTCCTCAGAGAGAACAGCCAGCTCTGTCCCTTCTTGCAGAGAGCCTCAGCGTTGTCTCTCCACCTCCTCCCCACTGATAACAACAAGCTTCAGGCGCAGCTCAGTGTCAGTGGTCGAGTTTAAATAAAGTTGTTGTTTCAGATGGAGAACTAAACGTGCTGGAAGATATTCTGACTGAAGCGCCAGACCAGGACGACGAGCTGTACAACCCTGAGAGTGAGCGGGACATCAGCGACAAGAAAGGTATAGGTACTACTGATGGTACTATTGTCGGTACTAGTACTACTGGTGGTAATGGTAATACTAGTAGTATTGATAGTACTGATACTACTAGTACTACTGGTGGTAATACTGGTAGTACTGGTCATTCTGCTGATCCAGCCTCTGAAACCAGTGGATCATGAGAACATCTGTATCACATCTAAATCTTTCTGTCTGTCAGGAACAAAGAGGAAGAGTGAGCGCTCTGACAACCATGATCTAAAGAGGCTCCGCCCCTCATCAGGTCATGCCCCCTCTAGGTCGTCCTCCACCAATAAGAGAGCCCTCGGCCCACCTCTCTCCTCCTCCTCTAAGAAGCCGGCGTCCAGCCCCCGTGGCCGACATGCTGCCACTGGCTACCGACACGAATACTACGAGGAGAGAAAGGGACGGCGAGGGGCCCGAGAGGCGACCAGGAGCCGTGGAGGAGAGGACGCACGACGCCGAGACTCCCAGAGAAGCTTGGAGAGTCTGAGCCAGGTACTGGTACTACCACTGCTACTGCAATTACTACTTAGACTGCTACCACTACTTGCAGTACACATGCAGTACACACCACTTCCTTGCTTTCAGCGAATCTCATTCATTTTCTTTTTGTCTTCAGAAGATGCGCCGCGATGAGCGGCGGGCAAGCCCCTCCCCCCATGAGGAGGACAACCGATCAGAGGATGAGACAGCAGAGGAGTACGGCTCAGAGCAGGGCTCAGGAAGCTCCTCCCCCGCCGCATCCCATGTAGAGGAGGAAGAAGAGGAAGATCAGGAGGAGGAGGAGGAAGAGGAGGAGGAGGAGGAGGGTATGGAGGAAGAGGAGGAGGAAGAGGAGGAGGAGGAAGGAGAAAAGGAGGAAGAGGAGGAGGAAGAGGAGGATTATGAGCGACGTGGCGGCGAGGGTAATGACTACGACACTCGGAGCGAGGCTGGCGACTCGCGTTCTGCCTCGTCTGTCAGTTTCTCTGATGATGGTGAATCAGCTCGCTCAGGCTCTGCCTCTGAGGCTTCAGGTAACCATGACAACAAGAAAACCTTTTTTATTTTGACCTGGGTCGACTTTTCTGCTTTCTCCAGCTCTGTGTTCCTTGTCTTTTTTTTCTCACCTGTAGCTCGACAGTAACCAATCACAGACCACCACCTGTTTCCTGTGGTTTAATAACATTTTCATGTCCAGTGAGATTTACTGACATCCACAGTGTCCACATCTCAGCTTTAGAGAAACAGTACAAATATTTAAGATTAAATAAATACATTGAGATTAACGAGTTTAATTTAAAAAAATCTCTTGTTAAATTGTTTTTATTCTTTGACTTTTCTCTGAATTTTCTGCAGTTGAAAAATACAATAAATGTTCATGAATTTTAAATTTATTGTGAAAGATACAGACATGAAGTAATTTCTTCTGTTCTGTGTTTATTTTGTATGTTTAATTAAACTGTTTATTAAAATAAAGTAACCAAATTTATCTGTTAGATTAGCTATTCACTCAGAAAACCGTATGGAACCAAACATAAGTAACAGCTGCTGTGTTTTCTGTTTGTCACTGTGCTTTTATCTTGAAAGGTTCAGAGAAGAAGCAGGAGAAGTTGTCATCGTCGGTCCGAGCTGTTCGTAAAGGGATGGAGAGTAAGGCGGCCGTTTTCCATTATCTTTAAATGTTTTAATGTTCTGTCGTAACTGTGTGGAGAGAGAAATCATTTTAGTGCTGAGCAGGTTTTTTGTAATTTACCAACATCCTCCACAACATGTAACAACACAGTATCAATGCTCAGTTAATAATCAGAGAATCAGGTTTCCTGTGAAGTAATCAGATTACATCCTGCGTTTCCTCAGATCCGACCAGTAAGCTGCGTTACATCCTGCGAGACGCTCGATTCTTCCTCATAAAGAGCAACAACCATGAGAACGTCTCCCTGGCTAAAGCGAAGGTACGCTAATGTTTACGTGTTTCTGTTTACATCACTGTTTCCACGGCTACAATCTGAGGCAGCTACAGTTCATCCATGTTCATCCAAGACTTTCACAGGTTGTTATTTTACAGTTTTAGGGTAAAATCATTTAAACTAATTTCTCCCTCATCAGTCTTCACTCAGTGCACCATAAGAGAAAACAGAGTTTTGGACATTTTTACAAATGTATTAAAAAGTAAAAACTGAAATATCACATTGACATAAGTATTCAGACACTTAACACCCAAAATTTAGCTGAGTTCCTTCATTTCACTGATCATCTCTGAGATGTTTGTACACCTTGACCTGAGTCCGCCTGTGGTAAATCAGCTGATTGGACACACACCTGTCTATATCAGGCCTCACAGCTGACGATGCAGATCAGAGCAGAAACTATGAGGAGGAAGAACTGCTGCAGAGCTCAGAGACAGATTTTGTTGATGCTCAAAAACATTTCTGCTGCATTGAAGGTTCCCAAGAGCAAAGTGTAAAAATCCTTGTTTCAGTAGGATTATTTATTTCTACTCACCTTCATTAAAACTGATGGAAGTAATTTTCTGTGTTGATAGTTTTCAATCTTGGACATTTATTCTTACTCCTTCAAGTGGAAGAAGTTGAACATGACTCAGCGTCTCTGTAACCGTCCTTAGGTCGATTTAATGACGTTCCTCCACTGGTACAACATGTACCATTTTAAAATGACACGTTCCGTCTGATGACCTACTGTTAATGTTGATGACGTGTTAATGATATTTTAATGACATTCAGGGTGTGTGGTCAACGCTGCCGGTTAATGAGAAGAAGTTGAATGCAGCGTTCCGCTCAGCTCGGAGTGTCGTCCTCGTCTTCTCTGTGAGGGAGAGTGGCAAATTCCAAGGTTAAGAAACCATTTACTTTATTAATTTATTTTTATTATTTTTATATCATATTATCAAATGTTACTTGAACATTTTTCCATTTCCCTCTCTTCCTCTTGACATGTTTTAAATTCCTTTGTCTTGTCTGCATCATCTGTAGGTTTTGCTCGTTTGGCTTCAGAGTCTCATCATGGCGGATCTCCGATCCACTGGGTTCTTCCTGCTGGCATGAATGCCAAAATGCTGGGCGGAGTCTTTAAAATTGACTGGCTCTGCAGGTAAATGACAACAAAACTAGAATTACTGCCTTGTGGTTGTTTCCCTCTGCCACTCAGACTAGTTTCAGATTACATCCCTGTTAATCCAGAGTCATATAAGATATTACCATTGGTGTGAAATTTTGTCATAATTGCTGTGTGAAGTCTTGAGTTATGGCTAAAAGGTCTTTTGTGGGGTCACATTGACCTTTGACTTTTGAACACCAAAATCGAATCAGTTGGTCCTTGAAGTTAAAGTTTATACCAGATTTGAAGAAATTTCTTAAAGGCGTTATGTAGATATTGTGTTCTCAAGGCCAAAACCACATTTTGTGAGGTCACTGTGACTTTGACCTTTGACATTTAGCAACCAAAACCAAGTGATGGCAAAGTGAAGCTTTTAGGAACCAAAGCTTTCAACACAGCTGCATGGAAAAATGATTAATTACTTGAAGCTTTTCAAATCAGAGTTCAATGAGGATGCCTGCCAAACAAAATGAGGAAAATTGCTGTGATGCAAAACGTTTCACAACCAACCAACACATGAATCACCTTGAAGCAAAAATGAATGAATTGATAGATGAATACATGAATGGATTATTGATAAATGAATTGATAAATAAATAAAACTGTTCCACTGCATACTCCAAGTAATTGGAAAACAAAATGAAGATAGTTTTTCACAGTGTGGATTTGGACAATTTTCCTTTTTTTTTTTTTTCTTTTTTTTTTTTTTTTTAACTCTTTATTTATAGACCATTTTCATCTTTTAGTACAGGAAGGTAAAACAAAAAGACAAATACAAAACATTGAACAATTACCCATATTCAAGGTCCGCGGGTGATCAACAAATCCAAAAGACAAAGTATCATACCCAGTACATGCATACAGTCTCACTCATTAGCCAAATAGGTTTGCCATTTCTGCCATCGTTTTTCCCCTAGATCTTTTTGGAGTCTGACTGAGTAAGTCATTTGCTCTAATACATGTAGTTGTTTTATAATATTAACAAAAGAATCGGTAGTGGGGGCATTTTTCTGGAGCCAGCATTTTGTGATGGCCTTTTTACTTGCAGCCAGCAAGACCCTAAGTAGGTACAAATCAGCTTTACTCAACCCATCTGGCATATTCCCAAGATAGAGTTGTGAATGATACATTCATATTAAAACATAGAACCTTTGAAATAATTTTTGCCACTTCCCTCCAGAAAAACTGGATGGAGGGGCAAGACCAAAAAATATGAGCATGATCAGCAAAGACCTCTCCACATTCTCTCCAGCAGGCCAGTTGTGTACCAGTCTGTTTGGACTTCTGCTTGGGAGTTATAAAAAAACGAATTAAGCTTTTCCAACGGAAGTCTCTCCAAATCCAGGAGCTGGTGGAGGATGACTGTGTTTTCCCTGCGTTCAGCCACATGTCCTCAGTAATCACAATATTCAACTCTTTTTCCCATCGTTGTTTCACATAGTCTGTAGAATCCTTCTTCAATGAGGTGATGCTGTGGTATAACTTGCTTATAAGTCCTTTAATATTCCCAGAGTTGTCTGCATCCATAAATATGTGAATAATTGCTGGTGGCTCTGCTGGGTTACAACTGTTCAGCTTTTTACAAAAATCATCACGGAACTGTAAGTACCTGTAAAAGTCATGCCCACCTAGTCCATACATTTGACATAAATTGTTAAAGCTGTTAATTTCCCATTTTTTAACAATTTTGCATACAGCTGTAACACCATAATAGGTCCATTGTTTATATCTATGATCTAGTAATGCTGGTGTGAATTCGGAGTCATACGCTGGCCATCTAAGTAGTTTTATCTGTTTTTGGAGTTCAAATTTTTTAGCCACCTCAACCCATACCTTCAAAGAGCAGTTAACCCATTGGCTCTCCATATGTAATATTTTTTTCTCCATTCCCATAAAACCAAGCAGTGATTCTATCAGTGCATCTGTTAATGATAACTCCATGGTTTTCCATTTAGCTACATAAGAAGAATTACACCAATATACTAGGGGTCTCAGTTGGGCTGCTAAATAGCAGTCCCTTAAAGATGGGAGGGCCTTACCGCCCCTCTCCTCCAGAAGCCGAAGGGTGGGAAATTTAACCCTTGGTCTCTGTTTATTCCAGATGAATCGTGAAATATGTTTATTCCACTCTCTAAATTCTTTCAGAGGGATTTCCACTGGCAAGGATAAAAAGAGATATAATAACCTAGGGAGGATATTCATTTTTATTGATCTAATTCTGCTACTGAAGTCAAGAGGCAGCAGGCTCCACCCATCAAGGTCATCATATATTATATATATATACATCATCATATATATACAGTTATAGTTAATATTGACTAATTGTGTCATATCTTTAGGCAAACTCACTCTCAGATATTTAATACAGGGTGTGTTCCAATTAAAACTATACAGTTCTTCTGTAGGTGTGTAATTAAATATCATAACCTGTGTTTTATGTATATTTAGGGCATATCCTGAATATTCCCCATATGTTTTCAGCATTATCATTAATAGAGGCAGGCCTGAATTAGGATTTTTTATTGTGATCAATACATCGTCTGCGTAAAGAATTATTTTATATTCCTCTCCTCCCATGAATATACCTTCTAATTCTGTCTGCTGACGTATTGCTTGGGCTATGGGTTCGATGAATAAATTAAATAAGTTGGGGCTGAGAGGGCAGCCCTGCCTGCAACCACGTTGTAAAGTTATAGAATCAGACAGACTGCCATTAACTAATTCTTGCAGTGGGGGAGGCATAAAGTGCCTGGATACAGTGTATAAAATCCTTACTAAAATTAAATCTCTTCATAACTAAATACAGAAATTCCCACCCAACTGAATCAAAAGCTTTTTCCGCGTCTAAACTGAGAATGATGGCACTAATTTGGTCTTTGTTAATCTGTTCGATGGTATGTAAGGCTCTTCTTATGTTGTCCTGTGTCTGCCTAATCTTTATGAATCCCGTTTGGTCCTCGTCTATTCACAAGGGCACTACAGGTTCCATTATTTTTGCTAAAATGGTGGCATACAGTTTATAGTCTGAATTTAAAACACTAATAGGTCTGTACCCTTTACAGTCCACTCTGTTCTTACCTTCTTTGGGGATCACAGATATGAAGGCCTCTCTCCAGGAGGGAGGGAGGGAGCCTCCTTTTAGAATGTAATTAAAACTGGACTCCAAATAAGGGAGCAGGTGATCTTTCATTGACTTATACCATTCTGGAGGAAAGCCATCCGGGCCAGGTGATTTGCTAGTGTTCAAACTTGAGATAGCTTTACTTATTTCCTCCTTTGTTATTGGTGAGATGAGTTTATCATTAGCTTCTTTACCTAGAGTGGGAAGGTCTAAGGAGCTCAAAAATTCAGCAGCTGTATGGTTATCAACCTGTTTTGATTGAGAGTATAAAGATTTATAATATCTTTCAAATGCTTTTCGTATGCTGTCCAAATTGTTAGTAATTTTATTTGTGGTAGGGTCTCTAATCTTGTGGATGGTGTTTTCTGCCTGTTGTTTTTTGAGCTTCCAAGCCAACAATTTTGCAGCCCTAGGGCCAGCCTCGTAATATCTTTGTTTCATGAATCTTATATTTTTCTCCATCTCCTCACCTAGTATTTTATCTATTTCCTGTTTAGTATGTCTAATTTGTTGTATAATCGAGGGTTCTTTATTTGTTATGTGTATTTGTTCCAGGTCTCTCAATTTTTCCTGTAAACCAATTAATTTTGGGGTTTTCACCTTTTTAAGTGCAGCTGTCCTGGCTATAATCTTCCCCCTAAGAACCTCTTTGGCTGCGTCCCATAATATACTGGGGTTTACTTCACCATTATTATTGTCCTGCATGTATAATGCTAAGTCCTTCTCCATTGAATTTCTAAAGGTATGGTCATTTAGCAAACCGGTATTAAGTCGTCCCTGAGTGGTCTGAAAGATCCCTCTGACCTATTCTGCAATATTTCAGCCTATGTAGATCTTTGTTATACATGAAAAAATAGTCAATCCTTGAGTGGGCTGTGTGTCTTGCAGAATAAAAAGTATAACCTGGAGTTGAACCATTCAGAGCCCGCCATACATCAATAAGTCCCAAGTCTTTAATTACTTTGTTTATGTGTTTTTCAATCAAATTCCTTTTTCTTATTCTATTGATTGTATCTAAAGAAGGGTTCAGATATATTAAAATCTCCTGCACAAATAAGAGTCCCATACGTTTGTGATGTAATTAGTTCAAATATCCTTTTGAAAAAGGTTATATTGCTTCCAGGGGGAGCATAGACATTAAATAATGTTACTTCTTTCTGGTCTATTTTTCCTTTTACCAAATCAAATCTACCTTCTATCTATCATTAATTTGAGATATTTATTCAAATTTGACAGCATTTGAAATCAATATAGCTACTCCCATTCTTTTTCCTTTCTTATATGATGAAAAGAAGGTGTTTCTAAACCCCATCTTTTTAAGTTTTTCATGTTCAGCACCTGAAAGGTGTGTCTCCTGCCAAAATGCCACATTTATCTTTTCCCTTTTTATTTTAGCTATCATTTTGCTTCTTTTGACCGGGTTATTCAGCCCATTTACATTCAGAGACAGTATATTATAGTGTTGATAATGCTTCAGTCTTACATTTGAAACATTCTTGTATCACCCTGGACCAATGGTAATAAACAGTACAGTATAGAACAGAACATTGTAGAACAGTGAACTGAACTTCCAACATAAAAGCTGTCATGTTGTTTTAGACAGTGAGGGGGCTGGCCACAAGGTGGGGCCTTCAGTAGTGGGGAAAAAAAAAAGAAAAAGTTTGGTGCCTCTGTCTTTTGCCCATGGGCATCAGCCTATGTTTTAATTAAACATCATTATAATGAGATAATGGGGAAATTATGATTAGGCTAAATGTCTCACTCATCCCTTGCTGTGGCTCCTGGTTTCCGTTCTGCGGTACTCCTTCAACTTCTCCCGAATCTGCTCCTGGAACCGGTGCTTTTCTCCACCGGGTCGGGCCTCCGTTGTCTTCCAGGGTAGAAGCCGAGCCAGCGTCTCCTCCGAGATGTCTTTGCCCTTGGTCCTGCCGCCGGGGATCTTGCCCACCGTGTATCCTCTCCTCCACAGGTCTTCTGCTGCTTGTATAGCGCTGTTGTACATTACAGGGCCCGTTTCAAAAAAAGCATGCATTCTTGTTAGTGGGGTCTGGAAACGTACGCCATTATCTCGTAGTATTTTCTTGATGGATATATATTCCTTCCTTTTGTTCTGCACCTCCGTTGCATAATCATGGTCAAAATACACCCGTTTGTTTTGGACACGGAGCTCTTTTTTCCAAGCGGCGTGAAGGATCTTTTCTTTGACGGAGAACTGGAGGAAACGGACCACCATAGAGCGTGGCGGGGCACTCGGTGGTGGTTTCGGTGCCATGGCGCGGTGTGCGCGCTCAATCCCCAGTCCATGGCCGAGTTCGTTCCCCAGCTCCGTCTTGATGAAGTTTTCAATAAAAGTCACTGCCTCGTGTCCTCGAGGATGCCATAGATCCTGATATTATTGCGCCTGGAGCGCCCCTCCAGATCGGTCACTTTTTCCTGTAGCGCCCGCTGATTAGTGAGCAGCTGGGTGAGAGTATCTTTGACTCCTAAGTTCCATCTTTCCATGTCGGGCATGTTTTCTTCCATCTGGCCTATGCGTTCCACTGCCCCTTCAATTTGGCCTGTCACATCTTGTATTTTCCGGTTTACTTCTGATACAAATTTGTCCATTCGTTTTTTAATATCTTCCCTGAAGCCCGTGCGGAAGTCTCAAAGGTCTTTTTTCAGTTCGGCCTGGAGTGCTGCCATTCCCGTAGTCATAACTTCACTCACCACCGTACATATTGAATCCAGAGTTTCGATCTCTCTGCAGCCTCCATCTTGTTTTGGAGTTTCGCTAGCTTCAGCCTCTGTCTCGGATTCTCTTTCAAAGTTACTGCGTAGTTCATACCCTCCTTTCTTAACTTTGTCCCCATTCATCGTCGAAGCGAGATGTAATTTGTTCGTTTGTGTGTAGTATTAATGAGTAATGAAAACTGAATTTAAGGCTGATGCCCGGAGCTCAGTGACTATGCTGCCATGCTGTGTGGCGCGCCACCTGAAGTCCTCAACTATTTCCCTTTTGTAAACAAGTAAAACGAATTTAGGAAGTAAAAAGAGAGTGGAGGGAAAACATGCAGCAAAGGACCATGGATTGGACTCTAACTCGGGTTACTGCCACAAGGATACAGGTGCTCTACCAGGTGAGCTACCTGAGTAAGTTATTTGTAGTTGGTTGTAGTGCATCTGTACAGACCAACAATGTACCATGGGTGAGATAGGCAAAGCTAATGGAACCTCTGAGTACAATAATCTAAATAGTGTTCTATAGAGTTACTGGTGCTTGGGGAAAGGGTCTGGTGCTTCAAGGGTTTAAAACTGGGAGCAACACAGTGCTTAGAGACATGGGAGTATATGTGTGATTGACAGTTGCAGTGCTTTAACAAATACAGACAGGAAATATTTTATTATGAACCATGTGAGTGCTTGTGTACAGATCAGGGGAAATTATATTGCAGCCATTGAAGGTGCTTATGGGAACTTATGTGATTTGGTTTTAGTTTACCTTATTTGCAAAGATTTAAACATTTGAATCAGATTTTGAAGCAGTCACATGGGTGCGTGTGAAACAAAGCTTCAGACATCATTGGTCACATGATTTTGATAGAACGACTCAAGCCTTGATACAATCATATTCATTTTTTTGACACACTTCTTGGAGGTTCGGTGTCACAGGTAATGTCACTACCAAAACCTAATCAGTTCGTCCTTGAGTCCAAGTGAACGTTTGTGCCAAATTTGAAGGGATTCCCTTGAGGAGTTCTCGAGATATTGTGTTCACAAGGCCAAAACTGCATTTTGTGAGGTCACCATGAGCTTAACCTTTGGCCACCAAAATGTAATCAGTCCATGCTTGAGTCCAAGTGAGAGTTTGTGCCAAATTTGAAGAAGTTCCATCAAGGCGTTTACGGACGATATATACGGAGATATATAGGCCCACAGTTTGTCTAGCCATTCCTTTTCTGCTGTGAATCTATATCCAATTCAGGCACCTCTTCCAGGTCCTCCTGGGGGAACCACTGCAGCGACCTCAGGTCTTCTCTTGAGTTCTGATCTAGGTTCAGACATTTGTCTGACTTTTCCTTTCCCTGTCTAACTGTATCTGACTCTGACCAACTGAATTGTCAGACAATTAATCAGAACCTCTTGTCATCTGAAAG
This sequence comes from Trachinotus anak, assembly GCF_046630095.1. Taxonomy (NCBI): domain Eukaryota; kingdom Metazoa; phylum Chordata; class Actinopteri; order Carangiformes; family Carangidae; genus Trachinotus; species Trachinotus anak. The sequence continues at coordinate 680,278 of NW_027273886.1, read as the reverse complement.
TCCTCCTCGAAGTCCTGTTTCTTTGCCCACCAGCCATGTTCCAGTGATCCCTCATCGTTCATCGTCAGGGCCTAGTGGGTGTAGGTCTAATTGGGGCTCTGGGGACCAGGGACTCTTAAGAGGCAGCTTTCCTTAATGCCTGAATGTCAGGATTTTTGAGTGACTCCTGTTTGCTGTGTTTACCTCTGGGACCAAAGCTACAGTTACGAATGTAACTAGGTTTCTATGAATCCTGGATGACTACCAAAGCACCACCAGTACTACCAAGTACTGGATCTCCCATCTCATGTAAGTGCAGAAAACAACATTTATAACAATGTCACCCATGATCCTGGATGCCTCAAGACAGGGTACATTTTCCAGTTTCCAATCGAAGAATTTGTTCCGACAGAATTTTCTCACAAGCTTACAAGGATTCTGAGTGACTGAACGCTCTGGTGGTCATCCAGGATTAATAGAACAAACACAAAGTACCTCAGCTTATCATACGCTTGGGATGGCAGCGAGAGCACTGCCTTCACAAACAAAAATTAATAACTCCAACAAATATTAGTCTGACCGAGAGATGGGTATTGTTAAAATTTTAGCAGTACAAATACAGTGCATCCGGAAAGTATTCACAGCGCTTCACTTTTTCCACATTTTGTTATGTTACAGCCTTATTCAAAAATGGATTAAATTCATTTTTTACCTCAAAATTCTACACACAATACCCCATAATGACAAAGTGAAAAAAGTTTGATTGAAATTTTTGCAAAAATATTAAAAATAAAAAAACAAAAAAAAAAATCACATGTACATAAGTATTCACAGCCTTTGCCATGACACTCAGAATTGAGTTAAGGTGCATCCTGTTTCCACTGATCATCCTTCAGATGTTTCTACAACTTGATTGGAGTCCACCTGTGGTAAATTCAGTTAATTGGACATGATTTGGAAAGGCACATATCTGTCTATATAAGGTCCCATAGTTGACAGTGCATGTCAGAGCACAAACCAAGCCATGAAGTCCAAGGAATTTATTGTAGACCTCCGAGAGAGGATTGTATCGAGGCACAGATCTGGGGAAGGGTACAGAAACATTTCTGCAGCATTGAAGGTCCCAATGAGCACAGTGGCCTCTATCATCCGTGAATGGAAGAAGTTTGGAACCACCAGGACTCTTCCCAGAGCTGGCCGCCCGGCCAATCTGAGCGATTAGGGCAGAAGGGCCTGAGTCAGGGAGGTGACCAAGAACCTGATGGTCACTCTGACAGTGCTCCAGCATTGCTCTGTGGAGAGAGGAGAACCTTCCAGAAGGACAACCATTTCTGCAGCACTCCACCAATAAGGCCTGTATGGTGGAGTGGCCAGATGGAAGCCACTCCTCAGTGAAAGGCACATGACAGCCTGCCTGGAGTTTGCCAAAAGGCACCTGACGGTCTCTCAGACCATGAGAAACAAAATTCTCTGGTCTGATGAAACAAAGATTGAACTCTTTGGCCTGAATGCCAAGCGTCATGTCTGGAGGAAACCAGGCACCGCTCATCACCTGGCCAGTACCATCCTTACAGTGAAGCATGGGGGTGGCAGCATCATCCTGTGGGGATGTTTTTCTGCAGCAGGAACTGGGAGACTAGTCGGGGTCGAGGGAAAGATAAACGCAGCAATGTACAGAGACATCCTTGATGATGACCTGCTCCAGAGCGTTCTGGACCTCGGACTGGGACGAAGGTTCATCTTCAAACAGGACAACGACCCTAAGCACACAGCCAAGATAACAAAGGAGTGGCTTCAGGACAACTCTGTGAATGTCCTGGAGTGGCCCAGCCAGAGCCAAGACTTGAACCCAATTGAACATCTCTGGAGAGATCTGAAAATGGCTGTGCACTGACGCTCCCCATCCAACCTGATGGAGCTTGAGAGGTTCTGCAAAGAAGAATGGGAGAGACTGGCCAACATAGGTGTGCCAAGCTTGTAGCATCATACTCAAAAAGACTTGAGGCTGTAATTGCTGCTAAAAGTACTTCAACAAAGTATTGAGCAAAGGTTGTGAATACTTCTGTACATGTGATTTTTTTTTTTTTTTTTTTTTTTAATACATTTGCGAAAGTTTCAAGCAAACTTTTTTCACTTTGTCATTATGGGGTATTGTGTGTAGAATTTTGAGATAAAAAATGAATTTAATCCACTTTGGAATAAGGCTGTAACATAATAAAATGTGGAAAAAGTGAAGCGCTGTGAATACTTTCCGGATTATGATATGAGAAAAAAAAAAATCAAGAACAGAATTAACATTGGTTTATTTTCTCCTGTTCTCATTGAACATTCTTTAGTAGCAAATTTCAACAGCACTGTTTTGTACAGATCACCATCATAGACTGATTTTGTAATGATGGAAATGTAAAGCAAATGTAATACACAATGATTTACTACAGGACCTTTTGTATTCCAGTATTTTAACCGTGCAGTAGTTCATCAGCAGCCCCCAGATCACCAATACCCCCGCACTCCCACCACCAAGATTGAATTTAAGAACACACACGTAACAATCAGCTGGTTAATGCTTACTTTTCATCATTAACACTTTCATCATAATTAAATAACTCGGTGTGAGCTCCAGGCTGTTATCATAAAAAACACACCTGGAGTAACGACTAATGAGCTATGACCTAAACTGTTCATTTCTCCTCCTGTAGGTGACAGACTTTTACTCGACGTTTTCAGTGGTCACTGTAGATCACTTGTGTTTCCGGTCTTGCAAAACTGAACCTCACTTTGAACATGTTGTTCTGTTTGCTATTGTCACTAAGTGCAGAGTCTGGGTGTTCGTGTTTTTTCTCCTGTTATTTGTAGTGTGTGAATTGTTGTGATTGATGATTTAGGAAGTGGTTCTGATGTGCTGCAGTTCTTCAGTCACACACAGGTGTTGTTGTTGTTGACAGGAGGGAACTTCCTTTCACTAAGACGGCTCACCTGTCCAACCCCTGGAACGAACACAAGCCTGTAAAGATTGGACGGGACGGACAGGTCAGCTCGCCGTTTCACTTCTTTTGCTTCTTTTTTAATCTACATGTTGTTTCTAATGTTTTTGTTTAAAACTGTTGAAACCTTTCAGGAGATCCAACCAGATGTTGGCGCTCAGCTCTGTGCCCTCTTCCCATTGGACGAGAGCGTGGACGTTCACCAGGTGGCTCGCCGTGTTCGTCACAAACGTCGGACGCCAACTGAACCACGGCCTCGAGGCCGACCACCGCAACGTGAACCGGGAAGGTTAGCCAATCATCAAGTTCCTCCTCCCGCTTCCTGTTCTTCTTCTTCTCCTGCTGCGACCACCGCGCCACCTGCTGCCGGACAACGGAGACAGCCGCTGCCTTTAGCCGGTGGCTAGCTATCCTGTAGCTAGCATTGCTGGTTCTGTGGTGGTTGTTGTGGTTTTTCCAGTCTGGGGATATCCAACGGAGTGACGCCTTGCTCTGCATCTGTGGTTGAAGTCTTGCAGTCAGGCAGGAAGTTAAAATCCTTGGTGGGGTGATGCTCGTTAACAAAGTCTAGTCTAAGTCTTAAATTCTTTTAATTTAGTTTTAGTTAAGCAACATTTTAACTTTATTAATTTCTCCTTTTGTCAATTAAATATATAATTTTTAGTTTACATTTAATTTTCTGTTTCAGACTCATTGGTAGCTGAGACATAATCTGAATTTTTAAAGTGTGTTGCTGAATTTCTCCTCTCCAAAGCTCTTTTCTTTGCAGGAGGTTCGTACTTCGAAATTAAAAAAATCTAAATATTCGGCTTTTAGCTGGACTGTGGCTGACCCTTTCAGAATAAAAGCAGAAGGGATGAGCGTCACTGGCTGGACTGATGGAGGGAGGGGGCGAGCGAGGTAGAGCTTAAAGAGAAAGAGAGAGATAAAGTGAGGGACTGTCTGAGCTCCCAGCGGACTCTTTCTGGTCTTTGACATGGTGATGCAGGTTGGTCGATCAGGGGGTGGGGCCTCTGGACTATATCCAATAAGAGGGTGTGATATGTCTGAGGGGGTGGGGTTTCTTCACTGGTTAAAATAAGATAAAGTTACAGAGATACATGAAGGAAAAGATGGACTACTTAAAAAAAAAAAAAAAAAAAAAAAAAAGCCTTTTGAACTGAAAAAATGTTACCCCACCCCCTTCATGAAGGACAGTAATAACCTCCCATCCCTCTCCCCCCACCCCCAGTACACACACACACACTGAATCAGGACTGAGAGCTGGTTGTTAACAACAAACTATTGATACTTGTTTGTGTGTGTGTGTGTGTGTGTCTCGCTCTTATGAACTGAATATAAAAGTGTGTGTGAGAGGAGGAGGAGGAGGAAACAGGACGGACGGAGCGACAGAAACACCAGAAAATCTTTGTCGTTTCTGTTTGAAGGACTGTTGCTGGTCTGGAGGGGCGGGCTGGGATGAAAGTGGGCGGGGCTTTGTGTATTGATTGACAGGACTGCACCATCATCATCATCATCATCACCCCCCCCTCCCCCCCTCCACCCTTTCAAAATAAGAGGGTTTTTGTTTTTGGTTTTTGTTTTTGTTTTTTAAAAAGCCTTTAACATGGACTGAGGAGAAAAACTGTTTTTTATAAAAGTGTTGTTGACACAAACAAACAACCCCTCCCACATAAACAACACAAGCGGTATGTTGTTCCTTTCAGAGGCTTCTTCTTCTTTGTTTGTTTTTTTTAATTGTGTGTATGAAGCAAAATTTGTCAAAATGCTGTTTTTGTCCATCGAACAGTGAAGTAGCTACAACAGAGCTGAGAGAGAATCAGTCAGAAACAAACAGACGAGCCTCGGTCCAGAGACAGAAAGTAAAAACTAACTGATGACGGCAGGAGGACTAGTAGACAGTAAGACTGGAAGGGGGGGACTAGTAGACCACGGCAGGTGGACTGGTAGAAGTTGATAGTGTACATTTGTCTATCAGGAGTCCGTCTGACGTCTGATTGGTGCTGTAGATGACCATAAAGTCCAGGTTAGATTTAAACTGAAGGTCACAGGTGAACATCTGTAGGGCCTTGTCATACCTGGTCAGACCTGGTGTTAACACGAGTCTTCAGTAATCCAATCACAAGAGTTAATGCAAATAAAAAGGGATGTGGTGTGTTTTTGTTTGGTTTTTTTTTAGCCAATCAGACAGATGGTCTGTTGTCAATGTGCTTCTGTGTGTGTGTGTGTGTGTGTGAGAGAGAGTGAGTGAGAGAGTGAGTCATTGATTGTTCTCAGCTCTACAGTGAAATAAAGCTTCAGGAGGCGGTCCTTCAGAGGGCATCAGTACAGGAGGCGGTCCTGAACTTAGAGCTGAACACCTGTGACCAGGTCACCTGAGTCTGATGATAACACCTGGTCTGAACTGGTCTGAGCCCCTCACCTGGACGACTTAGACGTATTTTATTAGAGGAGATTTCAGAGTAGAACTGAAGACAAACTTTTCTATCTGAAATTTGACCTGAGTGAGTTTTTCAGTGTTTGTAATGTGTGTGTGTGTGTGTGTGTGTGTGTGTGTGTGTGTGTGTGTGTGAGAGCATCTATTTGTGTGCATGTATGTGTCTTACTTGTTGACTTGTTTACATAGGCGTCGACCCGAAGAGTACGACCTCCATGGCAGGAAGCGGCCGCGAGCTGACGGTCCACCTGACTTCAACCAGCGAGCAGGTCGTTAATCTGAAACGCTCGAGCTACGGTTGAATTTAAATGTTCAGTTTTACTGAAACGTCTCTTTAGAAAGTGGAAGTTGTGAAACTAACGTCACTGTGTGATCACACGTTTTCACTTCCTTTGATGTTTGAAATTTAAATTTAAAAACTGAGTTAATGTTTGTTGTATATTTTAGACTTTTAGTACTTTTGAAGTTTATTTTTCTGAAAAGTTTTTGATGATGTTTTTGATCTTTGTTTTCAAACTGTATTTATTCTGTCAATGTTTTTGTTTGTTTATAATTTTCTGTGTTTGTTTCCTTCGGTCTGATATCCTGCTGCTCGGCTGACACATGAACTGTAGGAAAAGGCAAATTTAACACAAGAATCTATTTTATTTTCAGGGTTCATCCAAGACCTTCGCAACCAGCCGGTGGACAGGTGAGACACACCTCATCATTCACCTGAAGTAGAATAGAGTAGAATGCCTTTATTGTCATTGTACATAAAAATGGACAACGAAATTAGCAGTGCTGTATCTGTTAGGTGCAAAACAAGACAATCCAGCAAACAAGTACAATAGATAGTCGAGAGACGTACATAAAAACAGGCAGACTTCATAAAATCAGACAAGTAGGCGGAGCTACAACAGTAACACTTGAACAATGTTTATGTTTTGTTTTGTTTTTAAATATGACAAATTTAACAAATTTATTCAGTTTAAAACTTTCAGGAATGTGGCACCTGTCACTCCACTGTTTCAACTGTCACTCTACTGTTTCTATGGTCACTCTGCTGTTTCCATTGTTTCTACTGTCACTCTGTTTCTACTGTTTATCTGCCATGTTAACAAACATGAAAAACAAAGGTCTGACTATGAAAACCTTTATTTTGAAATTATGTTAATTTGTATAATTTAAGTTTAGAGAAATCAATATCTGAAGTTCACTGAATTAAAACCACAGAAAATAACTTTATTGACAAGGTGCTCTTAAATAACTTTATTGACTGAATGCTTCAAATGTCTGTTGAAAGTTTTACTGTCGTGTTTTCACTGTTTCTGTTCTCAGACGTTTCTCCAGCGTCAGACGAGATGTTTTTCTCAACGGGGTGAGTCACAACCGTCTTAGCATGTTAGCTTCACCCTGAGGTGTTGGCCTGTTAGTCTCAGCATCAGGTGTGTTCACCTGTGTTTACCTGTGTGTTTCAGTCCTATAATGACTACATGAGGGATTATCACCACAGTGTGGGTCCTCCTGCTCCCTGGCAGACTCTGGTACGGTTCAGTTATCAACCCTCTTCCTGATCAATCAGATTATTGATAACAGACACTGATGAGGTCATGTATGTGTCATCAGGCAGCGTACCCGGGGGTGGAGCAGCCGCCCCCCCCTCATCACCCTCCCTACTACCACCACAGCCACCCCCCTCCACCTCCTCACCAGGCCTACCACCACCACCACCACCACCACCCTCTGCCACCACATGAGGCTCCACCCCCTCGCTTCAGAGACAAGCAGAGAGCACCTCAACACCGCGCCTTCACCTCCAGCCCGGTCAGTTCTACTGTTTCTCCTGACGGTACCAAACTTAAGTCAGATCAATAAAGTCTGATCAGATCATATTGAGAAATGTCTGGTCTGATATCCTCTCTTCTGTTTTGTTTTGGGTTTTTTTCCCATCATGCAGCATGACTACGACATGCGTGTGGATGACTTCCTGCGGCGGACACAGGCAGTGGTGAGCAGCCGGCGTGAGCGCGAGCGCCAGCGAGAGCGCGAGCGTGGTGGACCCCGCCGTGAGAGAGACAGAGAGCGAGCGAGGGACAGAGAGAGAGAGAGAGAGAGGGACAAGGAGAGGGGGCGGTACCGCAGGTGATCTGATGACATCACTTCCTGTCAATCTGCAGGGTTTTTTTTGGCAGTCAGCTATTTTTGTTAAAAATTATGAAAACAACAATGAGCAACTTGATGGCATCATCAGTTTTTATGTGAATAAAAAGAATAAAAATCTGGTGGTCAAAAGTCTTATTTTGATGATCCTGTGACATCATCACAACAGACACACCTGTCACACGGCTCCGTCATACATGTTTCTGCTCCACACATTTTAACTTTAGCAGATGAAATGAGGTCTGTGTTTGATGTTATCAGTGTTTCAGTCCAGAGGTTTCAACATGAGGGTGGAGGCCCTCTGAGAGCCGCCACACAAAGCTGAGAGATCGCTTGACGATCAACTTTTTTTTTTTTTAAATCTTTTTCCAATCATTGCTTGTTTTATTGTAAAAAGGTTGCAGTCTTTCTTGTAAAATCCTTCAAAATAAATTACTTCAAATCACTTTGATTCTTTTTTCAGTTATTTTAAATGTTAAATATAAACTCATTGTACTGTAAGGTTTCTAACAAGTTTATTATTATTAACAGTGACTATAAAAAATAAACATTATTTACTTCATCTTTAGTTTTTAATTTCATCACACAGATATTGAGGTTTCCCTCTTCAGCTCGTGGTCGCCCCTCACTGGAAATGACTCAGATTTTAGAGAAATTCTGCTTCCTGTTCTGTTTTTGTTAAAGTAAAATTTCTTGTTTCTGTTGTTTCCTATTCCATGATTGGTTGTTACTGTGATGATGAAACCTCCCATGTGTTCAATCTCAGTGCTAACATAACATTTGAAGGTGAAAACTTTATTCATTTCCCATTTGTGAACGGAGGAGGCCTGTGCTTGTTTTTGTACAAAATAAAAGCCTGAAATTTGAAATTGTCTTTTTTTTTTTGTACAAATTTTAAGTTGATTTGTTTTCTTTTATAAAGTTAACAAGAATAAAACTTGTGTAGGTGGATTTGTGTTTGGATGATGGGGAGCTGGAGAAACTAATATGATAGTTTTCTATTTTCCCTGTGGCAGCAATAATGAAGCCTCCCTCCCCAACATAATATTTTTAGTAATCAGGCGGACAGTAATCAAAATCAAAGTAATTAAATACTGTTACAAGTAATCAGATTACTGCAGGTTGTCAACAATGAAATCACTTTAATAATAAATATGTTCTTTATGTCTCAGCTGTTTTCAAACTGTAAGAAATAAATTGTTGGATCTTCATCTGTTATTGTGATGACTTTGTATTTTTACATCAGGTTTATTGATGACAACTCAGTAAATGTGTTAAAACTTAATTTAGTTCACAGTTTTAAAAAAAACTTTTCACACATTTATTCAGATAATAAATTGAATCTTTTATTATGGAATAAAATTCTTCAGTCGCTCTTTTCTCTTCCTCCTCCTCTGCAGCTTCGCAGGAAACAGCAGATGCCTGCCCAGCAGAGGGCGCTGGCAGTTGTCATAACAACCAGCAGGGCAGCAGCAGTGTCTAGGCTGTGGTACTGGAACCAGTTCAGGTCATGTGACGCCAACCGCAAGTGTTGTGCTCCACCATGTCGCATCACAAACTCCACCCAGAATACCGCAGTGCTCAGTGGCGCCACTGGCTGGTCGTGGTGCAGTGCCGACAAATGCTGCATGCTGGACCTGTAGCTGAGCATCATGGGAAAAAAACACTACTTTATTGTCATATGTATGCACACTTTAAAGCTTCAGTTGGCAACCATTTTTTTGCCTTATTTGCTGAATCTGTCACTATATTCTGACAGTCGTACATGAAGCAGGTAATTTTAGAAAAAATCCAGCTCCTCTGGCTCCACTTACAGCTTGTAATGCGATTTGCAAAAATTCACCGCTCCCAGTTCAATACTACTAATCAGACCCAGGGGGAGTGTTGACCGACTGTCAATCAGAGCTCATGCACACGCTGCAGACAGCCCTCCTACCCCCATGCAAGCTGCAGGATGTGCCTACTACATGGCTCTGGCTTGTACCAGTCCGTCGGCGTGTAGAAGCAGCTGAGGGGATGTGCTCTTCCTCTGAGGCCTGTGTCTCGGTCTCAAAACTCGATCCACATCAACAGGTAAAAATGTCATATTAGCAAAGTCCCAGTGAGTAAAACGCTCCAGTGAATGCTAACTGTTACTTATCGGTAACCTCGGCTCTGGAAACAAAGTTGACTGTTGCTAAATAAACAGAAACGCTGAGTCTTACCTAAAGTATAAAGTCAATATCGAACATTACCTGAGAGTAGAATAGGCTAGTTCTTACTTCCGTGTGTTCCATACTTTCTGGCGTCTCCAGTTGCTGTGGATACTGTGCTCGTGCACCCAAGCTAAGATGCTTGCACGCTCTCTGGCGTGCGACACCTCGCCTGTAGTCAGTCAGGAGACAGTTTGGAGCTCGGCAGAAAGCAGGGGAAGGACCTGAAATTTGTGTCTGCCTAAGTCCTGGATTTTCACAAACCTGCCGACTGCTGCTTTAATTGTGATACACAGGAAATACAAAAACTTAACTCTACAAGTTTGGGAACAGAGTAAAGCAGGGACGACGTGTTCCTGTAGTCCATCCCTGATGTCATCATCACCTGGTTCCCTCCACAAACAGCCAGTAGGATTCCTCCGGTGTGTTTTGGATGATTAGAGAAAATCAGCAGCAGTTTGTGATCCTGACAGGTTTTGTTCAGCAGGATCATCTTCACGAATGACTCCACTTTATGATGTTTGAAGCCTAAACACAACCAGCAGCAACAATCACCTCCGTCGTCTCATTTAGACTCTTGTTAGCAACAGAGAAGCTTCACGAATCAGGACTGAGGGATTTACTGATGGATCTGATGTCAGAGAATCAAACCTGAACATGTCTTAAACACAGACCTGACTTCAGTCATCAAGCAGAAACAGATTCAAACACCCAGAGACTCAGGATCACCCTCACCCTGGCTGGTTGATGACGGCGTGTAGCGCCTCTGTCAGCTCATCAGCTGTCAGATGGTTGAAGTCGAGGACGATAGCCGCACCGCGGCGGCTCAGACGGGCGAGGTTATCGGGCTGATCGCCGAACAGCGGGACTCCGACCAGTGGCACAGCATGATACACGGCCTCGTACAAACTGTTGGTGCCGCCGTGAGTCACAAACGCTCTAGTCTTTGGGTGACCTGACAGGAAGAAAACACAGGGCTTTTATTGTGAAAGGATTCTGCAATTTTATAACTTTATAACATGATATCTGATGAGAAGATTTGAACATAAATTAATGTTGTTTGTTAAAAATCAACCAACCAATATCCACTGATACTTATCAATCAGCAGATGATCAATGATGTTTTTACCCAGAAGGTCATTCTGAGGGAGCCAATCACAGAGCTTCGTGTTCGCTGCCAACGTTTTAGGAGTTTTTCCTTTGAACCTCCAGATCACCTGGACACACACACACACACACACACACACTTCAGATCACCTGGACACACACACACACACACACACACACACACACACACACACACACACACACACACTTCAGATCACCTGGACACACACACACACACACACACACACACACACACACACCATCAATCGCGTCATCATTCAGAATAAGAGCTGACAGGTGTGTCAGGTGGAGGTGGGAGTCACATGACCTGAGGACTTCAGACCTGGACTGACATTGACACACCTGGACTTAGACTTGAGCCAGGTGACTCCAGGTGACTCCAGGTGACTCCAGGTGACTCCAGTGAACTATTTGTATTTTTCCAGATGTTTTTTGATCAGTTAAATCTGAAACATGATTGGGTGATTTCTACTGTGATACCTGTGAAACCAGCTCTCAGGGGGAGGGGCTAAGGTGTGTTCTAGGTGATGGGTTAGATCGGCTCAGGACTTAATAAACAGACCCTGAAACACAGCTCTGAGTGGGCGTGGCCTCTGACCTTCTGCGGGATTCGTCCAAAGGCGGCGGCGATGACATCAGCGCGTTCTGTCGTCAGGTTGGTTACCATGGAGCCGAAGGAAACCACCACCACACCTGCGTCGCCTGAACTCTGCATGAACGCGTCCATGTCCTCCGGCAGCTGATTGGCCGGTTTGCAGTGCAGACCGCCCACGTACTTGAAGTTTGGCGGCAACGGTCGCGGCGTCTCGATGTCCCAGAACGTCCTGATGAGCCAGATGTCAGCTTTCCCCAGAGTCTCGCAGGCGCTGCTGGGACTTCCTGTCCACACAGGAAACAGCACCGTGAGACTTTTAATCTGAAGGGACAGGTCAGTAAACTCATCACATCAAAATAAAAGCTTTTTATAAGAACTTTGTTCAGTTCAAAATCGTAGTTCTTAAACACTTTTGTTACTTTTGTGTTTCCGTACAGCGTCAGCGTTACCGTCACGCCCACTGACCTTTGACCTCGCTGTAGTACTTATCCAGCGTTACCCTCCAGAACAATTCGGTCATCACTGACGTCGACACGTACGTCATCACGTTGACCAACCTCTCTACAAACGTCATACGGTCGCGGTACGGCAGCGGAGCGGCGGGGACGTACGACGGTGGCGCCGGTGCGTGGCCGCAGTGTCGCTCCAGGACGCCGCCGAACGAGAAGCGCAGCGAGACGATGAGCGGCAGGCCGAGCACGTCAGCCACCAGGTCCCCGCACATCACCATGGGGTCCAGCAGCACGGCGTCGAAGCCGGCGCTCCGCAGGGCGGCCAGCAGCTGCTCGTTCTTCAGCATGGAGTCACACTGCCGGGTCCCGAGCTGCACCGAGCGCCGCGTCCAGTCGAACATCCGGGAGAACTTCTGCAGCGGAGACCAAACATGGAACTCGTTCATGGACAAGTGAACTAACTCCTGAGTGAGGCCGTGAAACTCGGATCTGCTGTACGGAACCTGAAGGAGAGGGACACAGGAGACATTCATCCCACCAGGCCATTCAAACGTCTTTGAAAGTCTTTGAAAGTCTTTGAAAGTCTTTGAAAGTCTTTGAAACCAGTGAACCGTCAGTTTGAACATCACCTTGAAAACCATAAAGTTGAACTTGGTGTCGCGGCTCTTGTTGTAGTTGATGGACGGCGACGCGTCAGAAACCAAAACGGTGACGGAGTGGTTCCTCCTCACCAGCTCCTCCATGATGCTCCGCATGTTCAACCAGTGGCTGTACTCACCTGGAAACACCAGGACGCGGCCACCGTGAACCGGAGCGAAGGGATGGAGGAGCAACAGGAGAGCGGAGGGAAGAAGAAGAAGAGGCGGGAAACCCTGCATCCTGAGTGGAAAAACAAACAAACAAACAAACAAACAAACAAAAGATCATGTTATGAACAAAAGTCTGTCTGTTTTTCTGTCACAAGTCTGAGGACAAATACATTTGCAGCATGTTTACCTGCACAGTCAAAGTCCAAACCGATCAGAGGTCAGTTACAGATAAGAGCTGCTCTCTGATTGGACAATAACTCACTTCATCAACACAATTAAAGTTGATCATGTTTCAGTGCTTTAACAGATAGTTTGTTATGTTGTGCGCTATTACTTTGAAAAAAAACCTTCCTCCGGTAGTTGTGTAACTATTTATTTTCATTGTATTTTAATTTGAAAGGTTTTCCACCTGCCGTCCAGGACCTTTAATTTTGACACTCACTGGAAGTTCAGTCGAACTTCCGTTAGCTTGACGCCGGTCTGATGCGATAACGGGCGCCGATACCTCTGGAAATACCGACCAGATTCGGCATTTTTCTGCCGGTAAACCTCATAAAATGAGAAATAAGACGATTTAACGGAGACTATCGGACCCACCGGCCTCGAAAAAGGTAAAATGAACCGTTAAATGTCCCAGTTTGTCCTTGTTTATCGGCTTCACACGCAGTAAAGCCTGCTAAGCAGCTAGCTGTAGCTAGCTCGACCAGTTTCTTTTTATTTCTCCTAAATCCCTTTTTACCCGAACCTCCAGCCGCAACATTGCCGCTCTCTCTATTTCCGTTAGTGTTACGTCACGTTGAATCCCGCTGTGACGACATAAATCTGCCAATATCGCTAGTTAATCAGCTGACAATGAAATCCGCAGATTTTCAGTAATATTTTTGGGATTTTTCCAGCAGGAGTCGGTGAAATCTCGCGAGAAGAACTGGAAGTAGCTGCAATGTTTTTTAAGATTTTTACTTTTTATTGTACTGACGTCATTTGGCTGAGGAAAGATTTGTTTTTTGCTCATATTAGTCATGGTTACCTTAAAACTCAGAAATGATTTTAAAGGTTATCCATAATTAACTTTTAAACAAGTAACGTTTCCTAATACCACAACAATTCTGGAAATGAAAACGATAATAAATAGAGATATTTGCCAGAGATAGATTTTTTTTTTTTTTTTTTTGGCTTTTGTATTATTTCCTGGTATCAGAACATAATCATAAAAATGATTTAACCTAAAGTAATTCTAAGGAAAATTACAGTTCATAGTTAGGGTTAGGGTTATAGGTTAACCCTATAAATAACAATTTTATGAAATTAAATTAGTTAAGATTTGTGTAAAATGAAAAAGAATTATAACAGAGCCCCAAGCTCCAAACATCAAACTGATGCCTGATTAATTCAGACTCATCGATGGTGTCATGTGACTCTCACTCTCTCTCTGCCAGTCTCTGCCATGCTATCTCAACCACTAACACTGAATGACAGTGACAATCGGGGGCGGGGCCTGGTAGCTGTGAGCCCACCTCCAGTTCTCCCTTTGGTCGATGAGGGTGATGATGATGACGAAACACAAACAGGTGTGTGAGGATTTCTTTTATTTGTTTTGTTTTTATTCATTTTCTCAGATCATGAATTGGGTGAGAGACCTTATGGTTACATGTAGAGTTGGAGAGAGAGAGAGTACTGATGGCTGTTTCTCCTGCAGGAGTTTTCTCTCCTCCATGGAGCTCCGCCTCCTCTTTTCCTCCTCTTCCCCGTGCCTCCTCTTTGCCCACGGCTCCTTCTTTAACTAACCCTCCCTCCTTTCTTTCCTCTCCATCATCTTTTACACCTCCTCCTGTTGCACCCTCTCTCACTTGTCGACCTCCTCTCTGTCCTCCTCATCCTATGTCGCTCCCTTCTTTTCTTCCGCCTTTGTCTCCTCCTTCTTCAGTTTATCCATCTCTTTTTTCCTCTGTCTCCTCCATCAATCTTCCTCCTCCATCTGTCTCTTCTGCTCCTTTTATGTCATGTTCTCCTATAACCCCCTCTCTTGTTTCCTCTGCTCCTACTCCTCTTCCTCCTCCTTCATCCTCTTCCTCCTCCACTCCTCCCTGCACCCTTTCTGCTTCTTCTTCTGTTTATCCTTTTCCTACCTCCTCTCCTCCTATCCCCCCATCCCTCCATCCTTCACCTCCTTCCTTCTTGTCTCCTCCTGCTTATGTTTTTGTCTCATCTACTGCTCTATCTCCTTCTCTTCATCATTCTCCTCCTTCTTCTTCTGCTTCTCTTCCTCCTCTCCTTTATCATCCCTCTTCTTCTCAGTCTCCTCCTCCACCTCCTCCTGCATCTTCTGTCTCCTCACCTCCTCCTCCTTCAGTCTTTTTTACTCCGCATACTTCTTCCATTTGTCCTCCTCCGTCTTCCTCTGCTCATATCCCCCTGTCACTAATTTCACCACCTCCTCCAGTTTCTCCGCCCCCTGTGGTTCCTTCTCTTCTTTGTTCAGTTCCTCCTCCCCCCTGTTGCCCCTGCTCCTCCATCTTACCTCGCCTCCTCTCAGCTCACCGGTTGGAGGTGCGGCGCCTCCTGCGAGGAGCTCTGGCCTCTCTTGGCCGACGTCTGAACTCTCTAGAGAGGAGGAGCAAGAGGAAGAGGAGGAAGAAAAGGGGGAGTGGTCAGAGAGGAGGAGGAGGTGCAGCCTGTTCTGGTGAGTTGTCTCTCCTCCTTCATCTGCTCCTCCAGGAGGAGAGTCTGTATCTGTCACATTGTCACAATTGATGAATCATTTGGTTGAAGAAAGTGATCAGTTTCCAGTGATGAAGAGGAGAGTCACAGCTTCATCACTGTCAGGATCCTGTGGATGAAAGAATCTGTGTTCAGTTCAGATGAAGCTCTAATAGTTCTGATGGAGTTATTCAGTGATAAACTCTCCTCTGTTTGTTAGAAGCTGTTTTAAAACCAGAGTGGACACATGGAGAGACTCCAACAGCAGAACATCCACTGATCCATACAAACATCTGCTGATCTTTATTATTAGACTTTACTCTCCTCTCTTTTGTCCCTGTCAGGATCCTGTAGACATGATGACTCAGGTTTTCCAGGTATCTGATTGGCCAGTAGTTCGGCTGCTGACAGGTCAGGAGTTCAGCATCTGTTACCATGGTGATTTACCCCGGTAACAAGTGAACCAGGACTGAGAACCAGAGTTAAACCTGAGGTTACCTGGATCACCTCAGATCCAGGGTCCAGGACTCTGGTCTTAGATCACCTGTGTTTGGGGACCCTGCTCTGGCCTCAGCCCCTCCAGTTTGTATAGTTCTCAGATTCTCCTCAGATCCATGTGTCAAAGCTGATTTACATTGTGTCTGGATCTGTTGTAATAGCAACAAGCCTTAAACCCAAGCCTGTAATAGTGCAGCTTATTCACAAGTCAGCTGGATCAGGACCAAGAGGCTTTAGCCTGAATCACGTGACGTGTAAACAAAATAAAAGTCTGTAAACCGAGTTAACGTCCTAAAATCGACCTGATTTTTATTTATTTATTTATTTATTATTTTTTATCATTGATATGAATCAATTTTACTTTGAAAACTGCTGCTACAACAACTAAACTTCTATCCTTTCTGTTTCTTCCTCAGCCTTCACTTCCTCCTCTTCCTCCTGTGGCCCTGCCCTCATTCCACCTGCTACCTCCTCTTCTTCATCATCCGCGTCATCAGACAGCGAGGACACATCGACACCTCTTCTTCCTTCCTGTTTCAGCCAGTCAGAACAGAGGAAGGGGAGGAGCAGGGGCGGTGATGATGATGAGGAGGAGGAGGTGAGGGGAAGGAAGAGGAAGAGGAAGAACAGAGGAGAAGATGTTCTTATTTTTCCAGAAAACAGAGAAGAAGATGAGGAAGAGGAGGATTCTAGAAGGTTCATCGGGCGGATGGCTGTCTCTTTCAGAGGAGGAGAGGCAGAGGAGGAGGCGCCACTCACGCTGCAAAACTTTAACCGGAGGAAACACGGAAGGAGAGAGGAGGGAAGACCCGGCCAATCAGAGAAGGCCGTCAGTGTTGTTGTCAGGAAGAACGGCTACAGACCGCCTCTGCTGCTGAACAGGTGAGAGAGGGCGAGAGACACTAGAAACAACCAGAGAGAGAAACAAGTGTATTATAATCTCAAATTTAGAATGGATTAAAAAAATGAACTTAAATTATCTTATATAAAAGATAAAATAAATGGTAATAAGAAAAATGAATCTATGGTAACAATTATCAAATAATACTTAATTAATAACCCATTTATAGTACAATTATTATTTAGAAGTTGGTATAATTAAATCATACATTATTCAGTAAATTAATATGGAAATTTTAACACATTACAAGAACTACATATAGTTATTACAGGCAGGCGTCGCCTCTGTTACTGGGTCAGTACACCAAGCAGCTCTGCTTCAGCCACTGGAGCTTCAGCCCGTCACCTGGACCTGCTGTCAGCACGTCAAGTTCAATTTGGCAGATGACTTTAGAGAGGGTGGCCATCGAGGTTAAAAAAAACACATGTAGCATTAAGATGCTAGCAAAAAGAACATCTGGATGCAGTTGTTGGGCTCAGAATCAGTATCTGACCACAGCTTGATGATAAACCTGGACGTAGACTCCTGAAGAGCCTTAAAGCTGCATCTTTCTACTGACCATCAGGGGGCGACTCCACTGGTTGGAAACAGAGTCTGATTGTATTGAAGTCTATGGGAAAATGTCTCCACTTCTCTCTGATTTATTACCTCAGGAAACGTTTTCCTGATGAGTTTATGTGTCAGTCTCTAGTTTCAAGTCTTCTTCAACACAACATGATGTTCACTTTTTAAATTATGCTTCATTTAGAGAAAATAGACCATAAAGCAGGGGCTGCATTAGGGCGGGGCTACTGTTTGATTGACAGATTGTACCTGACAATCATGATAGAGCACAGAGCAGGTCAGCTCCACCCCTCACTCCTCCTCAGCTCCACCTTCTCCTCCAAATACGGTTTCTTCAGGTTTCAAAAAACCAAGATGGCGGCAGACAAATTACAAACTGAGGCTTCAAAACAGCAGCTCACAAACCAGTGGGTGACGTCACAGTGGGTTGACACAGCTGGAGCACAAGTGTGTACATCATCATTCATCAGTGTGGATTCTCAATTATCATCACAGTTCTCATTGATAGTTGTTATTCTTGGTGCGGACGGCTCTTTATGCTTCAATAATTACAGAAATATTTAAATTATAACCTTAATATTACCGATACATAAATTCATAAATCTGAAAGGGAATTTTTCTAAAATAATATCAGATATATTTATTATGTTATTAAAAAGATAATTTTTTGACTTATGCTAAACCCATTAAAAAGTTAAAGTAAATTGTGAATAATAATAATAGATATACATAATTTAATTTATAGATCATTTAAAGATATATTCAAGCTAATATATAGTAAAGATAAGTTGTAACAAGTCATTATGAGTATATGATAAAATTGTATTATTTATATTAAAATCTGATTACTTTTAATTACACTTATGAAGTGAAATGATAAATGTGAGTATAATTAATTGTAGTGGACTCACTATAACAATAAATAAAGTTCATTTATATTATTGTACACAAATATATTACATTACATCATAAGTTATATACATTTTTTCTCTGTCTACCCTACCAGCATCTCCGGTTCCTCTTCCCAGAATTCTCTGCACCTCCTCCAATCAGCCCAGAGTGTTCGAACCCACAGCCAATCAGTGCACTCAGTGTCTTGTCCGCAAGACCTCAATGTCTCATCCGGCCAATGGCGTTTTTCTGACCTCAGCCCTCCCCTCTCCCTTTGCTCCAATCACAATGCTCTCCATCTGTGGCTCCACTCCTTCTCTTCTTCATTTAGCCCCGCCCCCATGCTACGGCTGTCAGTGGTTGCCATGGAGACGGTGTCAGGGTTAGTGAGTGGCGAGGCATGTGGGAGTCCCTTGCGGCTCCTGAGGGACTGGACGGCCCCGCCCAGTATGAGCAGTGACCACTGGTTGGTCATATTTTAAATTAACCCTCAACAATATTCATGAGTAACTGTTTTAGAAATAATAAATTGTTTTTGACACTACTTTGTGTTATCAATACATTGTAAATGTACTAATTATATAATGTTATAATTAAAGTTTTACAGAACTGGTTTAATGTAATTTTTGTTAAAAATGTAAAATCTGTAAAGTTATTAGGATTCAGCGTACGTCACACATCAACATAAATTCTCCATTTTTGTCTTTCAGTTATGTGCAAACACCAGCACCAAGGTAATTACCTGAGAATGACCTGTCAGTCATTTTCTCACCGAGCATGTTTTACAGGTTAAACTCAAAGTCAAAGGTATTTTAGTGAATCTGCTTCAATGGGTGAACTTTAAATTCCTGTGTTGAACGTTCAAGTCTCTTCTCAATCATTTCTGTGCCTTTTTCCAGCCGGGGACAGCAGAAGCAGCGGACCAATCACAGCACTCAGAGTGTCCACCCACCCCGACGACGACCACTTCCCCTACCCCCATGCTCAGCCAATGGACTGTCTGAGCCCTTCCCTGCCGGCCAATCAGCAGCTGGCTCTGAGTTTCTCAGCACAAATCGAGAGGTGGACTTTTTTAAATTCAAAAATATATCAGTTTTTCTTTTTTCTTGTTACTAATTTTAAAGTTTGTTTTTCATTCTTTGATTTTTTAAATGTTTCTCTGAGAAATCCAGAGTTCTCTGTCCAGTGATTCTTCATCTTTGATCACTTCTTTTTTCTCTCCTTCTGATGTTTTTCTGTTTAGCGCGGTAAACGAGTCTCACAGATTCGAATCCGCCGGGCGTCACCACGGGAAACGCCGCTCACACCGATGGGACTACCAAAGGTCAAAAGGTGAACATTGGAGAGAGGAAGGGGGAGGAAATATAACAGACACAAAATAAAAAAAGTCACTGAAAATATGAAAATGGAACAAAGATGCGTATGAATTTCAGATTAAAGAAGAAAGAGTTCAGTCTGGAGGAGATTTACACCAACAAGAACTACAAATCCCCCACCACCAACAGGTAAGAACTACAAATCACCCACCACCAACATGAAAAACTACCAATCCCACATGAAGAGCACATTAAGAAAGTGTCAGATGTGCTGCACAAACTAGGCCTCCCAGCATGCCTTGCTGTCATCCTGCAGGAGTCTGGAGACGATTTTTGAGGAGCCACGAGAGAAGGATGGAGCACTGCTACTGATTGGCCAGCAAAGGAGGCGCAGGCTCCTCCTCTTCCCTGACTTCACTCAGCCCAGGAAGAGGAAGAGGCCGCAAGGTACATAGTTCATAGAGGAGGGGTTGTAGATTTAAAGAATGTAATGTATTTCTAATTGTCTTATTTTTGTTTGTTTTAGGGGCGGGGCTTCCTGTTGCCATGGTGCCCAGGAAGCGGGCAGCAGCACGGCGACATTGCCATGTTGATGGGTCTGGTGATGACGACGCAGACATGGACGTGATGCTGGTGGAGCGACTGAGCGCGCTTGAAGACTTCCTTACACGGCAAGGCCTGGATGTGTGAGCTGTGATGTCACTTCCTGTTAGCTGACTAAAGGCCAAATAAACATGAGCTGCTAACACGCCTGCTGACCGTGGTGTTACCATAGTAACGTCATCAGAAAGGTGGACACATGAAGCAGGTTTTCCTTTTTTGCAGTGTACTTGATGTTTGTTTTTGATTTTTTTTACAGTGTCAGCTGTTTAAAATGTGAATTTTGGTATATTTAATATTTTAATTTTTTTTTTTACTGTTGGATGACGTCAGGTAACAGGTTGTTTTTGTGTAAACACACACACATACACACACGCACACACACACACTTCACTTATGCTGTAGTACTCTGCAGTACTCACATAGTACAGTGTAGTACTGCAATCACTGGTGAATATTTTTAATGTGTAATATATATTTCTGCTGAAAATGTTTCTATTTTTTGAACAAATAAAGTTTGTTTCCGATTGCTTAAGTTTGTCACTTGATTATTATTATTATTGTTGTTGTTGTTGTTGTTTTGCTGTTGTTGTTGTTGTTATTAATATTATTATTGTTATTCATGGATGTTTTAGTTCTTGTATTCAGAGTTTGAAAATGAGTTAAAATATGTAAATATGAAGTGAGTGGCTGCACAGCTCAGTGTGGTGGAGTTTATCTGATTATTTAGTCCAGAAAAAAAATGTTTATTTATAAATTATTAGATTTTTTTTGTTCTCAGATAACATTAATTATTCAAAGGATTTCATGACCGTTGACATTTCTTTGTTTGACCTCATTTTGTTAATTTATCTTTCCTGAATGATTCTTATCTGAACAATGGTTGAACGTTAACTTCAGTCTCAGCAGGTTAATTTTAAAGCTCCATATTTTAACTAACTAACCCATGTTTTATCTGAAGTGTTGATCTCCATCAGAAGATATATCTGTGGTTTAAGAACCAAAAACCATCTCAGTGTAGTTTTACATCTCCTCTCTCAGGCTTTTCTCTGGAGCTCTAGTAACAACAGGTCAGTCAGCCAATCAGAAGAGAGGATCTGAGCCTCTCTTCTGATTGGCTGACTGTTATCTGAGTGATCCAATAAAAATACAGCAGATTTCAGGTACTCTCTCCCTGACATCACAAAGTTCCAGAAGTCCTGACGGCTGGTTTTAAGGCTCAGTGTCTGAATACAGGCTGTGTGCATTTCTCTGTGGACTGAGGCTTTGATACTTTCACAGTATTAATATAGAACCTAGACCTGCTTTATAATCACAAACACATGGACATCTACCTTTAGACTGGCTGGAGCTTTAACTTTATTTCATATATTTATTTGTTCATTCTTTTTTCTTCAAAAATATTTTTATTTTTTCCAATGAATATGCCTCTGCCACCATGTATCATTCCTTTCTCTCTTTCTACATTAACGACAAAAAAGAAAACTATTTTTATTGTTGAAAAATTGGAAGAAAGCATGTTGTGGAGAGCTGTTTGTCTCTTATCTCATTTATGATGAGTTCATGTCTTCTCTGTGTCATTTTTTGTTGTAAAGCACTTTTAGAAGCATTTCTTGTATGAAAGGTGCAAAGGTGCCTTCAACACCATCATCCCGGCTCTGCTGCAGGACAAGCTCTCCCAGCTGAGCGTGCCTGACTCCACCTGCAGGTGGATCACCGACTTCCTGTCTGACAGGAGGCAGCACGTGAAGCTAGGAAAGCACGTGTCTGACTCCCAGACCATCAGCACTGGATCCCCGCAAGGCTGCGTTCTTTCTCCTCTGCTCTTCTCCCTGTACACCAACACCTGCACCTCCAGCCATCAGTCTGTCAAGCTCCTGAAGTTTGCAGACGACACCACTCTCATTGGACTCATCTCTGATGGCGATGAGTCTGCCTACAGGTGGGAGACTGAGCGTCTGGTGACCTGGTGCAGGCAGAACAACCTAGAGCTAAATGCTCTGAAGACACCTCCCACCCCCATCACCCCGTGGCTACCGTGGAGCATTTCCGCTTCTTGGGAACCTCCATCACACAGGACCTTAAGTGAACTTCTTCAGCTCCCTCATCAAAAAAGCTCAGCAGAGGATGTATTTCCTGAAGCAATTGAAGAAGTTCAACCTGCCAAGGACTATGATGGTGAACTTCTACACCTCCATCATTGAGTCCATCCTCACCTCCTCCATCACCATCTGGTACGCTGCTGCCACGGAGAGGGACAATAACAGACTGCAGCGTGTCATCCACTCTGCTGAGAAGGTGATTGGCTGCAATCTACCGTCCCTCCAGGACCTGTACACCTCAAGGACCTGTACGCCTCAAGGACCTGTACGCCTCCAGGACCTGTAGGCTTCCAGGACCTGTATGCCTCCAGGACCTGTAGGCTTCCAGGACCTGTAGGCTTCCAGGACCTGTAGGCTTCCAGGACCTGTAGGCCTCCAGGACCTGTAGGGACGAGGGAGCCGGCCTGGTTGGAGCGGAGGACTGGGTCATCAGCTGTGGATCTGACTCCTCAGGTGTGTGTGGCTGACGCTGCTTCTGTCCTCCCACCCTGTCCCTGCGGTGCGGGACTGTAGCTCGACCACAGAGGCTAAACTCTTAAGGCTTAATGCGCAGGTTTAGTTTCCACACACGCTGTACTGAGCCTGACAGACCAAACTCAGGGTCCCCAGTCACATGAAGAAGGACGAGCCTGACAGACAAAACTCAGGGTCCCAGTCACATGAAGACAGACGAGCCTGACAGACCAAACTCAGGGTCATGCAGTCACATGAAGAAGGACGAGCCTGACAGACCAAACTCAGGGCACTTACGCAGAATAAAACTTACCCTGACGCACGACGTTACTTCCGCAAACGGAACATGGCGGCGGCCTTGAGGAGAGCGCGCAGCGGAGTGATTTGCAGGTTTGAAGCTTTATTTGTTACGTTTTATTGAAAATATTATCGTGAACGGAGCGTCATGAGTCAGTGACGTGTTTCCTTTATAGTCGCGTGGCTGAAACGTAACGACAGTGGGACGTATTTGATTAATATTGATTTTTAATGGTATATAAAATCCAAACGGTGTGGTGCATGTGACGTCAGACAGGTGAGCAGTGTGTAAGAAAGATTACAGACTCGGCTCAGGTCGCGTTAGTGTCAGATTCACAGGTTTTTATAACGTGAACAGGTGAGTTGCACCTGGACGTGTCGCTGACAGCAGCTCCGGGAGGACCGGGAATCACCTGAATGTATCGATCAGTTTGTCAGCTGTTCAGTTCTTTTTAGTGTAAATTATTATCATCATTTAAATTATTTTCGTTGTTGTTATTTAAGTTAGAGACCAAACGATGTGTGTTACTGTTGGTTTGTTGTTCGATGCAGAATTAAATCGTTTCTAAATCATACTTACTGATATTGATCTGTTGATATCTGCTGATCTATCAGGCTCTGCTTCTCTTTACTTTATCTTCATCTTACTATTTACATTTGAATCTTCAAAAAATATAATCATATGTAATAATTCCATATATTTAGAACATTTCAGGAATCTATATTTTAGCTCTTAGGCTTCATGTCTTTTACATTCCACTGTTTTCCTTTTCCTTGTCGTTGCAGAGTTTTTCCTCTGAGCTGCAGCCAACAGCGCAGCCTGAACACAGGTGAGTGTCTACACCTCCTCATCCTCATATCCTCCTCTAACTCTTCATCCTCCTCCTCTTTTCACCTCCTTTCTTGACCCCCTTTTTTGCATTTAATGTACCATCGTTATTGATTTAAAATATTGGTCAATAGACAGTTGCCATGGCGACGCCATGGAGAGGATTAGTCCTGTAGAATTTGACAGGACACAACATTAATGTAGTAAAAATAATAATGGTAATTGTTTATTTATATATCAATTATCAAAACCAGTGATAACAAAGTGCTTAACAAGAACAAAATGATAAAAGACGAACACAAGAGCCAACCAGCAAACAAACATCAATGTAGACGCGACACATTCATCTCAATGGAAAAGTCTGATAAAAATGTTTTCTCACATGTGTTTCAGTTGCATTTCAGTCATGTGACAAGTTTCAGTCATGTGACAGTCGTTGTGTTTCAGTCATGTCACAGTTGTGTTTGCCCAGGTGATTAGTGATGTAGAACCCAGGTGGTGGTGTTGTCAGATCTTTGGGCCAATCAGTTCTCTCTCTTCAGGTCGTGGCCTCTTGCCCCGCCCCCGGCCCCTTCCCCTCCTGTTGCTGACAAGTGGTGGTTACCTTGGTTACCAGCATTACAGAAAGAGGGGCAAACAGGAGGATGGAGCCCCACCCGCTCTTGCCACGCCCACCCAGGTAGGAGACCTTCCTTCTTTTTTATTTTTCTACTCATCTCTTTCCCTTGGCTCCTTTTCCTCTGCTCCTCCTCTAATGAGCAGGTTCCTGTTGGACATTGTCACACTTGACACTCTCACTGCTTTCATCTTATTCACCTGATCTGCAGGTGGAGGTAACTCATCAGGTAACACACAGTGGTGTAGTGTACCTGATACGCAGGTATATGCTGCGTACCCACTAAGAAAGCTCCAGAATTTCTGTATAACCATTAAAAATGTCCGGGGATACGAAGCAGCATAGTTTTGTGACAGAATTTTCACTTCAGTGGTTTGTTTTTGTAAAAACTGGTTTACCTGGATAGCTGTTAACAGGTGACCTGAACACCTGTGTGTTCAGGTACACTGCCTGTGTCAAACAGGATGCATCCGTTAGCCCCCCCAGTTTGCTGTTCCCGAGGTTTTTGTGGAGCAGGTGATCCTGTTCCTGGACCAGCACAGCTCAGCTGAAGCAGAGATTCAGGACTGAGCTGGACTGATGTTTTGTTCGGTGACATCACTCAGGTGTAATCCTTGAGGTGAATCAGGATAAAGCAGCTGTTTTTACCCCTGATCTAAGGGACAGACTGTTATTCGTTTACTGGGTGAAAGGTGACAGTGATCTCACAGTGATGATGTCACACTGACCGGTCACTCTGCCTGCTGCACTGACACATCACCACTTCATTCGGGCCCCACCGCCTCTCGTCACTGTCCTACCTCCTGATTGGTCCATTCACTCAGGACATGGTCAGATCGGTCAATCAGTAACCAGGAGGGACAGAGGGATGCTGTGATTGGACAAAAATTGCACAGAGAAATAAATAAAAGCCTGAGAGGTTAAAATATTTAATTTATTGATTTCATTCCTTTATTTATTTATTCACTTTATTTACTGTTTTTTTGTTTGTTTATCAGTAAATCAAAATTTTAATAAAAAACAGGGGGATAAAAATTCTCACATGAACTTAATTTCTAATAATAAATTATAAAACTATAAAAGATCAGTTTTATTTTCAGAGCAACAGCTGTCACATCCAGATCCTTACATACATTATTTTAAACTATGCTCAGTAATTCAATGAAAAATCATTTGAACTATATAATAAAATAATGAAATTACTCTAAAACAATAATGAATTAAAGTTAGAAAGTTTAATGAAATATTATGGTTACATTTAATAAAAAATGTAATAGTAATTATTTTATAAAAATGTATAAATTAAATAACTAAAATATCAAGTGTTCATTAATGAATGAATATAGACAAAATAATGATTTGAAGTTAATAATTATACTTATAATAATTTTAATTGTTATTTTGATTGTTGTTATTTTAATGTTTGTATATTATTTATATATATTGATCCAGTAGTTTGACGGTTCTCTTTTTTAGACATTTCAACATAACTTTTAATATTAACATGTTCAATCTTAAACTATCATGTTTTCTTTTTCATAGTAATTATAATTAGTTAGCCTCTAAATTAAGTATGATTTAAATAATCAACCATGGGGCACCTTGGTGGCTTACCTGGTAGAGCTCATACCATTTAAGGCTTAGTCCTAACTGCAGCGGTTGTCTCTCTCTCTCTCTTTCTGCAAATATAATAAATACTTAAAAAGCCCCCCCAATAAAAACTAAAATAAAAAACATTAGAAAATAAAAACGGAAACAATAAAACTAATAATAGTAGATAAGAAATAAAGAAATCAACAACAATAGTAGGAAAAATACCTCGCATAGAATAAATTTTAGATTTTTTAAAATTATTTTAATTTATAAATTTACAGAGTGTATATTGTAAAATGTATAAATTGATAATTAATATATACACACACTTTTTTCAATCTTCTGCGTGTCGACCAGCCCAGAGGGAGGGGCAGGAGGAGGGGCGGGGCTCCTCAGTATTAATCCCTCCCCCTCTCTCCCGCTCCGTCATTTCTTCTTCTCTCAGTGAAACGTGCTCCTCTCTCTTCTTCTTGGCTCCAAACATCGTCCGGATAAAAACGTGTAAACTCCGCAGATGTGTCGTCGGTCGTCTCTGCCTCCGGCGGCGGACACGCGCTCATGGTGAGATTCTTCCCGCGTCGCACCCACGGGGACGAGCGTCGGTCACGCGACCTGCTGCGGCAGGTGAGGCCGAGGTGTCGCGCGACCGACGGTGAGAGAGAGAGAGACGGAGGAAGAGGAGGAAGAGGAGGAGGAGGAAGGGGGGTGAGGACGAGAGCGACAGCACGATCCAGGTGGGGGGGGGGGGGGGGGGTTCAGACACTTAAGAAAAAATAGACTTTAAATCAAACAAAATGTAAAATAGTTGATTTTTTTGCAATAAAACATAATCAGAGTGGGCGAGAGACACTTACACACAACATGGAGAGAGGGGGGGGGGGGGCTCAGACTCATGATCAGATCCAGATCAGACACAGGTGAGGCAGAGACAGGTGAACTACCTGAGTCTTTCAGTACTGTTCACCTGACATCATGTCAATAAAGATCATTGAAGAGAGAGACAGAAACCCAGTTGGCAGGACCAGAGGGCGAGTGACATTAGAATAAACAGAGAGAGAGAGAGAGAGAGGAGGGTGGAGGGGTCAGGTCAGAGGAGATTACTGTGTGTGTGTGTGTGTGTGTGTGTGTGTGTGTATTCCATGGCAACAGCTAGCTTAGCAGGTCAGCTATTTTAGCTTTAGCCTAGCTTAGCCTGTTTCCAGTTGATCCTGTGCTAACCTGCTAACCCAGTTAGCAGCTCACACAGGTGTAGTCTGTTCAGGCCCAGGACCAGATCGACCCCCGGTACCTGTCTCCAGCTGAAGTGACTGGTGGATTCATTGATGTATTCTCCAGTTTCCACAGATAAAATGTTTGTGTTGGACTGTTGCTGTGACAACCTGTTCAATCAGCATCTTCACTGTTTTATGAAGTTTGATTAAAGACTGAGGGTTGATTTGAGAACTGGTTGTTGTGGAACCATGAGATTTAACACATGTAATCCTGATGTTCAAGATCCAGGGATGTAGGTCCTCATGGATCTGTTGTCTGATTGATCGATCGATTGATTCATTTTCTATCACTCATCAAACAAACAAATGAAGCCGCTCGGTTCAAAGAATCAGATATTTTGGATGTTAGAATGTTATATATGGAGTGAGCTCCGCCCCTAACTCCCGGTTAATCCAAATATGGTGGGGGAAGTGTGGGGCTTAGACTTTGTTGCATGATGATTTGTGTGAAGCATACGCTCACCCACCTGTCACTCAAAGAGGCCACGCCCTCAATTCTCCACACCTTTAGTCCTCAATAAAATGTAAACAGGTGAGTTGTATAAATTCAGCCGTACAGATGTCATGAAGGAGGAAATGATCTCTAGAGACCAGAACAGTTTCTGTACCAGGCTGTAAACATGTTTGTTTCTGCTGTAAAGTTGGACATGTGAACATGGGAGTCTGTGGGACGGACTCACTGCTGGAGCCAGACTCTGGTGGTCGTTAGAGGAGCTGCAGCTCTCAGCTCTTCACACATGGCGTCAACACACACGTTTGTACTTCCATCTTTGTGAGGACCGTCCTCCGAGCCCTGGTTTAAACATGAAACCTCACAGAGACAGATGTAAATTATTCATTATAAAATCTGGATTGGCCCTTAACTCAGACTTTGACCTCTGACCTCCATCACTTCCACTCATTTTTCTTTTTTTTCTTTTTTTAAGATTTCTTTATTTTAAAACTTTTTTCTCAGATATTTACATCTTTGTGTTCGGCTCCTCCTCTTCCTTCTTATTTATTTCTCCTCTCTCCTTCGTTCCCCCTCCCCCTCTCACCCCCCTCACCTCCACCTCACTCTCACACCTAAAATCTCGTTAAATCTTGTCATAATTAGGCTCCAGGTGCCTCGTTTGGCTCTCCGTCACCGTCTGAGCGTGCTCAGTGGTGGCGTGTGTCGTCCCGCCTCATGGCGCCGTCGGCCAATCACCTTCCTCTGCTACGTCCTGTCCGTCAGTGCTCTGCGGCCGCTGGCCAATCGGGTAAGAGCGGCTGGCAAATGACTTCTGAGTGGTCAAAGGGAAACATGGAGGGAGGGAAACGACCATATATGTACATCCTCATTTTGTCTTTTCCTCCCCCTTCACTTTGTCTATTACCTCCTCCTTTCTTCTCCTTCTTCAAATATTTTCAGTTCATTATAAACTGTGTTGGACTAATCAGACTGTGTCAGAGGACGTCGGCGCAGGAGGCGGTCCTTCAATGTGGACCAGACCACCTCAGAATGTGGTCTGAGTGATCAGATCTCTGATGTGTCCTCAATGTGTCCTCAGTGTGTTCACAGCTGAATTTAGAGCTGAATACCTGTGATCAGATGTTAATAACTGGTCTGATCAGGTCTGAAATGTTGTGTTGACACAGATGTTGATGTCTCTATGCTCAACTGCTCTTTCCTTCTCCTCCTCCTCCTCCTGGTTCCTCGTCCTCCTCAGATTTCTCCTCTCTTCTTCTTCTCTCTGTTCAGTTGTATCAGTTAAATAAATATTTCTCTTCTTCTGTGATGATCAACGTTAAACCTGTAGTTTCCTGCTTCCTCCTGCAGGTGGCGCTGTATCGCTCATTCCCGACTCGCCTCCTCTCTCGTGCTTGGGGTCGCCTGAACGGGGTGGAGCTCCCCACCTGGCTCCGAAAACCTGTATACTCACTCTACATCTGGACCTTTGGGGTGAACATGCAGGTCAGGACAATCGTTTTTATAATTAATAGATAATTAATGGAGTCATCAGTGACACGTGATCAGCTGATCACTAGTTCCTCCTCCTCCTCCTCCATGTATATGTTGTTCTTTCTCATATTTGTGACAGTTTGTGGTCTTCATCCAATAGGAGGCGGCGGTGGAGGATTTACATCACTACAGGAACCTCGGTGAATTCTTCCGTCGACGTCTCAAACCTGCAGTCAGACCGCTCTGCACCTCCTCCTGCCTGGTAACACTCCTCCTCCTCCTGTGTTTTAAGTTGTCAGACAGATGTGTTTAGACACAATGCATGATGGGAGATGGAGTCAGTGTGGGATCACTGATGACTGAATGACGACCTGGAGCATTGATGCAGGTCCAGGGGGTGGGGCTCTGTAATGTGACTGGTTCCTGTCTCTTGTTAAAGTCAGCTGCTGATTGGTTGTCTCAGGTCTCTCCAGCTGATGGGAAGATCCTCCACTTTGGCCGGGTGAAGAACTCAGAGGTGGAGCAGGTGAAGGGGGTCACCTACAGTCTGGAGAACTTCCTGGGTCCACAGAAGAGGCGGGGCAGTGGTAAGGACACTCCCACTCCACCCCAACCCATGTGACCTGATGAATTGACACATGATCAAGAACCAAATTATGAAGCTTTTTTAAAAGCAACAAACATAACTTATAATGAAGACCTGCTCAGTACCTGGTCTTGGTCTGGGACTCACCTGTTATAGGCTGGGACTGGTGACTGAGACTCACCTGTGCTGATGTGGGACTCACCTGTTTTGTCTCTCTCTTTAGACTCCTCCTCCTCCTTCAAGGAGCACCTCCTGTCCTCTTCTGATAACGACCTGTTCCACGTCGTGGTTTACCTGGCTCCAGGTGACTATCACTGTTTCCATTCACCCACAGACTGGAGGGTGGAGCTTCGACGTCACTTCCCAGGTGAGAGGCTATTCACCTGTGTACTTGTCTGCTCTCTGCTATCAACCTGGTCTTCACCACCCCCTCTCCTTTTTAGGCTCGTTAATGTCGGTTAACCCGGGCGTGGCCCGGTGGGTCAAAGAGCTCTTCTGTCTCAACGAGCGTGTGGCGCTCACCGGCCAATGGCAGCACGGCTTCTTTTCGTTAACGGCAGTTGGAGCCACAAACGTGGGCTCCATCAGGATTTACTTTGACCAGGTGAGGACCAGGATCCAGTTTTTGTTTTTGTGATTCAATAATTTAAATGTGGTGGAAATTAAACATTTTTACCAGAATTATTGATTATTATTGATTAAAATTATGAGAGGACTTCAGTCAATTATTAACGTTTTAGGAAATGATGAGAAAATAATTTATAAAAAAGTCAGACTTTAAAGGTAATTAAAAAAAATTATATTAAATGGGTTTTTTTTCTTCACAAATACATGTTTTGCTTTTTTTATTGTTTTTCAACAATTTTAAGGGTTTTATCAGTTTACTGTCTTCTTTCAGTTTTAAATCTTCTAAACATTCAGTTGTTTTTATGATGCAGCTTCTCTTCTTATTCTTAAATATGTTTTTATTGTTAGTGTTGTACATTACAATACAGGTTAACAATTATAAATTCATTTACCTGTCTGTTAATCAATAGAAGCGATGTCATGAATATTTTATTAATGTTGTTAATTATTAAAACTATATTTAAATTATATTAAATATTTGTTGTTTCAGTTTTTTTTTTAACAGTTTATGTTTTTGTCATCAGGAGCTTCAGACCAACGCTCCTCGCTACAGTAAAGGTTCCTTTCACGACCGCAGCTACGTTGCCATCAGTGACCAGTTGTTCAAGGCAGCAGGTGAAGGGGGTGTGGTCTCCACAGATGGAGGGGGCGTGACCTTACAGAGAGGGGAGGCAGTGGGGGAGTTTAACCTCGGCTCCACCATCGTTCTGCTGTTCGAGGCTCCCAAAGACTTCAGCTTCAACCTGCAGCCAGGACAGCAAATCAGAGTGGGGGAGGGGCTCGGCATTCTCTGATTGGCCAAGCAGAGTCAAGGGGAGGGGG
Source organism: Trachinotus anak (assembly GCF_046630095.1). Classification (NCBI taxonomy): domain Eukaryota; kingdom Metazoa; phylum Chordata; class Actinopteri; order Carangiformes; family Carangidae; genus Trachinotus; species Trachinotus anak. The sequence continues at coordinate 648,973 of NW_027273886.1, read as the reverse complement.
CCTGATGACAAGACAGATTTTAAGGAGTTTTAAGGCATTGTGGGTTATTTTCGTGAGGAAGATCCTGTATGGGACATGAAGAGAACATGTTTGTTTTTCATGACTCAAACTCCCAGAATGCTTTGTGCCTCATGACGGGGAAGATGCCAAACTTCTCTCTATCTCTGTTTCCGTTTTGCCCAGAACCACGAACTGACAGTTCCTTTCAAATAACCAAAACAAACATTCAGCTCTTTAACAAACAGTAAATTTATTTTTGTGGGAGATAAAATTAATTTGAAGTAAATTTGTCCGACTCAGTTTTAATGTTTGAAGCTTTGTTTGTTCACCTGTTGTTAAAAGTTTGTTTCTGACTCAAATCAACCAGAGGAAATGTCAGCTGATGGATGTTGCTGTCAGGATGTTTGTGATTTTCTTTCATTCTTGTTTTTTGTTGTTCAGTTACTTTTGTCAAATATGTAACTATGAATAAATGATTTTCTCATATTTTTGTCTTTATCTAAACAAAGTAATTGAACGTATCATAAAGTTAACAATTTCTTTATCATTTTAACACTGAATGAGGCCTTTTCTCTGCATAATGAGAATTTAAACTGTTGATACATGTTATTTTTTGCAGTGTGGTGTTTCACAATCTGAACAGTGATATTATCTATAATAATGATATGTATTATTATTACATGATCATATTACAATGAATACAATATTTTACATTTTACATTTTGTTTTTATTTTTTGTTCAGTAGATCCGAACAATGTGCAAAAAAAAACATTAAAGCAGCACACCGATTGGTCAGTCTTAACCCCGCCCTCTGTGTTAGCCCTGCCCTGGGCAGCAGGACCAGCAGCAGAGCCAATAGGACAGTGGTGGGCAGCAGTTGCCATAACGATGGAAACGCGGCTCAGCAAGACCCCCATGTGACCAATTGTCATTGGCGACCTCCTTCCCCAGCCACAGCTTCCCATCCTGAGCTGCATCTTTGGCTGCCATCCCCTCCCTGCGGCCAGAGCTCCAGGAGGACGAGGAACATGAGGATGTGCAGGTCTGCTGGGCCTTCACTCCCAGGAAGGAGGCCAAGTCCAAGTCCAGACCTGCTGCTCCTCCTCTGGGCCGAGGCGTGTTCTGTCGGCACTGAGGACATGGGATCCACACCTGGAGGGACATTAGTGCTGACACTTCAGCTGCTTTCAGCATTCACACTTTACTGTCATTCAGCAGCTGTTTTTATTTCACCATGACGTCAGTGTTTGAGTTTTGAAATGTTTCAGGTCAGTTTTAGTTACTGAAGAGAGTGGATCACCAACAGTGACAGAGGTCACAGTGGGTCATCTGTTCAGTGGCAGGAAACTCAAAGCTAACATCAACATTGTTCTGCTGTAGGGGCGGCCCGGTAGTCGAGTGGTTAGGGCGCATACCATGTTAAGCGCAAGACGCTCTTAGCAGGCAGTCACCGGTCCGACTCTTTCCTGCATGTCATTCCCCTCTCTCTACCCCCTTTCTTGTCAGTCTCCACTGATCTATAATAAAGGCATAAAAAGCCCCCCCCATAATAAAATAAAACATTGTTCTGCTGTAGTGAACCTGGAGTGTCGGAAAACGAGATGACGTCAGCTGCTCACAGGAAGTGGAAAAACCTGATGTTCAGGTTTAGGTTCTGTGACATCATATGACAGGAAATAAAACAGGTCCCTTTAAAGCTACCTGGAAACATGTTGTGAATTCAGGTGAAGGCTGATGATGTCATCACTCACCTGCTCGTTGATGACTGTGTCCAGCCTCTTCAGACAGGCCTGGCAGAAGGCATGGCCGCAGTGCAGTAGCCGTGGCAACCGTGTCACCAAGTCGTAGCTGCCAAAACACACGATACACACCAGGTCCTGCCTCCTAAGTGACATAATCGTCTCCATAGCAACAGAGGAGGGAGGAGGGGGGAGGGGCTGACAGGTCACTTCCTCCTCCTCTTCTTTTTTTCTGTCATCTGACATTTTTTTTCTAATTGGAAGAAGAAAATTTTCAGTTTAGAATTTTTTATTTTCTGTGAACTGACCAGAGCCAGACCAGAGTCAGCCCGGGACCAGACCGGGACCAGACCAGAGTGAAACTAGAGTGGGTTTGTCCAAAAAAAGAGGCGAAATGTGACTCAGTACTATCGTTAGCTGGCTGGCTAATGTTAGCCACAGGTGAGTCTACATTCAGGTCTCAACTGGTCTAGTCCACAGTTTAGAACATCACTGAGGCTAATGCTAAGTTAATGTTAGCTGCAGGCTGTCCATAGACTTGTTGTGTGAGGAGGATTTGAGGAGGATTTGCACACATTTGCTGAGTACTACACAGTACGCAAATATAGTAATATTTAAATCCATGGAGCAAACTTCACAATAAATGAATGAAATAAGTGAAAATCATAAAAAATAAAACGAGTCATTTATTTTTAGTAAAGTCTCCACCTGCTGTGCTCTGATTGGTCAGATTCTTAATGTAAACAGACTCACCTATTTTTTCTTCTTCCTGTTTCTTTGTTTTACTTCACATTTTCTCCTTCTCCGTTTTCATTCCTTTTCTGTTTTATCTTCTGTTGTTTCTTATTTCTTCCTCTTTCACTCTTTCATCCCTCTTCTCTTCTTTTATTCCAGTTTTCTCTCTCTGTCCTTTGTTCCTTTCCTTCCTTTATTGTTATCTTTTGTTGTTCTTTTTTAATTCCACTTCACGTTTCCCTCCTTTCTTTTGTTATTTATTTTTCCTCTCGTTTTTTCTTTCTTCTTCTTTTTTGTTGTTTTTCTTCTCAGTCTTTGTTGTTATCACCTCCTCCCTTCCCTGTCTTTCTTTATTTCTCCTTCGTTCTGTCCTGTCGTTCTCTGTCTTCTTCTCTGGTCTTTGTTCTTGTCCCTCTGTCTGCCTCAGAGAGAGAGAGTACCCTTCATCAATAATTCAGCCTCGCTTGCCCGACACTCGGCCTTTGAATTATAAAACTGATGAACTGTCGCAGTGTGTAACTGTTCCACATGAATGCAGTATTTGTACTACAGAAAACTGCTGTACACAAATCAATAACTAATCAATAACTACTGAGAATATTTATTATGTTCAGACTGAACCTGAGTAGGTGAGAAGATCAGTGATGCCACCTGTCACCTGATCAGCCAATAGAAAGTGGAGCTGCTCTCAGGTTTCTATTGGCCACTGATGTCGTCCTATCAGGTTACAAATCAGCATGGACAGACTGAGGTTGCCATGGCAACAGAGACAGAGAAACTGTGTAGTTGTGTACAGGTTCAATTCAATTCAATTCAATTTTATTTTATTTGTATAGCACCAAATCATAATCTACATTATCTCAAGGCTCTTTACAGGGTCAGGTCAAGACCTTACTTTGTTACAGAGAAAAACCCAACAGTTCCCACAACGAGCAAGCGCTTGGCGACAGGGGGGAGGAAAAACTCCCTTTAACAGGAAGAAACCTCCAACAGAACCGGGCTCAGGGTGTGTGTGTGTGGGGGGGGGGGGGATCTGCCTCGACCGGTTGGATTTAGGAGGAGAAAAAGAGGGAGTAGGGGGAGGAGAGAGGGGAAAGAGAGAGAGAGAGAGCAGGAACAGCTGTATAGGTCAGGGGTCGGCAACCTTCAGCTCCGGAGCCACATGCAGTTCTTTCATCCCTCTGCTGCAGCTCCCTGTGGCTTTGGAAAATAAATCATGAGTATTTAATTTAAATTTATTTTATTTTAGTTTGTTAGTATTTTAAATGTTATCCTAAATTTGAAGATTATGGTGATCTTGTAACATTAAAATAAAACGTGTTTAATTTTTTGTCGCCCAAAATACGTGTCACAACCGCCGATGTGTGACACCTGCCGACACGCAATTTACTGAGCTTTTCGACCCCCGGTAGGCCAACCATGGATAAATCCAAGAAAAGAAAAGTTTTGGAAGAAAACAGAACGTTTAATGCTACGTGGGCAAATTCATTTGCTTTCACTGCTGACGAGGAGAACTCAAAGAGACATTGAGTATTTGAAAGTAACCTTCAACCAAGCGTCTTTTTTTCAGAGTTCAAAATGTTTTTGTTGCATGCAGAAATAAAATTTACACACTATAGTTTTTTTTATACATAGTATAAAGGTAAAAAATGATATATGTAGTGTTATGTTCATTTTAGATGTCAAAAGGGTTTTGTGGCTCCCAGTGTTTTCTTTTCTGTGGGAAATGGGTCCAAATGGCTCTTTGAGTGTTTAAGGTTGCCGACCCCTGGTATAGATAATGGTGTCATCAATAATGATGACAGATAACAGTGGTTAATAGTAATGATGAGTAGTGGTGGATCTGGATCCTGCTGCTCCAGAGGCAGAGAGACCTGCAGAATCAGGACAGAGAGAGGGAGAGAGAGAGAGAGAGAGAGAGAGAGAGAGCCCAGTGCATTATGGGAATCCCCCAGCAGTCTAGCTCTATAGCAGCATAACTAAGGGATGGGTCAGGACATACCCGAGCCAGCCCTACCTATAAGCTTTTACAGGACAGTTTTAAGCCTGATCTTAAAGGTAGAGAGGGGGTCTGCCTCCCGAACCCACACTGGGAGCTGGTTCCACAGGAGAGGAGCCTGATAGCTGAAGGCTCTGCCCCCCATTCTACTCTTACTAACTCTGGGAACCACAAGTAGACCTGCATTTAGAGAGCGAAGTGTCCTATTGGGAAAATAGGGAACTATAAGCTCTCCAAGGTACGATGGTGCCTGACCATTAATGGCTTTGTAGGTGAGGAGGAGGATTTTAAATTCTATCCTGGATTTTACAGGGAGCCAATGCAGAGAAGCTAACACAGGAGAGATGTGATCTCGTTTCCTAGTTCCTGTCAGTACTCGTGCTGCTGCGTTTTGGATCAATTGGAGGCTTTTTACTGAATTTTTGGGACATCCTGACAATAAAGAGTTACAGTAGTCCAGTCTTGAGGTAACAAATGCATGAACTAGCTTTTCAGCTTCCTTTAGACACAGAATGGGTCTGATTTTAGCAATATTGCGCAGGTGGAAGAAGGCTGTCCTAGAGACTTGCTTTATATGTGAAGTAAAGGACAAGTCCTGGTCAAAAATGACACCAAGGTTTCTGACTGTAGCACTGGAGGCCAAGGTGATGTCATCCAGAGTCAGTATATTATCACATAGTGTATCTCTGAGGTGGTTTGGGCCAATTACAATAACTTCAGTTTTGTCTGAATTTAAGAGTAAGAAATTACAGGTTTTTATGTCCTTAAGACACACCTGAAGCTTGGCTACCTGGTTAGTCTCACCTGGCTTCATGGATAAGTACAGCTGGGTGTCATCTGCGTAACAATGGAAATTCATCTGGCGCCTCCTAATAATGTTTCCCAGAGGAAGCATATATAGACTGAAGAGCATTGGTCCTAGCACAGAACCTTGTGGAACTCCATGGCTGACTTCTGTGATGATAGAGGAGTCATTATTAACATGAACAAACTGGAGTCTATCTGACAGATATGACTTAAACCAGCTTAGTGCGGTTCCTTTGATGCCGACCATATGTTCTAGTCTCTGTAATAAAATCTTATGATCAATGGTGTCAAATGCAGCACTAAGATCTAGCAGGACAAGTATAGAGACAAGTCCAATGTCTGAAGCTATGAGGAGATCATTGGTAACCTTAACCAGAGCTGTTTCTGTGCTATGATGGACTCTAAAACCTGACTGAAAATCTTCAAACAAACCATTTCTGTGCAAATAATCACATAACTGGTTTGCAACAACCTTCTCAAGGATTTTGGAAATAAAGGGGAGGTTGGATATAGGTCTATAATTGGCTAAAACATCTGGATCAAGAGTAGGCTTTTTAAGTAGAGGTTTAATTACTGCAACTTTAAAAGCCTGCGGTGCATGACCAGTTGATAAAGACAAGTTAATCAGACTTAATATGGAGGTGTTGATTAAAGGAAAAACTTCTTTGAACAGCCTTGTTGGAACGGGGTCTACAAGGCAAGCCGATGGTTTAGATGAAGAAACTGGTGAAATGAGCTCAGAGAGATCTACAGGAGAGGTTGTGTACATGTTGTTGTGCCTAAATGATATAAATCAGATATGAAGTCATCAGCTGATCACTTGATCAATATTGTTTATTTCATCAGGTTCAAAAAAGTTTTATTTTCCAACATTATGATGGTTAGGGTTAGGGTTGTCATGTTTCAAAGTCCTTCAAAATAAAACATTCTGAATATAAATACTTTATGGAAAATAATCAAAACAAAAGCATCATCACTTCCTGTGCAGATAAAACATCAAACATACAATCAGCTCAGGTTGTTTGTTCATGTGTAGACAAATAAAATCAGCTGACACACACAGAAGATTTTGAATATAACTTTATACAGTCCCGAGGTTGCAACAGTCTCTTCTCTCTGAACAGATCATGTCAACAAGTGTTAATAAAGATGATTCACTGATGACATCACAAACAGAGAAATGAGTTGGAACATCAGCAGCAGCCATTTTGTGTCTTACCTGCTCCTGGATCAATAAATGTTATTGGTTATTGATCTTTTTCTGTCCATTTGTGTTTATATACTCAGATATAATATATAATCAGAGCTCTCCTCTTCTTAAATGGAAACAGCTTTCATTTGTTATCATTCGTCATCATCAATGACTTTATGGTTTTCCTTCAGCTTTCAGCCAGATCTGATGGTTTTCATCAGTAAGTGGACCTTGAACTTTGATCTGACTCTTTTTTTATGTTTTTAACAGTTTTAATGGAACAAACAGGAAGCGACAGTTTTAATTTTTTCATGTTTAACAAACACAAAATGGCTGCCACTGAGGAAACAACTTCCCTGCTCACTCATTCACGACCTTTCCTTTGTTCCTTTCTTCCTTTCTTCCCTCTTTCCTTTTTCTTCCTCCTCACCTTCTGAATTGTGTCCTTGCTTCCTTTCCTTCCCTCCTTTGACATTTGAAGCTAACCAGTCTTCCTGATGCTGTGACATCACATCTTGTCACTGTGACATCACGTCATCACTTAACACCATTAACATCACTTCCTCCTCCTGCAGCGGTAGCAGCAAGCGTTGCACCTCCCTCCTCCCTCCTCCCCTCCGTCTTCCTTCACCATATATGGCGGTGGGGGGGCAGAGCTTGACAAGGCATATGGGTTCCCGTCATTACCGCCCAGAGCCACTGGATTGACTATCACGGTGGCACCGTCATCAGGGTGGCGGAGCTTAGCCCGCGGGATGGTCACCTGACCGTATGGGTTGTCCAGGGAGACATTGATGTTTGATGACATGGTGACACGTCACAGAAGGGCAGGGCTAAAACCAGCTGATCAATCAATCAGTCAGAGCTGTGTGGGGGAAAGAGAGAGAAATTCTTTTACATCTTTGGTTCTGTGAGGAGGAGGAGCAGGAGAGGAGGAGATGAGGAGAGGAGAGGAGAGGAGAGAAGGAGGAGGAGGAAAGGAAGTAGGCTACGACTATTTGTTTATTTGTTTCCTCATATTAGTTTTTGAAACAGGAAGTAAACAGGAAGTAAAAATCATCTTGATTAAATCTTAATACCAAAATAGTTTTAATAATAATGTTACTATAATAAGATTACTGTAATAATGTTACTAATGTTACTAAAATAATGTTACCATAATAATGTACTATAATAATGTTACTATGATAATGTTGCTATAATAATGTTACTATAATAATGTACTATAATAATGTTACTATGATAATGTTACTATAATAATGTTACCATAATAATGTTACTATAATCATGTTACCATAATAATGTTACTATGATAATGTACCATAACAATGTTACTATAATAATATTGCCATAATAATGTTACTATAATAATGTTACTATAATAATGTTACTATAATAATGTACTATAATAATGTTACTATGATAATGTTGCTATAATAATGTTACTATAATAATGTACTATAATAATGTTATTATAATAATGTTACTATAATAATGTACCATAATAATGTTACTATAATAATGTTACTATAATAATATACCATAATAATGTTACTATGATAATGTTACTATAATAATGTTACCATAATAATGTTACTATAATCATGTTACCATAATAATGTTACTATGATAATGTACCATAACAATGTTACTATAATAATATTGCCATAATAATGTTACTATAATAATGTTACTATAATAATGTACTATAATAATGTTACTATGATAATGTTGCTATAATAATGTTACTATAATAATGTACTATAATAATGTTACTATGATAATGTTGCTATAATAATGTTACTATAATAATGTACTATAATAATGTTATTATAATAATGTTACTATAATAATGTACCATAATAATGTTACTATAATAATGTTACTATAATAATATACCATAATAATGTTACTATGATAATGTTACTATAATAATGTTACCATAATAATGTTACTATAATCATGTTACTATAATAATGTACCATAATAATGTTATTATAATAATGTTACTATAATAATGTACTATAATAATGTTACTATGATAATGTTACTATAATAATGTACCATAATAATGTTACTATAATAATGTTACTATAATAATATACCATAATAATGTTACTATAATAATGTTACCATAATAATGTTACTATAATCATGTTACTATAATAATGTACCATAATAATGTTATTATAATAATGTTACTATAATAATGTACTATAATAATGTTACTATGATAATGTTACCATAATAATGTTACCATAATCATGTTACCATAATAATGTTACTATGATAATGTACCATAACAATGTTACTATAATAATATTGCCATAATAATGTTACTATAATAATGTTACTATAATAATGTTACTATAATAATGTACTATAATAATGTTACTATGATAATGTTGCTATAATAATGTTACTATAATAATGTACTATAATAATGTTATTATAATAATGTTACTATAATAATGTACCATAATAATGTTACTATAATAATATACCATAATAATGTTACTATGATAATGTTACTATAATAATGTTACCATAATAATGTTATTATAATCATGTGACTATAATAATGTACCATAATAATGTTATTATAATAATGTTACTATAATAATTTACCATAATAATGTTACTATAATAATGTTACCATAATAATGTTACTATAATAATGTACCATAATAATGTTACTATAATAATGTTACTATAATAATATACCATAATAATGTTACTATGATAATGTTACTATAATAATGTTACCATAATGATGTTACTATAATAATGTTACCATAATAATGTTACTATAATAATGTACCATAATAATGGTACTATGATAATATTACTATAATAATGTACCATAATAATGTACCATAATAATGGTACTATAATAATATTACTATAATAATGTACCATAATAATGTGACTATAATAATGTACTATAATAATGTTACTATGATAATGTTACTATAATAATATACCATAATAATGTTACTATGATAATGTTACTATAATAATGTTACCATAATAATGTTACTATAATCATGTTACTATAATAATGTTACCATAATAATGTTACTATAATAATGTACCATAATAATGGTACTATGATAATATTACTATAATAATGTGACTATAATAATGTACCATAATAATGTTACTATAATAATGTACCATAATGATGTTACTATAATAATGTTACCATAATAATGTTACTATAATAATGTACCATAATAATGGTACTATGATAATATTACTATAATAATGTGACTATAATAATGTACCATAATAATGTGACTATAATAATGTACCATAATGATGTTACTATAATAATGTTACCATAATAATGTTACTATAATAATGTACCATAATAATGTTACTATGATAATGTTACTATAATAATGTACCATAATAATGTTACTATAATAATGTACCATAATAATGTCAGTATGATAATGTTACTATAATAATGTACCATATTAATGTCAGTATGATAATGTTACTATAATAATGTACCATATTAATGTTACTATAATAATGTACCATGATAATGTTACTATAATAATGTACCATAATAATGTTACTATAATAATGTACCATAATAATGTTACTATAATAATGTTACTATAATAATGTACCATAATAATGTTACTATAATAATGTACCATATTAATGTTACTATAATAATGTACCATGATAATGTTACTATAATAATGTACCATGATAATGTTACCATACCATGACGTGTCAGTTCTGTCAGTGATGTCACAGTTCACTCAGATACAAGGATGGAGTGTGTGTGTGTGTGTGTGTGTGTGTGCGTGCGTGTGTGTTTGTGCGTATGTGTTTGTATGTGTGTGTGTGTGTGTGTGTGTGTGTGTGTGTGTGCGTGTTTGTGCATATGTGTGTGTGTGTGCGTGTGTGTGTGTGTGTGTTTGTGCATATGTGTGTGTGTGTGTGTGTGTGTGTGCTTGTGTGTGTGTGTGTTTGTGCATATGTGTGTGTGTGTGTGTGTGTGTGTGTGTGTGCTTGTTTGTGCATATGTGTTTGTGTGTGTGTGTGTGTGTGTGTGTGCGTGTTTGTGCATATGTGTTTGTGTGTGTGTGTGTGTGTGTGTGTGTGCGTCCTGTCTAATGTTGAGAAACATTATTCATCCTCTCTGCAGGTTTCTTTGATAGTGGGTTTACAATAAGTTTCTCATACTGCAGGTAGTACTTCTACAACTACTAATACTACTAGTACTAGTATTACTAATACTAATACTAATACTTATACTACTACTACAATTACTGTGCTGTCACAGGGTCCACTTTCATACATTTAGTACTTTACTTGATACTTTAAGTACATTTTACAGCTAATACTTGTATACTTTTTAATGCAGGACTTTTACTTCTAGTGGAGTACTTTGACAGAGTATTATACTTCTAATTAAGTAACATTTGGAACACAGTACTTTAAGTTTTGGTATTTGTACACTGTGGGACTTTTAGTTTTGCTGAAGTACTTCCTCCAACACTGATAGTAAGGTAAAGATACTTTTACTTCTGGTACTTAATTTATCTGATAATACGTGTGTACTTGTAGTGAGAGTTTAACTTCATTCACAGAGGAGTTTCAGGTAACTTCAAAGTGTTCCAGCTGTTGACTCACCTGTCCAGAGGCCGCAGTTGTTCCTTCTTCTTCTCTGGTCTTTAACCCTTTTCTTCTTCCTGAAGTGAAATAAATTAACAAACTGAAGGAAACAACACAAACAGTAAAAATCTGTTTCTCTCTCCTTTTCACTGTGTGTGACTCTCGCTCGACCGCCTCACCCAAACCTGTTCTACCTGACGACACTCCCTCTCTCTCTCTCCTTGTTCATTTTCTATGGAGCTTGACCGCTCTGGCTTCAAACCTGACACCCACCTCCGTGTTGTTTGTATGTGTCACTTTACCGCTCTCTCTCTCTCTCTCTCCATTCATTGTCTATGGAGCTCGGTGGCTCTCTCTTTGATTGTCTCATTTTTTTTCTCCTCTTCACTTCCTGTTTGGTTTATATTCTCATCATTTAACCTTTCCACTTGTTTTTTATTGTTTGTTGCCTGTTTCATTTCCTCTGTTGTTTATTGTCTAATTATTGTTTGATAAACAAGTGCAAGTTCATTCATGTTGTCATCTTCATGCTGTGATCATGTTACTGAAGAAGATTGTGATTGTCTGGTCATTTCCTGTCTTTGCGTTTTGATAAATTTTGTATTTAGTTTAATTTTTTCTCTTAAGCTTGGGGAGTCAGCAACTGGTCTGACAGAAACTGGTTTTTGTCTCTGTCTCATTCCAATGCCAAGCCCCGCCCACACTTTGCTCCTATTGGCTGAATTTTGCAGGTTTTCCCAGGTGACTCCACATTTTTAAAACTCTCAGTTTTCTTTGTTTCGTCACCGTGATCTTAGTTCCCTCGTTCATATCAACAAATAGGATGAGGCTAATAACATGCAGTGATGACGCTGGTTCATGTTTTCATAATAAAGTCAGTGTATAACACAATAATCACCAATAAGTTTTTCACACACCTGATTGTTGAACTATATCATGTTGTCAGTTTGTTTATCTCTGATGATCAGAACATGAAGAGGAGCCCCGAGTGTCGTCTGCAGGTGCCTTCACTACTGCACATACAGCACCGACAAACCGCACCACAAAGAAAAATCCAGGGCAAATCAAATGTGTCAATACCTGGCTGCTGCCTGTACAGTTTAAACCAGAGTTCAGGTGAGTGACAGAGACTCAGGTGAGTGTGTGGGGATCCAGGAGATCCAGGAGGTCCTGAATTCTCATTTACGCCAGCCCTCAGGACTGTTCAGGACTGGTCTGGAGTATTGAGTGTCAATTGATGAGGGAAAAATGAAGCTGTAACATAACAAAATGTGAAAAAGTGAAGGGGTTTGAACATCAGTGCAGTGATGTTTAGTTTTTTTCATATAGATTTAAATAATGTTGCCCTTTAACCCTACAGTAAAAGAAGTGATATACAGTTTACCAGTTAAGAACACAACTGAAGTGCATTGACTTTCCTCTATGAAATACTGACTCCTACACTTTGCACATAGGTCTACTTCTTATATTTTAGGGGCAAGAGTCTGGAAATACAAACACTTGCTCTCATTTTTTTCCAAACTCACCCAGACCTGGAAATGACTAAAATCACATTCCATACTGTACAGGAACCCTGATTATCTTTGACTGACAGGTAACATCAGAGTCCTGGACCCTGAACCAGGATCTGAGGTGATCCAGGTAACCTCAGGTTTAACTCTGGTTCTCAGTCCTGGTTCACTTGTTACCGGGGTAAATCACCATGGTAACAGATGCTGAACTCCTGACCTGTCAACAGCCAAACTACTGACCAATCAGATACCTGGAAACCTGAGTCATCGTCTCTACAGGATCCTGACAGGGACAAAAGAGAGGAGAGTAAAGTCTAATAATAAAGATCAGCAGATGTTTGTATGGATCAGTGGATGTTCTGCTGTTGGAGTCTCTCCATGTGTCCACTCTGGTTTTAAAACAGCTTCTAACAAACAGAGGAGAGTTTATCACTGAATAACTCCATCAGAACTATTAGAGCTTCATCTGAACTGGACACAGATTCTTTCATCCACAGGATCCTGACAGTGATGAAGCTGTGACTCCTCTTCATCACTGCAGCTCAGAATAACAGGAGGAGACTCTGAGCAGAACTGGAGATAAAAACTAAACCTCTGATGTCTCTGATCAGATCAATGATCCAAACACTGATCAATACTTCATCATTAGAAATGAACATTTCAGTCTCACTGAAAATAAAATCAGGTAACATCAGGTAACAGGTCAGGTGTGTACAGTTCATTTTTCAGTTCAGTTTCATTAATTTTGTTGTTGGTTTTTTCCCATTTAAATATGCTGAATGTGTCTGTTTTCTTCTTTAAATAAAGACAATAAGCCCCCCCCCCCGTCCCTCGTCCCCTCTCCTCCCCCCTTTCCGTTTCCCGCGGAAGCCCCTCCCTGTTAGCTGTTATCCCTGTTAGCTATTAGCCGCCTAGCTCTGTGGCCGGACAACAGGAGGGGAAGCCGGTGGAACGGAGCAGAAAAAGACGGACAACAGGAGGAGATGTTCCCGGCGGATGACTGCAGAGGAGCGCGGTGACCTGACAGCGAGTCTGCCGTAGGAAAAAGCCGCTTCCCGGTGCGTTACTGAGGCTGAAAACGGCCGAGGAGAAGTGGAAAAACAGCGAGCCCCCTCCCGACTCTCCCACTCCTCCTCATCCTCCTGCTCAACATCCTTCATCCTCTCTTTATTCAGCGGCAGAAACGAGCAGAAAAACGACCGGATGAGAGGAGCGGGTGTTTATGTCGTTGTGTTCAGCTGTTAGTTTGTGTTAAAGCTGTTATTTATAAAGTTTAACAGCCCGTTATCTCGTTAGCAGCTAGCTTCAGTTTCCCATTGGTTGTGAGGAGGCGGAGCGGTTAGCGTTAGCCTAGCTTCAGCTCTAGGAATGTCAACTTTCTCTGTTTTCGCCCAGTGAGTTTGAAACACTAAATTCAGGTTTGAAGTGATTTGACATTAGGTTGGGGATTTTTCTGGACAATTTATGAAGTTTTAAAAAAAATTACACTGAAATTTAAAGTTGTTTTAACGGAACATAGAGGAGGTGTTAAAATAAGAGGTTTTGATCAGGGCTGAAGCTAATGGATATTTCCATAAGTGATTGATCAGGTTCCTGTTTTTATTTATTTTCTGCTGTGTATTGATAATTCACGCATTTGCTTTTTATTTCTGACAGTCTTTAGTTCAGAGATCTTGAGGGTTTTGTGTGTGTCATCATGACAATATGTGGTCATGGAGACACCTACTGTGGCAGGAACTACCACACAGGTTTGGAGGACTAGTTGTCACCATGATAGTGTCACAACCTGCAGAATACAGTCATGAAACTTTACAGGTGTGTAGTTGAGATCAAAAGGAAGGTCGAGTTTGAAAATGTGTGTGTCTCAAGAAAGGGCAACTGAAACTCATTAGGTTTAGGTCAGGAATCGGTGCATCATTTCTATCCACTGTAAGACATGAGGGAAGACTAGAGACCATCTCATGATGGGATCACAGTCAGTTGGTGATGTAGTTTTGTTCAAGCAACCTTTATTCTCTCTCTCTCTCTCTCTCCACAGACGACCATGCAATCATTCCCTGCTCGCCCTCGCCGTTAGTGTGTGTGTGTGTGTGTGTGTGTGTGTGTGTGTGTGTGTGTGTGTGTGTGTGTGTGCGCGCGTGTGCGTGCGTGTGCACCCGTGCTTGCAATACAGGATGGGGTTTGGTCGGGATCTGAGAAATTCCCACGAGGGATTACTGAAGCTGCAGGACTGGGAGTTAAAGGTACAACTTTCCACACTTTTTTGAAGCTCATATAATGTTCAACACAGATCTCTCCTCTCAGAGTGATGATGTCATGTGATGCTATGCTGGCTCTCGCCCTGTCATGCACCTCGGGACAACTGTAAACCAGACCATGGCCATGTCATGTAAATCAAATGATGACTGTCAATCAAGGGTCACTTCCTGTTATCAGTAGGTGGCCCTGTGACTACGACTTCATATAAGCATGCAGATGTCTTACAGTGTGTTGGTGTGTGACAGTGTGTTAATGTGTTATAGTGTGTTACAGTGTGTTGACAGTGTGTTATGGTGTGTTACAGTGTGTTGGTGTGTTGACAGTGTATTACAGTGTGTTGGTGTGTTGACAGTGTCACAGTGTGTTGGTGTGTCACAGTGTGTTGGTGTGTTGACAGTGTGTTGGTGTGTTACAGTGTGTTACAGTATGTTAATGTATTATAGTGTGTTATGGTGTGTTACAGTGTGTTGGTGTGTCACAGTGTGTTGGTGTGTTGACAGTAAGCCTATGAATATTCTCATTTGTCCAGGTCATAGTATCTCAAAGGAGTTTTAAATCGAAAGCAACTGGACTTGGTTATTTGTCTAGGAAGACGTTTCACCTCTCATCCAAGAGGCTTCATCAGTTCTTTCTCGCACCTGACCAGGCTGGGACTGGTCCAACTATCTGGTGTGGAGACCCAGGTATTTTTAACCTCTGGGAGGGGCTTTCACAAGGCTGATGATGTCACTGGTTCCCTTTGTGGTCCATGTGCCAACGACAGTCGTGTCTTGGTGGAGAGTTGGTTTCGACTTCGTTAGAGCCCTATTGTGTTATAACGACAGTCGTTGGAGTCACATGCCATTTGTGAACAGTTGTATTTATACCCTCCTCAGGCTTGGACTCTGCTGTCCACTTACATCTTAAGGAGAAAGCCCACTCCTTTGAGGACAGCAAGGTTCACATCCTGGACAGAGAGGACAGGTGGTTCGAAAGAGGAGTGAAAGAAGCCATCTATGTGAAAGTAGAGAAACCATCCCTCAACAGGGCAGGAGGATTCAGACACCACCTATCTCCAATTTACAATGCTGCCCTTTCATCCCTTCCCAGGAGATTCAACAATTTAACCTCTAAGAGAAACAACTGTTCACAAGTGGCATGTGACTCCAACGACTGTGGTTATAACACAATAGGGCTCTAACGAAGTGGAAACCAACTCTCCACCCAGACAGTCACTGTAACGACTGTCGTTGGCACATGGACCACAAAGGGAACCAATGACATCATCAGCCTTGTGAAAGCCCCTCCCAGAGGTTAAAAATACCTGGGTCTCCACACCAGATAGTTGGACCAGTCCCAGCCTGGTCAGGTGCGAGAAAGAACTGATGAAGCCTCTTGGATGAGAGGTGAAACGTCTTCCTAGACAAATAACCAAGTCCAGTTGCTTTCGATTTAAAACTCCTTCGAGATGTGTTGACAGTGTGTTGGTGTGTCACAGTGTGTTGGTGTGTTGACAGTGTGTTACAGTGTGTTGGTGTGTTGACAGTGAGTTACAGTGTGTTAATGTGTTACAGTGTGTTACAGTGTGTTAGTGTGTTGACAGTGAGTTACAGTGTGCTCATGTGTTACAGTGTGTTGACAATGTTTTAATGTGTTGACAGTGTGTTAGTGTGTTGACAGTCTGTGACAGTGTGTTGACAATGTGTTATAGTGTGTTACAGTATGTTGATGTGTTGACAATGTGTTAGTGTGTTGACAGTGTGTAACAGTGTGTTGACAGTGTGTTATAGTGTGTTCACAGTGTGTTCACTTCCTGTTATCAGTAGGTGGCCCTGTGACTACGACTTCATATTAGCATGCAGATGTCTTACAGTGTGTGACAGTGTGTTAGTGTGTTGACAGTGTGTTACATAGGGTTAGGGTTAGTGTGTGTTACAGTGTGTTAGTGTGTTGACAGTGTGTTACAGTGTGTTGACAATTTGTTAGTGTGTTACAGTGTGTTAGTGTGTTGACAGTGTGTGAGAGTGTGTGAATGTGTTTCAGTGTGTTATAGAGTGTTAGTGTGTTGACAGTGTGTTACAGTGTGTTGAAATTGTGTTAGTGTGTGACAGTGTGTGATAGTGTGTTGACAATGTGTGAGTGTGTTAGTATGTTACAGTGTTTAACAGTGTTACAGTGTGTTGTTAGTGTGTGAGTGTGTTACATTGTGTTAGCGTGTTACATTGTGTTAGCGTGTTGACAGTGTGTTACAGTGTGTGACAGTGTGTTATGGTGTGTTAATGTGTTATAGTGTGTTGACAGTGTGTTAGTGTGTTACAGTGTGTTAGTCTGTTGACAGTGTGTTAGTGTGTTACAGTGTGTTGATAATGTGTTAGTGTGTTACAGTGTGTTACAATGTGTTGACAGTGTGTTGTTAGTGTGTGAGTGTGTTAGTGTGTGACAGTGTGTTGACAGTGTGTTGGTGTGTTGACGGTGTGTTGACAGTGTGTTGGTGTGTTGACGGTGTGTTGACAGTGTGTTGGTGTGTTGACAGTGTGTAACAGTGTTACAGTGTGATGACAGTGTGTTGGTGTGTTGACGGTGTGTTGACAGTGTGTTGGTGTGTTGACAGTGTGTCGACAGTGTGTTGACAGTGTGTTATAGTGTATTAATATGTTATAGTGTGTTGACAGTGTTTTACAGTGTGTTAGTGTGTTACAGTGTGTTGACACTGTGTTAGTGTGTGACAGTGTGTTGACACTGTGTTAGTGTGTGACAGTGTGTTGACAGTGTGTTGGTGTGTTGACAGTGTGTTAGTGTGTTGACAGTGTGTTGAAATTGTGTTAGTGTGTGAGAGTGTGTGTGTGATAGTGTGTTGACAATGTGAGTGTGTTAGTGTGTGGACAGTGTGTTACAATGTGTGACAGTGTGTTAGTGTGTTGACAGTGTGTTGGTGTGTTGACTGTGTGTTATAGTGTGTTAATGTGTTATAGTGTGTTAACAGTGTTTTACAGTGTGTTAGTGTGTTACAGTGTATTGATGTGTTGACAATGTGTTAGTGTGTTACAGTGTGTTGACAGTGTATTGTTAGTGTGTGAGTGTGTTACAGTGTGTGAGTGTGTTGACAGTGTGTAACAGTATTACAGTGTGATGACAGTGTGTTAGTGTGTGAGTGTGTTACAGTGTGTGAGTGTGTTGACAGTGTGTAACAGTGTTTCAGTGTGATGACAGTGTGTTAGTGTGTGAGTGTGTTACAGTGTGTGAGTGTGTTGGTGTGATGACAGTGTGTTGGTGTGTTGACAGTGTGTTGACAGTGTGTTAGTGTGTTACAGTGTGTTGACACTGTGTTAGTGTGTGACAGTGTGTTGACAGTGTGTTGGTGTGTTGACACTGTGTTGACAGTGTGTTGGTGTGTTGACAGTGTGTTAGTGTGTTGACAGTGTGTTGAAATTGTGTTAGTGTGTGAGAGTGTGTGTGTGATAGTGTGTTGACAATGTGAGTGTGTTAGTGTGTGGACAGTGTGTTACAGTGTATTGATGTGTTGACAATGTGTTAGTGTGTTACAGTGTGTTGACAGTGTGTTGTTAGTGTGTGAGTGTGTTACAGTGTGTGAGTGTGTTGACAGTGTGATGACAGTGTGTTAGTGTGTGAGTGTGTTGACAGTGTGTAACAGTGTTACAGTGTGATGACAGTGTGTTAGTGTGTTACAGTGTGTAACAGTGTTACACTGTGATGACAGTGTGTTGGTGTGTTAAAATTGTGTTAGTGTGTGAGAGTGTGTGTGATAGTGTGTTGACAATGTGAGTGTGTTAGTGTGTTACAGTGTGTAACAGTGTTACAGTGTGTGTGAGAGTGTGGTGACAGTGTGTTGGTGTGTCTGCCTCGACCGGTTGGGTTTAGGAGGAGATAAAAAAAAGGGGGGGTGGGGGGGAGGGAGAGAGAGAGAGGGAGAGAGAGAGGGAGGGAGAGAGGGAGGGAGAGAGGGAGAGAGAGAGGGAGAGAGAGAGAACTATAAGCTTTACTAAACAGGACAGTTTTAAGCCTGATCTTAAAGGTAGAGAGGGGGTCTGCCTAACCCTAACCTTAACCCACACTGGGAGCTGGTTCCACAGGAGAGGAGCCTGATAGCTGAAGGCTCTGCCCCCCATTCTGCTCTTACAAACTCTGGGAACCACAAGTTGACCTGCATTTAGAGAGCGAAGTGTCCTATTGGGAAAATAGGGAACTATAAGCTCTCCAAGGTACGATGGTGCCTGACCATTCATGGCTTTGTAGGTGAGGAGGAGGATTTTAAATTCTATCCTGGATTTTACAGGGAGCCAATGCAGAGAGGCTAACACAGGAGAGACGTGATCTCGTTTCCTAGTTCCTGTCAGTACTCGTGCTGCTGCGTTTTGGATCAATTGGAGGCTTTTTACTGCATTTTTGGGACATCCTGACAATAAAGAGTTACAGTAGTCCAGTCTTGAGGTAACAAATGCATGAACTAGCTTTTCAGCATCCTTTAGACACAGAATGGGTCTGATTTTAGCAATATTGCGCAGGTGGAAAAAGGGTGTCCTAGAGACTTGCTTTATATGTGAAGTAAAGGACAAGCCCTGGTCAAAAATGACACCAAGGTTTCTGACTGTAGCACTGGAGGCCAAGGTGATGTCATCCAGAGTCAGTATATTATCACATAGTGTATCTCTGAGGTGGTTTGGGCCAATTACAATAACTTCAGTTTTGTCTGAATTTAAGAGTAAGAAATTACTGGTCATCCAGGTTTTTATGTCCTTAAGACTCACCTGAAGCTTGGCTACCTGGTTAGTCTCACCTGGCTTCATGGATAAGTACAGCTGGGTGTCATCTGCGTAATAATGGTGCCTCCTAATAATGTTTCCTAGAGGAAGCATATATAGAGTGAAGAGCATTGGTCCTAGCACAGAACCTTGTGGAACTCCATGACTGACTGTAGTGTTGACAGAAGAGTCATTATTAACATGAACAAACTGGAGTCTATCTGACAAATATAACTTAAACCAGCTTAGTGCGGTTCCTTTAATGCCGTTAGTGTGTTGACAATGTGTTCGTGTGTAACAGTGTTACAGTATTATGACAGTGTGTTACAGTGTGTCAGTGTGTTAGTGTGTTGACAGTGTGTCTGACAGTGTGTTTGTCGCCCTCTAGCTGCTGGAGACAGTGAAGCGTTTCATGACTCAGCGGGTGAAGAGTGATAAGGAGTACTCAGCTCTGCTGCTCAGCATGACTCAGCAAACCGAGAAACAGGAAGCTGCTGATTATGTCAGCACAGTAAGCAAGGTGAGAGACTCACCTGTTCACTCAGTCCTCTTTACAAAGCCTTACTAGTCTTGAGAATCACTTCAACGGCACCAGCCAGACTTAGTCTTAACTACACCTGGTCTTAATAATTCACACCACCATTCCCTGCATATAACACACAAACACACAGTTTCTCCATTCCTCTTTCTGTCTGCGGGAGAGTCGGACTCAGAGGGCGAGGGCCAAGGCCACCTTAAGACCAGGTCTGACCCTTGTTGGTGCAGCTGGTTCTAGCTGTCTCTGGTCCTGTGTCAGTCCTGGTCTCAGACCCTCTCTCTCTCTCTCTCTGTCAGTCCTGGTCTCAGACCCTCTCTCTCTCTCTCTCTGTGTCAGTCCTGGTCTCAGACTCTCTCTCTCTCTCTCTGTGTCAGTCCTGGCCTCAGACCCTCTCTCTCTCTCTCTCTGTCAGTCCTGGTCTCAGACTCTCTCTCTCTCTCTCTGTGTCAGTCCTGGTCTCAGACCCTCTCTTTCTCTGTGTCAGTCCTGGTCTCAGACCCTCTCTCTCTCTCTCTCAGTCCTGGTCTCAGACTCTCTCTTTCTCTCTCTGTCAGTCCTGGTCTCAGACTCTCTCTCTCTCTCTCTGTCAGTCCTGGTCTCATACCCTCTCTCTCTCT
The DNA here is from genome assembly GCF_046630095.1 of Trachinotus anak. Lineage (NCBI taxonomy): Eukaryota > Metazoa > Chordata > Actinopteri > Carangiformes > Carangidae > Trachinotus > Trachinotus anak. The sequence continues at coordinate 628,198 of NW_027273886.1, read as the reverse complement.
CTGTCAGACCTGGTCTCAGACCCTCTCTCTCTCTCTCTCTCTCTGTGTCAGTCCTGGTCTCAGGTGATTCGTCAGACAGAGGCGTTGGGTCGGGTGATGAGGAGTCACGCTGATGACCTGAACTCCGGTCCTCTGCACCGCTTGGCTACGCTGATCCGTGACAAGCAGCAGGTGAAGAAGAGCTACCAGAGTCTTCATCAGCAGCTGGAGAGCCACAACCACAAGGTCTGCTGGGGGGGGGGGTCTCTGTGTCTGAGCTGGTTTCACTTTAAACTGAAAATGAAGTGAATGAAAAAGACATGAAAGGTCAGTGGTAAGGAGGTCAGAGGTCAGAGGTGGGTGTGCACTGTGGGCAGGTGGGTTTACAACAACTCATGACTTTCAGCAGGTTCAGATGTGAAACTGGTTCGACTGCTGAAGAACTGAGATCAGTTTGGTGTCACTTCGACAGGTGAAAGGTGTGAGTGTGATGATGTCATCCACTTTGAGGAAGACTATAAAGCAGGTTAAACTTGAGACTTGTTTGAAGTTTTCTTTCAGTCATCCTGTTGCTCTGTGTTGTTGTTTGTTATTGCCAGGTAACCAGGAGTGACCTGGAGAAGCTGAAGGCAACGTATCGTCAGTTGAGTCGTGACGCGAACAACGCCAAAGAGAAATACAGAGACGCTCTGGCTAAAGGTTTGTACGGCTTCAGGACTATCACATTTTAAACGTCTCAGTTGCTCTCTGACCGTCTTAAATTTATTTTATTTCTCTGATTTTCTTTCATGAAGTCTCAAGTTTTTTGTAAGTCACTGTAAGTTGTGGAATCTCTGACTCCTCCCCTCCTTGTCTCTGGTCCAATAACAGGTCGAGAGGCAGAGCGTGCTCGTGAGCGTTATGACAAAGCGACAGCGAAACTCCACAACCTTCACAACCAGTACGTGTTGGCGGTGTGCGGCGCTCAAACGCAGCAGGACGAACACCGACGCCACGCGGCGCCCGCTCTGCTTGATGCGCTGCAGAGGATGCAGGAGGACATGACGCTCGCACTGTGAGTCACATGATGCCACCAGGCGTCTGACACGTTCACTGACACATTTGTGGACATCCTAATTAGTGGTGTGCGTGTTGTGTATTTCTGTGTACTGTGTGTTACTGCAGTAAAAGTATCCTGGAGGAGTACTGTGACATCAGCAGCCTCCTGACGGAGGAGATCGTGAAGGTCCATCAGGAGATCTCAGCAGCTGTTCACCAGATTGATCCTCTGGCTGAGTACCAACACTTCATTGATGCCTACAGGTCAGAAGATCGGTCCATCTGTGGTTACCATGGTAACAGTCTCTCTGTCACATGTTCCTGGTTACTGTGGTGTCTCTCTCTCAGGTCTCCAGAGACCCCAGAGCCAAGCGTGGAGTTTGACACATCTCTGTTGGAGGAGACGGAAAACCTGCCGGCCAATGAGATCCTCTGGAACACGCTGACGGCTGACAGCCTGCAGGCCATGTGAGCTACTACAAAATAAAACTATCACTACACTATTTCCTGTAGTCTGCCAAAGTAAAAGTCTTTCTATTAAGATGTTCTCTCCACAGGTGACTCTTCACCATGAAACAGGAGACAGATTTTTGTGATGTCTCTGATTCTTTCTTCTACTCATTTCTGTCTTTTCCAGGTTGTCGTCAGCTACGGAGGAGCTAACACTGACTCAACAGAATCTGAGGACAAAGGAGGCGCTGGCTGACGAGCTGGACGCCAAGATCCAGACGAGCCAGCAGAGCGCTGAGAGGCGGAGCGAGTGAGTCTGAGGAGGGTCTCTGTTTGTTTTCATGTCCTCTTTTTCTCTCTGTGTCCTGAGTCTCTGTCTGTGTCTCTCACCCTCAGCTGCGTCCTGCTGCTCAGTCAGAAACTCACTCTGCTCGAGCTTCGTCATGCCGTCCAATCACTGCGCGGTTCTGAGGCCCGCCTCGCCTCCCAGAAGGCCTTGCTGGATGCCAAGATGGCGGATGCTGCCACCTCCCCTCCCCCACCACCCCCTCCCCCCGCACTGCCTTACGAGGATGACGCCCGCTCTGTGGGATCAACTGTAAATATTTAGTTTTTGATTAATCAGTGATTTGACCTGAGGTCTGCACAGGAACTACAGCTCAGAGGACTTTCAAAATAAAGGCTCCTTTTTCTTATAACATTACAACAGCTGGATGGTGTGTGTTCTGATATACTGATGTGTGTGTGTGTGTGCGTGTGTGTGTGTGTGTCTGTTCAGGATAAAACGAAGGAGAAGAGCTCTCGCTTCGACACACTGCGACACTCTCTGGCTGGAATGATCCGGTCTCCTAAAGCCATGCTGGGCTCCTCCTCCTCGGTGAGACTCTGGACTAGCTGCTACTGTGGCAGCTCAGGTCCAGTGGAAAACTTTAAACAGTTCAAAGGTCAGGTCACAGGAAGTGAATTCTGTAGATGAGATGAAGATCAGGTGAGCGTCCATGTTTCCTGCAGCAGTGGAGCAGATGAAGTGTTGATGATGTTTATTCTGTACCTGTCTCCACTGTGACATCATCCTTAAATGTGATGTGTGCCTTTGCCCACGGCAGCAGTTCTTTGATGTGATCCCGACGTCAGAGCGCCCCCTGGCGGAGCAGGAGTGGTATCATGGTGCGATCCCCCGCACCGAGGCTCAGGAGTTACTACGGCAACAGGGAGACTTCCTGGTGAGGGAGAGTCATGGTAAACCGGGCGAGTACGTCCTGTCAGTGTTTTCCGACGACCAGAGACGACACTTCATCATCCAGTATGCCGACGTACGTATTCACCCCGCCTCCATCACCATCATGTGACCACAGCTGGACACAGCGTGACACAAAGGGCCAACAACTGCCCCACATGAAGCTTCAGATGAAGTCTGAACTGTGAAGAGAAGCACAGAAGACTGATATGAAATTGACATATGTCTCTCTCTCTCCCTCTCTCTCTCTGTCTGTCTGTCTGTCTCTCTCTCTCTCTCTCTCTGTCTCGCTCTCTCTCTCTGGTAGAGTCAGTACCGTTTTGAAGGCACGGGGTTCTCCACCATCCCTCAGCTCATTGAGCATCATTTCTCCACCAAACATGTCATCACCAAGAAGTCTGGAGTCGTGCTGCTCAACCCTGTTGTCAAGGCAACCACTCATACATACACCTCAACACACATGAGCATGTTACAGTGAGCCAGTGAGTGTTAATGTGAATGTGACCTCATTTCCTGTGTCCAGGACAAGAAGTGGATCCTGAACCATGAGGACGTGGTTCTGGGAGACCTGCTGGGAAAGGTGACCTGCACCACACACATCAGCCTCTCACTTTGACTTGATAGTTTTTAACATCTCTCAACTCTCTCTGCTCCATGTCCCATCATGCCCTGCTGTCTGCCGGTTACCAGGGTAACTTTGGTGAGGTGTTTAAAGGGACACTGCAGCGTGACAAAACACCAGTTGCCGTCAAAACGTGTAAAGAAGATTTACCTCCAGAGCTGAAGATCCGCTTCCTGTCTGAGGCCAGGTCTGCACAACAACAACAACAACAACAACAGACCTGGTCGTCACAGAGACACATGAAAAAATAGAAATATTAATAAGAGAAAATCATGTAATTTTATTCTTGTAATTGACAAACATTAAAAAAACAACAAACAGATCATTTCTATTTAAAAACAGGTGGAACTGATAAATACATGAAGAACAAAATAATTAAAAAATATAAAAAGGCAGTAATAATATAAATAAACATTCAAACCATGAACAACGTAATACATACCTGTCTCAAACCTGTAATAATGAGGTTTGTTTATATAATTTAATGATGTCACAAATTCTTAAATCAAATCAGGTGTGGAAATATGAGGGAGAATTAATTCTGATTGGCTGCCTGTAAAATGTGTAGCAGCTCTTTGATTGGCTGGTGTCTCATGCTGCCTGTCTGTGATTGGCTGCAGGATCCTGAAGCAGTACGACCACCCGAACATCGTGAAGCTGATTGGTGTTTGTACGCAACGACAGCCGATCTACATCGTCATGGAGCTGGTCCCTGGTGGGTGGAGCTTCACTTACCTTCTGTCATTGGTCACTCTTGAACAGTTGTGTTTGTGTAACCCCTCCCTGTGTCTGTCAGGTGGAGACTTCCTGTCCTTTCTGAGGAAGAAGAAGGACGAGTTGAAGACGAAGCAGCTTGTTCGCTTCGCTGTCGATGCTGCGGCTGGTATGGCGTACCTGGAGAGCAAGAACTGCATCCACAGGTATCTGAGTTCTCACCTGTTCACCTGTTTAAATACAGAACTGGATCCACATGGAACCGTGTAAGAACAGACCGTGAACACATCACCTGTTCAGCACATAAGACAACAATGAGACACTGTGTCATATGACAGCCTTGATGAGTGCTCGCTGTGTGAGGTGGAGTCATGAGACCATGTGACACACCTGAACCGATCTGATCCACAACACCTCACCTCAACACACAACCCTGAAAGTCTGCCTCAGAATTAAATACACACAAACTGCAGCTCAGCTACACAACACACATCAGATCATGTCTCTGTTAAACTGTGCGTTCAGTGATGATTTAAGAGTTCAGTTCAGACCCGGTGTTCTCTGATGCTCCTGTAAAACATCATGTTGTGCCTTCACAATTAAAGCTGTGAGGCTTTAATTGTGAAGGAGGAGCAGAACCTTTCTCCACCTGTCTCCCCTCCCTACCTCTCAGGGACCTGGCAGCGAGGAACTGTCTGGTGGGGGAGGGCAGTGTGTTGAAGATCAGTGACTTTGGGATGAGTCGTCAGGAGGACGATGGTGTTTACTCTTCATCTGGACTCAAACAGATCCCCATTAAATGGACCGCACCTGAGGCCCTTAACTACGGTAACACACCTGCAACACCTGACACACACCTGTAACTCATCTGTAACACACCTGCAATACCTGACACACAACTGTAACATACCTGCAACACCTGACACACACCTGTAACTCATCTGTAACACACCTGCAACACCTGACACACAACTGTAACATACCTGCAACACCTGACACACACCTGTAACTCATCTGTAACACACCTGCAACACCTGACACACACCTGTAACACATCTGTAACACACCTGACACACACCTGTAATACATCTGTAACACACCTGCAACACCTGACACACACCTGTAATACATCTTTAACACACCTGCAACACCTGACACACACCTGTAACAGATCTGTAACACACCTGTAACACCTGGCACACACCTGTAATATACCTGTAACATCTGACACACACCAGTAACACATCTGTAACACACCTGACACACACCTGTAATACATCTGTAACTCATCTGTAACACCTGACACACACCCGTAACTCATCTGTAACATACCTGAAACACCTGACACACACCTGTAACACCTGACACACACCTCTAATATACCTGTAACACCTGACACACACCTGTAACACACCTGTAACACCTGGCACACACCTGTAATATACCTGTGACACCTGACACACAACTGTAACACCTGACACACACCTGTAACACACATGTAATACCTGACACACTCATGTAACACCTGTAACACATCTGTAACACACCTGTAACGTAACACACCTGTAACACCTGACACACACCTGTAACACCTGACACACACCTGTAACTCATCTGTAACACACCTGTAACACCTGACACACACCTGTAATATACCTGTAACACCTGACACACACCTGTAACTCATCTGTAACACACCTGTAACACCTGACACACACCTGTAATATACCTGTAACACCTGACACACACCTGTAACTCATCTGTATCTGTCGTGCTCCCTGATTGGTTGTTGCAGGTCGTTACAGCTCAGAGAGTGATGTGTGGAGTTATGGAATCCTGCTGTGGGAAACCTTCAGTCTGGGGGTGTGTCCTTATCCTGGGATGACCAATCAGCAGGCTCGAGAGCAGGTGGAAAAAGGTAAACATAGAGAAACAGCTGTGAACTGTTCACTCACTAAAGAGTTAACAAGGTTTTAAAACAGATTCATTCTGTCAGCACTGCAGTGGCTGTTTGTCTTCACCACCATTTTAAAAACAAACAAAATACATCTCCCATAATGCATGTCTTCTTCACGATGTGAATTTCAGCAAATCACAATGCTTTTCATCAGTCGACATCATGTCAGAGAAGCACGCAGACGACACACCTGGTTTAATGGGTTAAATGCAGAAACATCAATAACATGAATCATAACTCAGTGACCGTCCACAGGGGGCGCTGCAGAGCTGAAGAACATGTACGTCGATCAAACAGTGGTGTCAGTGTTATTGGCATTTCATAATGTTGGTCCGTACCCAGGACCTTCTTTACACCTGATCCACCAATAATCATCACACTACACATTCTTAACAGTCCACATCCATGTTTTGGTGCAGTTCTTTTCACACCTGATGTGACCATACCTGAGACCACATGATCCATACTCGAGACCTTTTTAAGTGATCCGGTACGCGGTGTTGACTCTTAGCAAACAAGCTGGACTTTGGGGTCAAGTGTACCCACATCCAGGCCGGAGTCCCTGATGTGAAAGCCCCATAAACCTCAGCCCATTATTATGAAGTTCATCATTAATTACAGGATGTCATCATTGTTTCACTTTATTAATAAAACTGTTGAAAGGACAAAAAAAGTAACCATGGAAATGTGACATGAACAACTACCCTCCCTCTCCTGGTTGCTAGGTTACAGAATGGCGTGCCCACAGCGTTGTCCTGATGACGTATATAAAGTTATGCAGCGCTGCTGGCAGTACAACCCTGAGGACCGACCCAAGTTCTCAGAGCTGCAGCGAGACCTCGCCGCCATCAAGAAGAAGTGATGACATCATCGTGTCCTCAGCAGCAGAGCGTCATCAGCAAAGACAAGTCACTTCTTTGTTTGTTTGGGGTTTTTTTTTTTTTTTTAATGTCAAGTGGGCGTGGTCAGCAGGCGGTAGTGGTTCTGAGACTTTTCAGAGAAGAATGTTTTATTTAAAGACTTATAAAAGTCAAACAACAATATCTGCACAGACTGAGCATGTCTGTTAGCAAAACACTATGATGAGATAAATCTTTTAGCATGAAAAGCACATGAAATCAGACTTCTAATGATCAGTAAATGATCCGTTTACTGACACCGCAGATGATCAGATGATTAAATGTTAGCTCAAACTAATCTGCAGTAAAGCAATAATAACCCTTGAGGTAAACCTGGACTCATAGATTATCAGAGCAGTTTCATTACACCTGGAATCTTGGAGCTAATAGCTTAGAATTAATGTAATGAGGGATCTTGCTCTGTGTAAAGACAATGCTATGATGAATTAATTCTGTTTGAATCTATGTTATTCCTGATTAGATATCAGTTATCACATATTGATTATAACACAGAGAAAGTACTGACCACGGGACATTTAGCATGGGTTAAATACCAGATGCTAATCTCCATCAAAAACTGTAAAAACTGTTTCTTAAGAGCAACTTAACACACACACTGACAGATGTTTCAGCGTTTACATCAGATGGTAACGTGAGTGAGTGTGATGTCAGTGTGTCAGTCAAGTTTGTTTTGAGACAAACAGTTGAAAATGACCCAAAATCTGTTGAAACTAAAATCATTTTTATTTTTTGTGAAAAGTTTTGTTCCCAGTATTTTAGAAAAAAAACTTAAAAATAAGCTGAAAATATCAAGAGACTGAAACGGTTGACCGTCAGACGTTAAGCCACACCCCCAGCACTACGGTGACCATGGCAACAGATTGAACACTAAAAATGATTCCACTGCTGAGGACCAGTCAGCTGTCAGCACTAACATAAACTCTGTTTGTTTTATGTTTTTATTTATTATGTTTTTACTTTTTTTTAATGTTTCTTGTGGTTTTCTTTCAGCGGCTCAACAGTTTGAAAAAAACTGCTTTGGAAGGAAAACAAACCTTTATTCTGAAAAACCAGCTGTCAATTACCAAGCAGATCACGCCCACTTAAACTTTTTTTTTTGTGTAACTCCAGGATATGGTTCTGACCAATCAGTGATCAGGTTGTTGTCATGTATAAAATAACCAAGTCACCAAAAGTTAAAATACTTATTTTCTTTTTTTTTTTTCTTTTTTCTTATGTTGAAAATTGAAAAGCCTGAGGAAACTGAATGTCAAAATTTAAAAATGTTATATTTATATATATTAACTACAAATAAGCAGTTGTATGTGTAAATCAAGAGTCCTGATTGGTCAACATCACTTCCTGAACTGTGTGACGGTGTAGTCTAAATGTTAGTGACGTCAGAGCTACTGACTTACTGTAAATAAAGATGTTTTTTAAGGTTTTTTTTTTTTTTCTCTTGTTAAATCATCTTTTTTTCCAGTTTTTTTTTTTCAACACTAATCATCTGTTTGTCTTTTATATTTGTTTAAGCTCTTTATCAAATTATCATAGTAGCATTTATTATGAAAATAAAACAAATATGAACACATTGCTGATGTGTGACAGTTTATAACATTTTTATCTGTGGTTTAAAAACTAAAAAAATATTTAAAAAAAATATACATTTTCCTGTTGATTCACTGAATATTTTTTTTCCAAAAAATAACACTTTACCAAATTAGAAAAAAATGAATTTATTCACAGCATTAGTGTTACCAAAATACATTTTAATCTGACAAATTCTGAACGTACAAATTCCTAAATTATCCGAACATTATTTCAATGACAATTTGTTTTCCTGTTAAGTTTATTTTATATTTGTATTTTGTTGTGTGACATTTTCACACTCAGTAACAATTTTTATTTCTACTTTTCCAATTAAAACTTTTTTACAAACTTGAGACATCAAAAGTAAAAATGAATAAATTCTAACACCATTTTACATATTTTGGAGTGAACAACTTCTGTGTCCAGTTGGTTTTAATCTTAATTATTATAAAAGTGTAATTTACAAGACTTATTCAAATGTTATTTAAATGACAAGTTAATTGACCTTACATTTTTATTTCCACATAACTATTTCCAATATTTAACTTACCATTTATAAACATTTTTTTCATCCGTCACAATTTCTCTTGACATTTTTTTTTATGTGACACTTCATTTAAAAATGAACAAAATATGTGTACACAGAAGTCACAGAAAAGTGATCTGAACTGTTACAAAATAAGTTTTTTTCTTTGATTCACCCAATTTTCAGGCTTTTATTTTGTAAAACTGCCTCTAACAACAGACAAACCAACAAACAAAACATTTTTCTGCTTCAACATTATTTTTATTATCTTAATTAAAACTGTAAACTTCCAAATAAGGTGGGCAGCGTGGCTGGTTTGGGGTGGGGTTTGTAGCCGATTCGTTCGTTGATAAGCTCCGCCCTCGTCACTGCTGAGGAGGAAGATGTTGAGGCACCACCCCCGATGATGTCAACACTGATGACAGAAGCCCCACCCACTCTGCCCCCTGACTCTGCCTCCTCTCGCTGACGCTTCCTGGCCTAAAATAAAGAAACAAAAACTTTGCTGACAGAAAAATTTAACTTGTTCATGTTTTCAGTTTGACTTTGCTTCAGTTTCTGCTCCAGGACTCGAACCTCAACACAAGTTAACCTGGTCCCTCAGGAACTCTAACGTTCTGACCATCACAGGTAAGAACCCACCTGAGATTCATCTGAACACAGACTTCATTAGTTAGCTCAGTCAGGTAATAATAAGCTTGTTAATAATGAGCCTGTTAATTAGCCAGTTAATGGGCTCATTAATAATATTGAGCCTGTTAATACTGAATATCTTAATGAGCGAGGTCAAGGTCAAGCAGAAAGACTCGAACATGAAGTTCAGTTTATTTAAAGTTAAGTATTTATTTAAGTATTAATTTGGGTCTGAGGAGCAACTTTTTACTTCAGAGTAGATTCTTAACAGTATTGATTGGTGCTGATACTATTGATTAGTGTTAACATTACTGATTGGTGTTGATATTATTAATTAGTGTTGATCATATTGATTGGTATTAGTGATTTAAACCTCGAGCTCCTTCTTGACACTCTCGAACTCCTCGGTGTCGTCGATCTTCAGCTCAAGACGAGTTGGTTTCCTCCTCAACATCTTCTGTTTTCTTCTACAGAGACAGTAAACATCAGAATCACTGACGTCACAGAGACGTGACAATAACTTCTGTTCCTCATCTAACAAACAACTGTGTTTGGTTAGACATGATACAAACACTAAATCACGTCTAATATTAATCTGAATCTTTCGACCAGCTGCTGCTAACAGGCCATGCTGCTACGCTGTCTGTGAACAACAACCAGTTCAGACTAAACAACACCACTCTCAGCATCCATCAGCTCAGAGGACCTGGTTTTACCAAAGCCCCTGGATCTGGATCTACAGCATCAACCCTCCAGAGTCTGAGTTGATACAGTGGCTTCTGAACTGGTTTGTACTGCAGTACATCTGTAATACTCTAGCACCAGTACTACTATAGTAGAATGTAGTACTATTAACATTTATGTTTTATTTCTTTTGTGGTTAGTGCTGAATCCAGTCTGAATCTGTTTATTTCATCTGAACTATTTATTTATGTTTACATCTAGTGCTGAGTTTTAGAAAGCAACTAACACTATGAATAACAGTGAAATCAGAGTTTGATCAGCAGTTTGACATATGTTCACAAAATGATCAGAGATCAGACAGAACAGAAAATAAAATTTTACAGCATTCAGATGTCCATTAACAGCTCAAGGTCCTGATTCAAAAGTATAACAGTGATCAGTTTAGATTATTAATCTGATACTTTCATTCCTGAACTGACCTAATATCAATTGATGGTTGATTAGAGAAGAGGTCTCACTCTATAGGAGCTACAGAAACACTCTGGTTGAGCAGTGGTGTTACAGAGTGGAGCCTCTTCTCTCACAGAAGATCTTTGACTTCTGTTCATGCCCAAACTGACAACTTTTCGTTAACTTATCATTTAATATTAATCATCTGATTATATCATATTTTGTGAATTTCCCCACTATGGAACTAATAAAGGCGATCTTATTTTATCGTATATTATCATTATTAGGGTTAGGGTTATTTACTATTATTAATCACTTATTATATCATTATTAATTACACAGAATTATTTAAATGTTAGATTACAGATTACATGTCATAATCCATCAGGTAAACCTGGACTCATCTATTATCATAACGGTTTCTGATCTCTGTCCATCGACTGATTACTGAGCCATACTAAATCCCTGTACACCACTATATACCACTACACTCCAGTATACACCAATATATACCACTACACCCCAGTATACACCAACATATACCACTACACTCCAGTATACATCAGTGTATACCACTACACTCCAGTATACACCAATATATACCACTACACCCCAGTATACACCAACATATACCACTACACTCCAGTATACATCAGTGTATACCACTACACTCCAGTATACACCAATATATACCACTACACCCCAGTATACACCAACATATACCACTACACTCCAGTATACACCAATATATACCACTACACCCCAGTATACACCAACATATACCACTACACTCCAGTATACACCAATATATACCACTACACTCCAGTATACACCAATATATACCACAAAATTGAGGTGTTCCTTTCCTGTTTCAGTTTGATGATAAACAGAAGCTAAGCTAAGCGGCTAACGTCTGTTTATATGTCTTAAAACGGTAAATTAAACCGACATGCATGTTCCTCTCGGATTTTTATAACACGGTTTTAGCAGTTGTGATAAAACTGTGTAACATTACCTGACAGCTGTACTGATGTTTTCCCGGGTTTTCTCTTTTTTTCAGTTTGTTTGCTACCGCTGTATCGACCGGGGAAAACAACCTTTAACCCGGAAGCATATGACGTGTTTACATCCGGGTCACGGAACTGAGAGACGGCGCCGTTTCGTTCGTCTTCGGCTGTAAGTTCGTTAAAATAATATTTCAGCATAAAGTTTATGTGCGGACCGTTTCACACCTGCTGTGTGTCTGCTCAGGGGGGTGTAAAACAGCTATTTATCCAGCGTGACGCTGGATAAATAGCTGTTTTAGTGCTAATGCTAATGCTAACGGTGTATGTCGCGTTTTGTCTTTTCTCCGTCTTTTTCTCCTCCAGGTCTCCTGCTTCTCCGTGGAACAGCTAACTCAACGTTTTTTGGTCGCAACAAAGTCCGTTGAGAAATCATGTGATTTTATGTGTGAATAGTGTGTTGGCTCACAGTATTAACAGTGTAGCAAGTAATTAACAGTAAACGTTTGTCACGGACCGGGACTGATCTCTGATATGTTCCTCCATTTGTCGCTCTTTTGGCATGAACCGAATCCCTTAAAAAACAAATTAAAACCTTTTATGTGTGAATGATTGACAGGTGATCAAGATTCAGCTAGGTTTTAAGTCTTGAACAGCCTCGTCAAAACAAGTCTTGAATTTACTTGATAAAGTTCTGAAATATTTTCCTCATCCTCTGCAGTTATTTGATCAAATTTTGTTGTACCAGACCTCTGATGCTACGTAAAATTCATATGTGATCTTACAAGATAGGTCATGTTTTTACATCATATGGTCTTGTTAATATTAAAGGCCACATTATTCTTTTTTATAAGAAACCTTTGTTACTATAATGGTATTAAATTTCTATTTATTATTTAATGTACAGATATGGGTCTTGTTTTCTGGAGGTTGGAGGGATTCTTTTAATTAGTATTTTAAAAAATGTAAAAGTAAAACCTACATTTATTTTGCGTTTATAATAAGATATTATTTTTCTGCAATGTGACCTTTTATGTTGTTTTTTCTCTGTTTCTTCTTCTCTTTGTTTTATTTGCTGTCGTTTAGTTTTACCAGCAGCTTCAAGGGGGCGTAGCAGAAGAAGCAGCGTGTTAAAATGTCTGACGAAGAGGACGTGGCTCCGGCCATGAAGAAGAGTCGTGTTTTCTACGGAAGCCTCGAAGAGAAAGAGCGAGAACGTCTGAGCTCAGAGACTGCGAGCAGCACGACGACAGGAAGTGATGCGGTGAAGGCGGGGATTGAGGCGGGTAACATCAACATCTCCTCAGGTAGGTCTCTCAGGCTATAAGCTGTATTATAGACTACAAGCGTGTTTTAATATGTGGGGCGAAAATGAGACTAGTTCCCATGATACCATGCAGGAGAAACTCTGGAGATGGAGGAGCGGGTCAGTGAGCGGCAGCAGGAAGCACTTGCAGAGTTTGAACGGCGGCGTCGAGCACGACAGATCACTGTCTCCACCGACGACGCAGAGGTGAAGGCCGGCCTACGGGCGCTTGGAGAACCAATCACGTTGTTCGGAGAGGGACCAGCTGACCGCCGGGAGAGGTGGGAAAATAAGACCCCTCTAGTAAAAAATTGTATTTAAATGTTTCAGTAAATGAGATTAAATAATGAAGAAATAAATAAAACATGGTTTCAGTTTATTTCAAGGCGAAGACAGGAACAAACAGGATCATTAATTTTAAACAGATTCAAGTTTTTACTGAAGATTCACATGTTTGAAGATAATGACTCTACATCAGCCCAATCCAACAGAAACAGGTTCAGGTTCAGTCTGGTTACTTTGTGCTGTGACATAATCACAGAGTTTTATTGGTTGATGTTTCTGAACCCCCTGGCCCCTCCCTAACTGTGATGTAATAAGCCACAGGTATTAAAAGTAACGTTTTTCTGATGTTTGTGTTCAGGCTGCGAAGTGTCCTGTCAGTGGTCGGTCCGGACGCTCTGAAGAAGTCCAGGAAGGACGAAGAGAGAGCTAAGAGATCACAGGACGAGGTCAGTACACACTGAAGTACACACTGAGGTGTATATAGAAATACACTGAAGTACACACTAAAGTACACACTGAAGTAAAATAAAAACACTGGGTTTAATCAAACTGTAAAAATTAAACTTTTATTTCTGACCAATCACAGTGCCAGCAGACATGGTACCATGAAGGCTCCGCCTCCCTGAGGGACGCCCGGCTTTGGTTGGCTAAATACTCTCTGCCACGGTGAGTCAGCAACAAACTGACCAATCAGAGACAGAGGAAGACCAGGGGTGTTTCTCTCACACCTCACTACCTGTTTACCTGTCAGTCAGTTCACCTAACTTATTGTCTGAGCTCTGACTGCTTTACTGTTCAGAGCCTCACACAGTCCAACAAACAGAAGAGTCTATGTTTGACTTATAACAATCCCACAATGCAACACTCCACAGGTTACAGATGAGACAATGACCAGTGAGCATCTGAGCTGACAGTGATGACACTAAATGAAGATGACCAGTAACTCTGACTGAAAGCTGACTGTTTAGAGCGAGGAGTGAACAATGAGCAGTAGAGAGAAGAGGGCAACATTGTAACATACTGAACAATTCAATTCAATTCAGTTTTATTTGTATAGCACAAAATCATAATATACACTTTCTGGGCACTTTACAGGGTCGGGTCGAGACCTGACTTTGTTATAGAGAAAAACCCAACAGTTCCCACAAAGAGCAGCGTTTGGCGACGGGGGGGAGGAAAAACTCACTTCCTAAATATTGAAGGGATCTGATTGGCTGTGACTCAAAAGCTTCTACTGTGATTGCTCCATCAGGGCGATGAGGCGTCTGGAGGCTGCACGTGCTCAGAGGGATGTTGCTGAGGCAACCAGGACAATCCGGCAACAAGAGCTGCACAAGAGCCTGAGGGTGAGACGAGCCGATCTTTTCTTTAGTTTCATTTAAGTAAAGACGTCTGTCTGTCAAATGTCAGTTATTACAACAAATAAATTCTATTTAAAAATCATTTATCAAACATGAATAAATAAAGTTAGTGTGAGAAATGGTTATTTTTAGTAGTAATGAGTTTTCTTCTTCTTCTTCAGAATCTGAACAACTTCTGCAGTCAGATCGGAGATGATCGACCAATCAGCTTCTGCCACTTCAGCCCTGACTCCAAGATGCTGGCCACTGCCTCCTGGTAATGAGCCACGCCCACTACTAGCATTAGCACTAGCACACAAAGAGTTAGTTTACATCATGATGAAGCTAACCCCCCCTCCTTGCAACAGGAGTGGTCTGTGTAAGCTGTGGTCTGTCCCGGACTGTAACCTGATTCGAACACTCAGAGGTGGGTGGAGCTTCACATTTCCTATAAATAATTTGTATTTCAGCCTTTTTTGAAGACATTGATGAGAGAGAGAGAGAGAGAGAGAGAGAGAGAGAGAGAGAGAGAGAGAGAGAGAGAGAGAGAGGCATATTCTTTCTCCCTCACACTCATAAACACAACCCCTCATATATATATGTATGATATACAGTATATGTACAGTTTTACTATGTATACTGTGTAATTCTATATTATTATACATACAGTTGATAAATTATCATTAACCAGAGGTTTAAAAAGTTGAGACTTCATGTTTCTATATCGTGACAATAATTTGAATCTGAATTTCTTTAGTCACCTGTAGATCATTATTTAAGATTTTATTATTTTAATCTTAACACGCCCGTTCTAACTGAGACTCCCTGTCTGTCCCTGCTGTCTGATTGGCTGAAGGACACAACACCAACGTGGGTGCCGTCGTCTTCCGCCCGCAGGCCGGAGTCTCTCTCGACCAATCAGATGTCAGTTTGGCCTCCTGTGCAGCTGACGGGTCTGTGAAGCTGTGGAACCTAGAGAGGTAGGAGACAAGGATGGAAGGAAGGGAGGAGACAAAGAGGGAACAATGGAAGGAGGCAAGGAGATGGTGAAATAGGGAGAGAGAAAATGAAGACCTCAACTTCTTGCTTTTTATGCTTTTTATCCTTTTACGGTCATTCATTCCTGTATTTCTCTGGTTGCTGTAGCGACGAACCAGTGGCGGACATCGAGGGTCACAGTGAGCGGGTGTCTCGAGTGTCCTGGCATCCATCTGGGAGGTTCCTCGGAACAACCTGGTAAACTGGTGTTAGAGTGTCTGTGTATGAATACACACACTGAGTATTTCTACAGAGTAAATGTGTGTGTCTGTGTGTAGTTACGATAACTCGTGGCGTCTGTGGGACCTGGAGGTTCAGGAGGAAATCCTCCATCAGGAGGGTCACAGCAAAGGAGTCCACGACCTCCACTTCCACCCCGACGGATCTCTGGCTGCTACTGGGTGAGATACTCCCTGTAATACAGTACTACTACAGTACCTCTGTATTACACTGTACTATATTGTACTACAGTCTGTACTACACTGTACTAAAGACTCTACAACACTGTACTACACACTGTACTATACTGTAGTACAGCCTGTACTACTGTACTATATTGTACTACAGTCTGTACTACACTTTACTACAGTACTGTGGTAGTACTACAGTAGTAGTACTAGTAGTACATTTCTCATTTCTCTCTTCTGTCTGTGTGACCCCGCCCCTCTCTTGCTTTTGTCCAATCAGAGGGCTTGATGCATTTGGCAGAGTGTGGGACCTACGGACAGGACGCTGTGTGGTTTTCCTGGAGGGACACCTGAAGGAGATCTATAGCCTGCACTTCTCCCCCAACGGGTCACTGTCTTTACATGTTTACATTTAATTTCTTAAGGTGTATTTGAATGTTTTTGAATATTTATTTTTGTTTCTATTTTCCCAGGTATCACTTGGCGACAGGAAGTGGTGATAACACCTGTAAGGTTTGGGACCTGAGAAACAGGAAGTGTCTGTACACAGTGCCTGCCCATCAGAACCTGCTTTCTGCCGTCCGCTTCCAACGTAAAAACACACCTTTTATTTTTTAACGTAATCATTAAATTATAATTTCTCTTGTTATTCTTTGCTCAGTTTTGTCTTTGTTTTTTATTCTGTCCTTTGTCGGCTTTTCATCCTTTTTAGTTTTTCTTTTTAAAACTTTTTTTCCTCCATTTAAAAAAAAAACAAAACTCCATATTTCCTGATTGTATCTCTTACCTCACTTCCTGTCTTTTGTTTGTAGCCACAGATGGTCACTTCCTGTTGACCGGAGCATACGACAACACAGCGAAGATTTGGAGTCACCCTGGCTGGACGCCACTGAAAACGCTCGCTGGACACGAAGGGAAGGTATGAAGCTGCTGGGTTGACCTTCTACGGTCCTTCAGCGCTCTGATTGGTCTGTTTGGACACTGCAGCTGATCGGTGGACACAGCTCGGGAATGTTAACGTGTCATGTTTTTGTTTCCAGGTGATGGGCGTCGACGTGTCACCTGACGGGAAACTGATCGCAACCAGCTCCTATGACCGAACCTTCAAACTGTGGTTGTCTGAGTGATGTCACCAGTTCTGTCATGATGAAGTGATGTCATGATGACATCACAAAAGCACCCAAAAACATTTTTGTTTTCTCAATAGTGGAAAATTCAGATGTTTGTGTTTTTTTATTTTTGTTTTAAATAAAATTCTACATTTTTGAATTTTGTCTCTTAAGATTGTTTTGTTACTTCATGTGTCATATTAGGGTTTAATATTACTAACAAACAATCTGGTGATTGGTGGTGATAAGGAAGCCATTCACTAAACAAATATACTACATAGTATAATTTGACTTACTATACTATGACATTTTTAAGGGAACACTTAATCATCACAGTCTAACACAAAGTCAGTTCAACTTCAGGGACATGAATCTGTCCAGTTAGGAAGCATAAGTGATTGTGATTCAACTTCACCTGCTTTGGTCCAAATGAAAGTGACAACAGGTAGACTGGAGAGGCAACAGCAAGACAACCCCCAAAAAGGGGGGCCACAGACAACTGCTTTCTCCGGATTCTTCCTGACTGATCCTTATCTAGTTTCGCATTTTGCTAGTGTCCTTGTCAGTACTGGTACCATGAGGCGGTTCCTGCAGCTTGTTCAGGTTGCACAAGAAGTCCAGGTCCTCCAGGATGGCACATCCATATGTGCCGTCACAAGAATGTTTGCTGTGCCTCCCAGCACAGTCTCGAGAGCATGGAGGAGATACCAGGAGACTGGCCATCCCATGAGGAGAGCTGGACAGGGCCATAGAAGGGCATCAACCCAGCAGCAGGACCAGTGTCTGCTCCTCTGGTGAGGAGGAACAGGAGGAGAACTGCCAGAGCCCTGCAAAATGACCTCCTGCTGGATACTGGTGTGCATGTTTCTATCCAACTGTCAGAAACAGACTCCATGAGGGCCCAACATCCTCTAGTGGGATCTGTGCTCACAGCCCGTCACCCTGCAGCTCGATTGGCATTCACCAGAGAATACCGTAATTGGCAGCTCTACCATTTGCGCCCTGTTCTTTTCACAGACGCCGTGGTGAATGTTCTGCAGTCTGCAATATCATCCAGCATGACTGGTTTGGCAGTGGGTCAGATATGGTCTGGGGAGGCATATCCTTGGAGGGTTGCACAGACCTCCATGTACTAGGCAGCAGGACCCTGACTGCTGTTAGGTACTGGGATAAAATCCTCAGAGCCACTGTCAGACCTTAGGCTGGTGCAGTGGGCCCTGGGTTCCTCCTGGTGCAGGACAGTGCCCGGCCTAATGTGGCCAGAGTGTGTAAGGAGCTCCTGGATGGTGAAGGCATTGATGCCATTGAGTGGCCTGCACATTCCCCAGACCTGAATTCAATTGAAAACCTGTGGGACATTATGTATCTGTGCAGCCGACGCCGCAGACTGTCCAGGAGCTCACTGATGCCCTGATCCAGGTCTGGGAGGAGATCCCCCAGGACACCACCATCGTCTCATCAGGAGCATGCCCAGACATTGTTGGGAATGCATACAGGCATATGGGGGCCATACACACTACTGAGTCACATTATGGGTTGCCGTAATAAGTTGGATCAGCCTGTGATTTAGATTTTTCACTTTGATTTTCAGTGTGATTTTGAATCCAGCCCTCAGTGGGTTGGTGATTTTTGTTTCCATTGACTGTTGTTATGTCATTTTGTTCTCAGTGAATTACACAGTATTACTCAGTCAAGATTTTCCACTTGAATATTTTGTTCATCGAGATCTGATTTGTGATTTCAGTGTTCCCTTAATTTTTTGGAGCAAAAATTTGCCATCCCCATCAAAAACTTCACCACTGACTTTGACTTTGACCCTTTAATCAGTAACTTAACCTCATAATCTTACACCGATATCAAACAGATCACCCTTTTATGTTTTTAATAATTTACTATACTATGACATTTTTCAATTCAATTCAATTCAATTTTATTTATATGGTGCTGAATCATAATGTGCATTATCTCAAGGCTCTTTACAGGGTCAGGCCAAGACCTGACTTTTTTATAGAGAAAAACCCGACAGTTCCCACAAAGAGCAGCACGGGGGGAGGAAAAACTCCCTTTTAACAGGGAGAAACCTCCAACAGAACCAGGCTCAGGGTGGGGGGTGAGGGGGGTCTGTCTCGACCGGTTGGTTTTAAGAGGAGAAGGAGGGGATGGGGGGAGAGGGGAGGAGAGAGAGACCACTACTTAGTATGACTTGCTGTACTATGACATTTTTACAGAGGCTCATGTGTCAGCAGCAACCTGGAGAAGTTATTCTGCAGCATCTTAAACAGCCGACTGCAGGACTTCCTCAGGGAACATGAAGTCCTGATTCACACCACATCGGACTACAGACCACACCTACGCCCTCCACACCTTCATCAACAAACATGTCCAGCAAGACAAGAACAACAGCTTCACCTGTTTTTGTAGATTTAAAAAAAAAAAAAGCCTTTGACTCAATCTGGCACAATGGTGTTCCTGAAACTGATGGAGAAGGGTGGAGGTGGGAAAGTCTACGATGTCATTAAAACAATGTACACAAATATTAAATAAATTTTCTGTAACAAAGTAAGGCCTTGACCTGACCCTGTAAAGAGCCTTGAGATAATGTTTATTATGATTTGGCGCTATACAAATAAAATTGAATTGAATTGAATTGAAAAATGTGCTGGGAAAATTGGAAACATGGAAACAGTTGTCAAACAGGGCTGCAGTCTCAGCCCCACCCTGTTCAACATCTATACTGATGAACAGTCAGATCTCCCTCCTCTCAGATTAAATGTCCGCTTTTTGTAGATGATCTAAATCACTCGCTGTCTGAGGGGCCGGATCATCTGCAAAACTTCTGTCAGACCCGGACCCAACACTTCATCTGGAAAAGACCAGAATCATGGTCTTCCAGAAACGAGCCAGATGTCAGGGAATCCCGGCCCGGTTCCTGCTGGGCTCCAGTGACACACAACACACACACAGCTACACACCAACCACGTTATAGATAAACAACACAACACACACTTCACTGTTATCTGGCTCTAAACAGACACACAACAGCAGACTGACAACTGTGAGGGACCAGAGACTGAGAGAGACCCTGACCAGGTACAGACTCAGGTACAGCCTGGACAGAGAGACAGGTGGAGTCAGGTGGAGACAGGTGCAGACAAATGGAGACAGGTGGAGTCAGGTGCACACGTGATGACATCAGAACAAAGTAAATCTAGCGTGACGTTTACTTTCAGAAAATAGCGTGGCGCCTCAGGAGCAGCGAGACGTGATTGGCTGCTGCTCTAAGAGGTTTCTGATTGACAGCACCACCTGCTGACACAAGAACTTGAGGAAAACACCTGGATGATGACTTATCAGGAGAACGTACCTAAAGTATCCAAAGTAAAAGTCCTCATGATGCAGCAGATGCAGGGGCTTTTATTGTGATAGAGATGTCAGTGATTCGAGCTGATGGTTGATGAAAATGTTCACAAATTTAAAGAAAGATAATTATAACATCAAAGAGGAAATGAAGACAAACGTTTCTGTCGAAATATTGAAGATCTGAAACTTTTTAAACTTTTCTTTGATTTAAATGTTTGTGTGTCTGAAGCTGTGAAGATGCTATGATGATGTCACGGTTTCTACTTGACGCTGAGACGGATCCTGAAGAGAAAAACACACGGACACGATTCAACATCCACATTTATTCAAATACTAAACTGTGTGTGTGTGTGTGTGTGTCACAGCAGTGCACTCTTTGTGTACGACAGCAGACACAGTGATTGGTCAAATGATGCTTGTAGCTCTGCCCACCCCGCCTCCAGCCGGGTGGAGAGGCGGAGCAGCGCGGCCATGGCAACAGAGTCCTGTGACAATGAACGGAGATGGAGCTGAAAAACAAAAACAAAAAAAAACTGACAATAAATAGGAACCTGAGGAGAGATTTTCACAATAAAAGCCTGAAAAAGTCAGGCCTAAAGTAATCTGTGATGCTTTGCTATGTTCTGATTGGCTGACCTTGAGGAAAAGTCCCAGGTAAGCATGAGCCAGATCAAAGTCCCGCCCACTGGCCAACATGCTGTCAATCATGTGAATGAAGGCTAGCAGGAGGCTGCTGGCTCCACCCCCCTCTGATGTCAGACAGGTAAGCTCAACGGAGAGCGCTGCCGGCCCACAGTCCTTCAGAAGACGCACCGGGCGATCGACTGCAAAGAGAGAGAGAGTGAAGGTGGTTATTCATTTAATATCAGAATTAATTTTATAAGTTTCTTCTTAAGTTTCTTCATTTGTTTTGGAAATCAAAAATGTACTTGTTTATTTAAAATCAAAGAAAATGCTTTTACATTTGAGGTTAATAAAAATAATTCGATAAAAACAATGAAATCTTTTAAAAATAATTTATATGAAATATTATCCACTGAATCTTTTATTATCAGATATAAAATATTTAGAAAAACCCTGGAGATCACTCCAGATCACAGTCACATCTGTCTGAGGACAGTTTCCCGCTCTGAACACCAGTGATGATGCGTTTTACTTCAACCAATCGGAGTCTGTTGTCTATACGTGCATACTATGTCTGTACATATATATACATATACATATATATATATACACACACATATATACATATACATATACATATATATACATATACATATATATATATATATACATATATATATACATATATATATACATATACATATATATATATACACACACATATATATATATACACACACATATATATATATATACATATATATATATATATATACATATACATATATATATACATATACATATATATATATATATATATACATATACATATATATATACATATACATATATATATATATATATATACATATATATATATACATACATATATATATACACATATATACACATATATATACATATACATATATATATATATATATATATATATACATATATACATATATATACACATATATATATATATATACATATATATATATATATATACATATATACATATATACATACATATATATACACACATATATATATATATATATATATATATATATATATATATATATATACATACATATATACATACATATATATATACATATATATATATATATATATATATATATATATATATATATATATATATATATATATATATATACATATATATATATACATATATATATATATATATATATATATACATATATATATATATACATATATATACATATATACATATATATATATATATATATATACATATATATATATATATATACATATATATATATATATATATATATATATATATATATATACATATATATATATATATATATATATATATATATACATATATACATATATATATATATATATATATATATATATATATATATATACATATATGACTATATACTGACTCCTCCCACCCTGGACACAAACTCTTTGAGACACTCCCCTCTGGCAGGAGGCTGCGGTCCTTCAGGACCAAAACCTCTCGCCACAAAAATAGCTTCTTCCCATCTGCTATCAGCCTCATCAACAAGGCTAGAGAGCCCCACTGTTGCTGATCAATTGCACCAATCACCAGAAAAAATTCCTTGTATGTGAAAACATACTTGGCAATAAAACTGATTCTGATTCTGATTCTGATATATATATATATATATATATATATATATATACATATATATATATATAGGCTGAACAAACAGCTGTATGTTGTGTCCCTGAGCAACACGAACAACATGCTGAAGGTTCCTGTGTGAAACATGCAGCTGGAGTTGAGCCTCCAGATGTTTACAGCAGACGAGAGAACGTGGTGTCGGAGGAGTGACTGTAGCCACGAAAAACAGCAGCTACAGCAGCAGGAGTGAGGGGACGTGTATGGCGGGAAAAAAGAAAGTCAGCGTTCAGAGGAGGTGACGCCTCCTCACTGCTTGTGGAGCCAGATATGAAACATTTACTCTGAATAATGAATCCTGATGTTTGACTGTGGACGCGTCTCTGTAACTGTAACTACTCTCACTGCCAGAGGGGGGAGCTGCTCACTGTGATGAAACATATTCATGAAAACTATGATCTACATTTCATTCACAGGGATTCACTGACGTCTTTATAAACATGGAACTCTTCCACAAGGACATAATATTAATTTAATATTAAAAAACCACAACAAAGGAACTGAACAGTTTTTAGTTTCTGAAACAGATCAAGACTCACATGATCCAGACTCCAGAGCTGATTCCAGAGCAGAGCTGAACTCTGACCTCTGAGACAACGAACCCCAGCTCAACACCTTCGACTGAAGAAGAAGAAG
Source organism: Trachinotus anak (assembly GCF_046630095.1). Lineage (NCBI taxonomy): Eukaryota > Metazoa > Chordata > Actinopteri > Carangiformes > Carangidae > Trachinotus > Trachinotus anak. The sequence continues at coordinate 604,599 of NW_027273886.1, read as the reverse complement.
AGAAGAAAAAGAAGAAAAGGAAGAGGAAGAGGTGGAGGAGGAGCAGGAAGAAGAAGAAGACCACCACATTATTCAGTTTATTTTTCTACAGATGAAGAGATCGCTGCAAATAAAATGAGAAAGAAGAAGTGGACGTCAGTCAGGTGTACCTGTGTTTCCTGCTCAGTTGCAGTGGGCGACGTGAATCGAGGCGTGAGACCGGCAACTGTTGGCAGGAAGAACGGAGCAGCAGCCGCAGCCACAGGAGGCGCGACAGGTTTATTCTTCTTCTACAAACACAGAAACAACATTTCATGGATCCGATGCTGACGCTGAACATTTCTATTCATCCAGACGACAACACGAGCGCCGTGGTTCACTGAGCCCAAATACTGACAAACAAAAATTAACTTTGTCTTCTGATTCATTTGATAAACAACAGCATTTCTATTATAAGACAAACAATCAGACCTGGTCCATTCTTGTGATTACGTCAGATTCTTGTGACTACGTCAGATTCTTGTGATTACGTCAGATTCTTGTGATTACGTCAGATTCTTGTGACTACGTCAGATTCTTGTGATTACGTCCCTTTTTGCCTTCATGAAGTCAGAAAAGTGAATAAAGCCTCTGTCACTTGACACCTTGATGTCGTCCAGGTGAAGCAGACATTTCCATCGAGACTCTGGCAGCAGAGACAGTGTCACCAGCTCCACCCCCAACTGATCAGCTGACTCATACGCATCGTCCACCTCTGATGTCACTTCCTTTTCTGATTTATCCGCTGTCACCCCCGGAAGCGTCTCCACAGCTGGTTGGTAGTCAGCTGGGAGGGGGCGGAGCGCCACAGGCCCACAGAGGCTCTTATTGGTCCTGAGGGAGGAAAGCTGTATTGTGATTGGCTGCTGCAAGAGGTCAGCTGTTCAGATGATGATTACATCAAAAACTATGTAAATTATTCTGAATATTAAAAGGTCAAAGGCCAACACAGGCTGATCTGATAGGCTGAATGTCAGATATATGAAAATCCTGAGGTGATTGGTTCAGACCAGAGGTAAACACCCAGACTGTCAACATGAGCGGTCGCCAGGAAGTCTCCGGTTGGTGACATGGATACACCCACTGGTGCCATAGCAACCAGGAAACAGTCAACAAGGCTGAAGAGAGAAGAAGATAAATGACTAAGATTAATGATTATACGATCTTGTTTGAATATATTTAACAATTATAACATGGTAATTCAGACATATGTGAACAAGTGAAATTATTCATTTTTTCAGAATAATTAAAAAGTGAATTAATGGCATGTTTAGAAAGGTAAACCAGAGTGACATCATGAGTGGAACCTGACACCGCCTTCAAACCTCAGACTTCCCTCAGTGCAGATTTATCATCACTAAATTAAACAGGTCGCACCAAAAAAACTGCTCTAGTTCTAAATGCTGTTCAATAACAGAGTATACTGACAAGATTAGATAAAATTACAGAACATAATACAAGTGTAAAATTGACTAAATAGCATTGGTTATGTTAATTTTTTTTTTTTTTTAAGATATTTTTTGGGGCATTTTTTGCCTTTATTGACAGGACAGTAGAGAGTGACAGGAAAGGGGCAGAGAGAGAGGGGGAATGACACGCAGGAAAGAGTCAGACCGGTTGGGAGTCGAACTGGCACTCGCCTGCTGAGAGCATCCGCGCATGGTACGCGCCCTAACCACTCCGCCATCATGCCGCCCTGGTTATGCTAATTTACTCACATATTTCCTACTGAAAATTACTGAATCTGAAAGTGATTTCTCCAGAAATGCAGAATAAAGTCATATGTTCATTTGCATCTGATCTGCAGTGAAATAAAATTTTTCAGCTGTAATATGTGGACTATGTTGTGTCGTGTGATGCTTCAAACATACTGATTAAAAACTGATTCTGATTCACGAACTCACTTTTTACATAACTATACACTGATCACATGACTGCTTCTGATTGTACCATAAAGGTTGGATTGTTCCATTCTTACCAGCCAGAGGGGAGATCCCAGGTACGAATGGTGCAATCCATTGCTACGGTGACCAGCCAGCGGCCATCAGGGCTGAATGTCTGAGGAGATATAGTGATATAATCTCTAATATCATTTCTAATATCGTCTATTACATCTTCTCTAATGTCGTCATCAACATTGCTGCAAATGTTGCCAATAAGCTATTAGCAGAAGAATTATTGTCTAAGAGGCATCTGTTTGCATCATTAGCAGGTTGCTAGCTGTATTAGTTATCTTGAACCCACCATGTCATTTATGTTGCCATGATGACCTGCAAACTTCCTGACCACCCGCCTGGTTTCTATGTCAACCACCAGTAGTGTGAAGTCATCCAGAGCTAATGCTAGCATCCCGCTAATATCAAGAAAGAGGAGAAACATGGTTAGTTATCTGTGTTGACTGTTAGCTAACTGTCTACATTTGTTAATGGTTGGCTACCTGTCTGTGTAGCATCATGCTAACTGCTAACTACCTTTGTTCACTGTTAAGTACAAGTCTGTGTAGTGTCATGCTAACTGCTAGCTACCTGTCTCTGTGCAGGATCATGCTAGCAGGTGCAGCATTTAGCTTCAGCTGTTCTTCCTGTTTCCTGGTCTTGAAGCGCCAGAACTTTAACAGCCAATCAGAACCAGCGGTGAGAGTCAGCTGATTCAGGGTATCTGTGGCGACACCTCGCACCACACCACTGTGAGCTGGAGCAGAGGGGCAGGGTCAGTGATGGACAGAGACATAGAATGGACCAATCACAAGGAACAAGGAAGGAACAAGGAACAGATAAGCACACCTTTCTCACTGTCACCATAGCAACCACGATGCAGGCCGGACTGCAGGTTATAGATGTCAACACGTCCACAAGATGAGCCAATCACAGCAAAGTTACCACAGGAAGTGATGTCACAGGCCTGGAAACAGAAAATCAGATGCAGCACAGCGCACATAAAAACCGTATTCTGATAAATTTATTCAATAAACATGTCCATTAAACACATCTAATACTAGATACATTTATTGAATATATCCGGTGAATATGTCTCCTAAATCATGGTGATGATGGTGTTACCGTGGCAACAGCCTCCCTGCAAGGGCAGGGGGGCTGCAGATGGTGAACTCCCATGGTGCACTTCTGGTAGTTCCATGTTGTGGTTGCTAGGCGACTGCGATGACATGCAACAATGCCGTCCCAGTCTGACTGGCGGGCAGCAGCTGTCAAACAAGAGAGAGAGAGAGAATACATCAATCAACTGGTCTTTAAACTGGACATTTCTCTATGAAGTTCTGTCTGGGTGAAGTTTGTGTCAGAGTGCCCACCGGAGGAGAACGCAGTGATGGCAGGAAGACGCAGCTCCTCATAGGACAGCCCCTTCTTCTTCTTCTGCTCTTTCTTCTTGTTGATGGACCCTGGTCCACACACACACACACACACACACACACACACACAGGGAAAACCATATTACAACTAGACTCCACTCAGATCATCAGGATTTTATCAGGACTTTGTTTCTCAACAAACAACAACCTAGGACCTCATCTGATTGGCTGGGAGGAACTTACCAATTTATATCTGAAAAAATTTCACAAATTAAATTCTAATCACAGAACAGCTGCTTAGCCAGACTCATACTATTTGTCCTTTTAGTCATAAAAAGAAACAACATGAGGAAACACATTCACCACTGAAAAAAACAAAAATACCCTATCTTACAAAATAAATCCTCATTCGTTGTTACCGTGGATACCAGGTCAAACAGCAGACTCTAACCAGTCTGACAAGGTGTTGGTTTGCTCGAGCTAGGCAGCCTTAAAATGACACTTTTTTAAACAGAGTCTGGTTGGAGGACTGAACTGACCATGACCCAGGTTCTTGTTGAAGCGTTCGTGGATGGTGGAGAAAGACTGCAGGGTTCCATCCTGACCTGCAGGGGCAGAAAAACAATCATTTAATTTTTGCAAAAGCAAAATATGCATAGTGTTATGTGAAAAATCCTAAAAATAAAAAACACACCAAACTGTAAATAGAGGAATTTCTGTGAGCTGCTGAGGACCAGAGGAAGTACAGTGTGAAGACGATGGAAACACTACGAGGGCAGCGCAGCACCTGGACAGCAGTAACGAGACTGACTGACCACAGGTTGTGGGGATGTCGCATTAGTCGTAAACTGGACTAATGGTACACTGCAGCAGAGTTTTAACAGTGATATCTGTCATATTGAGATAATCAGCATCAGCTGATGTCTGCGAGGCTGAGAAGTCAGAGTGGTTTCTATGGAGTTCAGTTTTAGATTAAAGATGTTACTAAAATTATGAATAAACAATGTAAACACTGAGGAAAAGAACTTGATTAATATACTGAAATAAACAAATTTAAATTACGTATATGCAGATGATGAAGCTGTTTATTTACCTGCACTGAGGACGTTTTTTCCATCATTTCCGTGGTGACGGACGGTGGTGGGCGGAGCGCTGTGACCCTGACGACTCCGCAGAAGTCTGGCTCCGCCCCCCTCCTGGTCAAATATCCACACCTAGAAATAGATTGATAATTAGCGGAGGAGGGAAAGTGAATCTATGAACGATCAGAAACTGATCAGTCGTCAATATGAGATACAGAAGAAAAAGTCTCCTGCAGTGAAACTGCTTTAATTATTGTTTGTTTGTCATTGTGTTTGTTTGTTTTACCTTGATGGCATTGTCGGCTCCGTTGGTGACCAATAGCGGCTCTCCGTGCAGGAAGGTTGCTGCGGCAACAGCTGTACTGTGGGCATGTCTCTGCTGAGCGATCAGTTGACGGCGATCCAGATCCCAGAATGCAATGTGGCCCTGAGGACTGCCGGACGCCACAATGGGAGGACCATCTGATAGAGAGACAGAGAGACACAAGGGTACATCCTTGTTTCCTTCACTTCTTTTCCTTTTCTCCCCCACTGGAGATGAGAGGAAACAAGCAAACATGTTTTCTTCTGAACCTGAAGCCACATCTGCTTCTGTTCACAGCTGGTTCACAGCTGGTTCACAGCTGGACCAGTTTGACAAACGTGGAGATGGTTGATCACATAAAAGAAGTGGGAGGTACAGAACAGAGCAGGTGAGAGACTACCACCTGTACCTGTTCTGAAGGCGAGCGAGCTGATTGGTCCCCAGTCCTGTGTGAAGTTCATCAGCGTCTCATCCAGTCGGATGTTGTGAATGATGATACGGCCTGTCGCTGTGCCAACACCGACCACATCCACCGCGGGACTCTGGGAAATCAAATTTTTTTATTTAGCATATATTAAAATAAAAGTTAATTTGTATGTTTTTTCAGAATAAAAGCATAAACAACATTTAGTTTAACATCAGTTCATTTAAACAAGACAACTATGTTTTTAATATTTACTGATTTTAAATTGACATATTATATAAAAATAAAACAGCCTGTTATAATTACATAACATCCTACACTTCCTGGTTGGTGTTGTGTTGTTTTGTTGTTTGTTAACTGACAATAAAGAAACACAACAACACACTGACCTGCTGCAGAACTGTGACTCCTGCCGACCACCCAGGAAACGTGAACAACAACTTACTGAGGAGGGAAACGTTTCATTGAGTCAGATTCAAAACACAACAACAATACCTTCACCTTACACCTGGATCATTACTGCAGAGTTCCACCTGTTCGTACCTGCCTCCTCGGTGCAGATCAGATGTGACTGATAATCAGCTCAGGTAAACTGTAAATGTGTCAGGACACAACCAGCACTGAGCCAGATCAGACACCAGCTGATCTGAAGCCTGAGGTCTGGACCACGGAGCAACAAACCCAGGATAACTTCTTGTTACCAAGTTTAACTGAACCCAACACTGTCCGGATCACCTGGTTCCGTTCAGTCTGGTTTACCTGTCCAGGTACGAGCTTTTAATTCTAAACATCATCATCAGAACCATGAATAAAGTATTGATATGATCTGAGAAGAAACTGTGAGAACTGCAGGTGGGTTCAGTTATGGTGTCGTCATCAGGTGAAATTCAACAAGGTGAGTAGTTGATGTGTGATGAGGTCAGTAGTTTGGCTGTTGACAGATTAGGAGTTCAACATCAGTTACCATGGTGATTTACCCCGGAAACAAGTGAACCAGGACCGAAAACCAGAGTTAAACCTGAGATAACCTGGATCACCTCAGGGGCGGGACAGGGTTTACCTGCAGCATCAGTTCGTGCTCGTGTCTCTGTGAAATCCATCACGGAGACACGAGTCTCTTTGTGGACACAGGAAGTTAAGTCCGGCCCCTCTCACCTGGTCTTGATGTTCCAGAGCTGCAGTGCACCCTGGGAGCTTCCCAGCAGCACCTTGTTGAGGTAAGTGCTCGGGTGCATAATGGCCGACACGTCGAAGGTGTTGGGGTCAAACTGCAGCCGCAGGTAGATGTCTGAGAGGCAGAGAGAGCAAGGCATGATGGGTAACAGGACAGATAGAATAAAGACACAGGTTAGTGTACCTGAAGCCCCGCCCCCTCTGCTCACCCCCTCCCTGGACATCCCACACAATGACATCACCACCGCTGTCAGCAGAGATCAGCTGATCACCCAGCGGAAGCAGCAAACGCACTTCCTGCCTGTGACCATGGTAACGCACCACCACCTGTACGGAGGGCAAACAGTGACAAAATACTCTCTTTATTCTATGATCTATATTTTTATTTTATTTATATTATTTTTATTTTTTAAATCACTACTTTTATTCTAGAAAAGTTTGTGTTAAATTTTTTACTTCAGTCTGTTTGGTTTCATGATTTAAACAAAAAAAACAAAAAAAGAAATATGTGTGTATATATATATATATATATATATATATATATATACACACACACACACACACACATATAAAAAAGATTTTGTACCTCTTTGTTCCGGGCAAATGCATTGACAACTCGCCCAGCGGCGGCAAACACCAACATCCTGTCTGCTGCCACACAGGTGATGTCATCTGACAGGCTGTTACCTAGGCAACCGCATCACAGAAAGGCAGAAAATCAGACAGCAGAGCTGTCAGCATCATCATAATTGGAGAATCATTATAAATGAATATTATATTAAACATTCAAATACTCACTGACAGCGACGATCCCCAACCTGTTCACCTGAAATCAATCAATACATTAATAATAAAATACATCAATACACTGATCAGTTCTGACCCTTTAATGTGTTTCTGTCACAAAAGGTGAAGAAGTTAAACAGAATTAAGTTTTAATGGAAGAAATCTGACTGACACGTGAGCTGTTGTTAGGGCCCTGTCCCCATCAAATGATGTAACCGTCACTTCCATGTGTCGTGGATTTTAATTAATAATCAATACATTGAGCAGAGGGCAGCTCAGAGTCTAACGTTTCTGACTACAACAAACATGGCAGCGTCAGTGAGGAGACTATGGCAGGCCAAAAGGGTCATAAAGTGTCTCTGCTCCAACAGCATTTGATGTATTGTTAACGCTGCTCCTACGCCAGGTGTTAAATAAGCGCTTGGCGCCATCTGGCATAAATAAACACCAGGTGTCAGTGAATGTCACCAGACGTTTTGTCATTGAACTCCACCCTGTGGTTTTCACAGCCAATCAATTTTGTTCAATTTGGTTTTCAGCGTCCAATCAGTAAAGAAGAAGGGCAGACCTCACGATCCCCTGTTCCCACTACACATCAGAATATATATATGTCTATATATCTATCTGCCATTTAACAGGCAGCTTGAATGGGACAAGTCCCAATCCTGAGGTTTTCCTGACTTCTTCAACTGTCTGCAGTACTCCATCGCAATTTCATGTATTTTCTTTTTCATGTGTGTATATATATTAAAAAACTCCCTCTCACCCCTCCTGGGGTGGTGTGTCTTCCTCAAGCTCGGGTCCTCTGCCAGGGGTAGGAATTTGAGGGTTCAGTATCTTAGCTGTTCCTAGAACAGAGAGCTCCGACATTGTACCTGGAATCTGCTGGAGCCGTTCTCCCAGTTTGGGGGTCACGGCCCCCAGTGCTCCAATTACCACTGGTACCACCATTGCCTTTACTCTCCACATCTTTTCTAAATCCTCTTTCAGCCCTTGGTATTCCTCGAGCTTCTCGTGTTCCTTCTTCTTGATGTTGGGATTGCTACATCTATCACCACGGCCTCCTTCTGTAGTTTGTCAACCAACATGATGTCTGGTTGGTCAGCCATCACCAGTTGGTCACCAGATCTTAGCTCGGTCATTCTCAACCAATCGAAGACACCTCCCAAGGTCATGACGTTCCATGTGTGCTGTTATCATAACCCCCAGTTTGAATCATCCTGAGGTAGATATCATTATCCCCACCCTGGCCTGGGAATCAAACCCAGGTCCCCTTGTCAAAGTCGATGGTGTTAACCACTGAGCTATCCACGTGCAATATAGGCAACGTGTGTGTGAGTGGGTGAGTGAACATAATGAACAACCTTTGTCTGTTAAATTAGCTACCCTAACAGACAGCAGAGGAGATCAGTGCTTGTCTAGCATGGTCTGCCCTTCTTCTTTACTGATTGGACGCTGACAGTTCAAATTGAATAGCTGTAAAAGCCACAGGGTGGAGTTCAATGACAAAGCATTTGGTGACGTTCATTGAGGCGCCTGACACTTATTTACACCAAATGGCGCCAAGCGCTTATCTAACAGCTGGTGGTGTAAGAACAGCATTTATAATACATCAAACGCCGTTAAAATGGAGATACTTTAGGACCCTTTTGGCTTGCCATCAATAACATGTAGGATGTGAACATGTGTTGTAACATGAAGTATGTAAACATGTGTCAACATGTAGTATGTAAACACATGTTAACATGTAGTATGTAAACATGTGTTGTAACATGTAGTATGTAAACATGTGTCAACATGTAGCATGTAAACGTGTTGTAACATGTAGTATGTAAACGTGTTGTAACATATAGTATGTAAACATGTGTTAACATGTAGCATGTAAACATGTGTCAACATGTAGTATGTAAACATGTGTTGTAACATATAGTATGTAAACATGTGTCAACATGTAGTATGTAAACATGTGTTGTAACATGTAGTATGTAAACATGTGTCAACATGTAGTATGTAAACATGTGTTGTAACATGTAGTATGTAAACATGTGTCAACATGTAATATGTTTGTAAAGACTTAATAAAGTTTTATCAAACACTTGTCTCTGTGTGTAAATAAAGTTAATGTTTCTTACGTTGTACGTGTGCAGGCATTTACCGACCGCCGTCACCAGGTAAAACTCCCGGTGCTTCTGATGGTACCGGAGCGTGTGCGGCACGTGGTTGGAGTAAAGACCCAGAACCCGGAAACCGGAGAACAAAGAACTCCCGCCACCCGACATGTCCGGTAAGAGCAGACGACTTTACCGGAGAAAACCGGAAAAATAAAGAATAAACAGATCAACCGGAGACACGGAGTTGAGCGGAGACCGAAAACACATGGAGGAGGGCCGGGGAACAGAGTCCGACCTGAAACGAGCCGCAACAACACAGGTTCCTCTGAGGAAGTCCGGGGGCTGCATCCGGATTCAGGATTTAAGATTCTCACATTAATAAATACGCGGACCTCTAATGCCAACGAACAACATACAGACATCAGAGAAAAACATTAAATTCAAAGTAATTGATCCAGATCTGCCCCCAGGTTTTCTCTGGACCCAACCAAAGAGGATTTCATAAAAAATAACATTTTAATAAACTACATGAAAAAACAGACTTTTTAAACTGAAGAGACAGTAGTGAGAGAGAAACACGAGGTCACGATACATGATCAATAACTTTTCATCGTCTGGACCTGGTCTGGGCCTGGTCTGGACCTGGTACAGGATCCTTGACCACCTTGGTCCACCAGGGAAGGTACCGGCTCATCTATTAAGAACCTCCAGGTGGGTTAGGGTTTCACATGTGGTCTCTTTAACCAACTCTTCAGGTGGATCAACAGCAAAATGACTCAGCTCTGTTCATATAGTTCCTCCACAGTATTGTGTGTGTGTGTGTGTGTGTGAAAATAAAAGATTAATAATTAAACTAAAACTAATAAAAATAAAGATTTTAAGAATAATGGCAACAAACGACAAACTAGACTTACATGAACTTCGGTTGAACAAATCTCCCACAGGTGTTCACCTGCTGACTGAGGGCCAAAAACACCCAAAGTTTCCCCAGGTGTGCAGCCACGCCCCCTCAGGTGTTTCCATCCTCACCTCTTTTTCTTCTGCCTTATATCATTTCAATTTTTGCTCATCAGGTGAGACGATTATAAAAAATATGAACTGAACAGATTATAAATTAAAAATAAATAAATTGTAAAAAAGTTATAAAATATATAAACTAAAAAATAACAATAAAATAGATATTAGAATAAGACATAAGCAGAAAGATGTTTGGAATTAAAACAAATTAATAAAACAAGAAAAAACAAACTGGTAATAAAATATTAATACAAAATATTTCAATATTTAAAATCCACAATCATTTTTAATTTTTTTCCATACATTTTTAATCAAATAATAGAACATTGTTTTCATTGATTAAAAACAAGTTCATGAGATCATTTTCAAAGATACCAAAGGTAGTTTAAGAAACATTTCAACTTCAAGATTTTATAACAAATGAAAATACTTTAAAAAAAAAGAAAAAAAAGGGATAAAAATAAATAAAATAGAAATAAACTACAAACATAAAATAAATCCAAACACTTAATTCATTTATATCATCTTTTCTAACTATATTTAAATGAAATGCAAAACCAGCAATGTGGGATTACAACAATTAAATACAGAATGTCACAAGTAAAAAAATAAATAAGGGTCCAATTAAAATATGCTGAAAAAAATTAGTGTGTATATAAAACGTCACATTTTTTTATTTTTGAACAAAGTAAACAACTGCTTTGTTTTGATGAAGTCATCATGAAAAATATTGAAATTACCTTTAATGATTTAAAACATAATAACCTGCTGCTGGTCTTGTTTAAATAAAGTAAATAAAAAATAAACATATTATGTAACAATTTAGAAAGAGGCAGCTGATTCATTTACAGCAAAACAAAAACAAACTTGAGAGTTCAAAGATTTTTATTTTTCTACAGCTCTGTGACATTTACAACAAAATATGAACGATCAATGATTTCTCCTGACATCAACAAAGAAAAACACACTTTGAATAAATTTTAGATTTTAATTTAATCTAATCTTTGATAAAATGTGGATTTTTGTCCACACATTTATTTTGAAAAACTGACACCAGGTTCAAATTTTAACTCTTATTTTATTTTTTTATTCTTGAATATTGATTTAAATGTCGATGAATCACAGATAATTTAATCTAAACCTATGTTTTTAATACATTTAATTTATTTTTACATGTTTATACAAATAAACAGACTGTTTCATACAGCAGCTGGAGACCCATCAGGACTGCAGGTGACCAATCAGCTGTCAGTATTCAAACACAGACACAGGTTCATCACTTCAAGATCTCATGCTTGGACAGACAGTGACACAGCGTTTCCATGGTGACCTTTCGTTTGAAGACATGAACTGGTGACCGAGTTGACAAACAAAAAGGATTCTTTGTCCCACTGAGCATGCTCAGTAGGGTCTCCCACACAATTTTTACATGAGGACAGAAGAACCTGAAAAATAACTAAGCTGTAGTTTGTGTGGTGTTCCCTGTGGTTACTATTGTGTACAGATGGTTGCTATGGTGTTTCCGTGTACCATACTGGTCCCACAGAGATGAAACGTGACTGCAGAAAACAAATGTACAGAAATGTTGAACTGCTCCTTTTAAGGTGTGAACAGTCACATGACTCCATTACTCTCCACTTCTCTCTTGTTTGTTCATCACTGTTTATTTACATTTTACTTTTAGACAAATTGAAACGTTTTTCACTGTTTTCTAATTTTGTTATTTTTGAATTTTTCACCAACCACGCAGCTGCTGCAACTGTGACACAAAGTATTTGCTCTGGTTCTTGTTAGAACCTGAGGTTCTCCATTTCCAGTTGTTCCTTCTGGACTGGTTCCATACTTTCTGTCACAGTGGCAGAAGTAACTGACCTCTCTGTGGGGAGTGATGCTGCGTCTCCATGGTAACGCCTCTAGCTGTGCTTGCCCTCCAACAGCAGCAGCCTCAGCAGAGTCCTGGCTGCAGCCAGCAGCGCCCCGTGCAGCGCGTATTGCGCCACCAGTGCTCCAAACCCCCGGTAAAAGCCACCCCCCCCCTCCTTGCGGCGGATGGCGTGGAGGCAGTCGGAGAAGCCATCATACTGCGTGTTGACGGGCAGGACCAACGGGCTGCCGCCATTTCCTGTGGCCACCACGCCGTCGGTGGCATCAATGATGGTACGCGTGCCCTGCAGGCTGAGGCGGTGCAGCGCCGTCTCCAGAGGAAACACCACCACGTCAGCCACCAGAGAGCCCGCCCAGGCCGCCGCCAGCTCTGGGAAGTATGCGTCCAGGGGGTTGGACGGGTCCGCCCGCTGCTTCTTCCCCCGCTGGTGCAGCCACAAAGCCACCCGCTGCACGGAGGCAGCGATGGCGTATCGCAGGACAGCGTGCAGCGCCGCAGGAAGCAGCAGAGAGCTGAGAGGAAGCAGACGACGACTGTGAGGAGCTCCGACGCCCAACAACCGGGTCAGACCTTCACGCACGCAGTCCAGCAGACCGGAGGACGAGTCGTCACGGACGATCTCGCTCTGAAGACGAGACAGAACATGTAGACACGAACTGATCAGACACATTATCGATTATTGATAAACAGAATCAGACGCAGTCGATGCCGAAAGAGACGACGTTAGAAAAACAGCTGAGTGATGAGAACAGGACGAAATGATGAAACTTTCGTAGTTCGTCGTGACAACGAGAAAAGTTTCTCGATGAAATGATAAAATATCTCTTTAACAGAAGATCGTTTTGGCGTCTAATGACGTCACTGATTGAATCAAAAGCTCCAGAAATCTTACTAAATGGACCATGTGTGGAGAATGATTCAGGTTATCAGTGATTAACCAATAAGAAACGAGTTCAGAAAATCAAACCATAGATGAAATCTGTGAAAGCTTCATTAACTGATTTAAAATCGATAATCAATACTGACCTGGACGGTCTCGATGAGACTGGCGCAGTAAAAGGGAAGAGCCACCACAGCTGTTAACCTGAGGACGAGAGACACAACAGTGAGAGAGAGAGAGAGAGAGACGTCAGATGACAGCTCAGAGGACCACACAGCCAATAATCAATAATCGATAGTGACCAATCAAATGACATCCAGATCACAGGAGCTATCACACAAAACTCCCCAAGACCTGATCCTAACCCAAACCCTAAAACCTCCAGGGATCAGGATCAGTCAGACCCTGGGTCAGAGTGTGGAAACCTGCTGCACATGTGAAAGTCTGCACCTGCACCACAGCCTCACCTGGTGCGCTCTTTACTTCAGGAGAAGCATCAACAATGTAAATCAGTAGAAGAAGAAGTGAACTGACCCTTTAAGGAGTAAATGTCCAGCCAACTGTTTCCAGGTCCACCTGTGAGGAAGCTCCCTGCGGACAGAACACACTGTGATACTGCAGTAATTCTACCGTGACACTACTGTGATAATACTACAGTAACACTGCAGTAATACTAAAGTGATACTGCAGTTATACTACAGTAATAATACAATAATAAACTACATTAATACTAAAATAACATCCATGTATTTGCGCATGGTTACCGTGGTAAGGGGGTGAACTCGCTGATGATGCCCTCAGCTCCCAGTGTGATGCCATGAACGATGAAGGTGCTGCCCATCCCCTTCCACAGAGCCTTCGGACCCTGAATATCAACAACACATTATTGATAACTCATCACATCGATTGATTACTGAATCTTGACACAACACCATGACTGACAGGTTTTATCTTCATATTTATCATTTCCAGGTGAAATTTTAATGTTTGAAATATGTTGTTTATTACTAAAAAAACTCATTATTAAAATTGCAAATATAAAGAACATGTTTTATTAGTAATTTAATATCTAAATATTTAAAAAATATTTAGATATTAAGTTTAAGATTTTATTTAGTTGTCTTAATATCAGTATTTCAATAATCTTTTTATATTTCTGATTATTTTAAAAATGTTCATATGATTAAAACAATAATTCTTCAAACATTTGATTTGATTATCCTAAATATATTAAATTAGTTTTTATATTTCTTATTTGCTTTGCTGCCTTTTGATAAAAGGATATGTGTCTGAACATGAACATTTAGTCATTGCTCAGCAGGTGTGTCTTACCTGAGCCTTGGTGATGGCGTACATAACGGCCACGGCGCTGAACGGGGTCAGGTGGTAACAGCGGGCGTGGTAGTTTACCTGCATGTAAGGTAAAATATAATATAATATTATAAAATATATTATATAATATATAAACCTGCAGCAGCTCGATGATGAGGATGAACGAACCTGACACTGTCTGCGGAGGACGATGCAGGGGTGAGCCAGGACGTTCTCTGTGAACAGACTGGACACACACTGATGGTCACTCACTTTATTCTGAAAGTCACTCATTTATTTAATAATAATAATAATAATAATAATAATAATAGTAATAACCTGACTAGTCCAATTCCGAAGCCGGCGAATCGATTCAGCTGCTCTGAAAATCAAGAAAAACAAACATTAAAGACAATAACAAATGTATTCATTTAATCTTTGTTTTGTTTTTCATCGTGTCCCTTCATTCCTGTCTGGTGGAATATTTCAATACATTTCATTAACAATTTATTTTTATTATTCGGAAGCTGAAGAGAATTATGTGGAAATTAAATAAAAGTAAAACATAATAATCACATATAACAACATAGACAAAACTCTTTGGGCCGATTTGTTTTTATTTTTTTCTTGTTGTCACTTATTTTAATTCAAATTAAAACAGTAACAATAATATTGCAAATATTTACTAAAAAAAACAAAAATCTAAAATATGATTTGTTAGCACGCTGACGATCAGTTAGCTAATTAGCACGACTAGCTTGCAGGCTAACTCTCAGTTAGCTGAACAGGTATATAATATATAACCATATAATATATATAATATAGATATATAATATATAACTATATAATGAGCCTGCAGGCTGGTTATCGCAACACATTTGCTTCCGTTCCGTTTTTCTTGTTGTCATGTTAGCCTGCCAGCTAACCACCACACAGCGTATGAAGACTCCCGCCCATTAGCCTGACAGCTAACCCTGCTCCGCCCCTCAGCACCGACCTACCGGCAGGCGGGACGCCGGGCTGTGGAGCGTCCCAGCCGGCTGCGGCTCCGGGACCACCATGGTCTCCCAGCAGCTCATCGTACTGCGGTGTCCGCTCTCCGGGGTGCAGGTTTCGGCTGCCGGGAATGTCCGGCGGCGTCGTGACCCAGTGATGGTGCTGCAGCTCCGCGGGGGCTCCGGCGCTCCTGACCGGGTAGCTGGCTCCGTACAGCGGGTCGTCGCGGCCGCGATAGCCGAGCCCGTCAAAGCTGTCCGGCCGCCTGGAGGCCATCAGAGGGTCGGTACGGAGACAGACAGGAGGACCGTGACTGAGAGCCGGTTAACGGATATGAAGGGAGGACATCGACCGAACACAGTCACGTCTTGGTAAAGTAACGGGAGAAACCGATTTAAAAGAAGAGGAATCGTCCCCTGTTGATTTGACCCGCAACCAACAACATCCACCTGTCACCTGCACCAACTTCTACCCGGAAGTTCTTCTCTTCTTCTTGGTTTCCGGCAGACCGCGGTGCGAAGGCTCATTACCGCCCCCGCGGTGTGGAGGCGAAACTGAACTACTGAGTTTCACCTGAACCCGATAGTTTCTCCATCTTTTACTAAAACCACTCAGTAAAAATACTAAGATTAAAGTTCTCAGTGCTGAAACAATCCCTGTGACTGTCATATATTATAGAGTTAGATTATTATTCATACATTAACATAAAACCAGAGCACATTTGAACTGTGTTATTTTCATTATGGAATAATAATAATTACTTTCTTCATTGATTTATTGATTGATTGGTTTGTAAAAGATCTGAAAATAGTGATAAATGCATCTGAACCTTAAAATGATTTTAAAAAATACACATTCTTAAAAATAATTCAAAGAAAAGCAGCAAATAGCGGCAAAGTTGTTCAAAAAAAATTTCAATTTTAAAAAGGATTCATCATGTTAAATTTAATATGTTATTACTCTGTTGTTAAAATTATATTTGGTGAAACCATGAGTCAGCTCCACCTCTGGTCCCTGGTCCCATTGACCAACAGTGTCACTTGTCTCTGTAATCAGGCCAGGCTGCTTATTACAATTGGTCATTTAGTAAATCTGACATCGTGATTGTAAACGAAGAAAGTGATAATCAAAGAATTTAAAGTTGAAAATAATTGTCAAAAGTTAATAAGTTAACGTAAATTAACAGAAGTTCTGAGATTTTACAGTGAAAAGAAAACACATTAAACAATTTTATCAAAATGAATTTGTTAAAATGAGACAAAACTATTCTGTGGATATTATTTGATTTCTTTTACTTTTAATGTTTTACAGTGTCATGTCATTTCCTCCATACAGACGAGCTGACAACCACTTACTTCATAAACTTTATCGATTTATTTTATAATTCCAGCATTTTTGACAACAATTAAAACATTTTCAGACACTTTAATTTTCTGATAAAAGTTTCCTTCAGAGAGTTTCATCATGTTTTAATCATAGAGCCTCAACTTCATTTTTCAACAACAGACGAGTCGATTCACACTGAGAGGAAAGATGAGCATCTGCTGTGACTCTGCTCTGCATCTACTCTGACAACACATGGATAAAAGTTTGTGGACACCCAACCTGTAACTGTTCAGTTCAACATAGAAATCCAGTAATTGATCTGTCCCTGCAATCTCATTGGTCCATTAAGTAAACTCTGCCCACCTCTCAGTGTGAATCATTTAAAAAAAGAAACACAGTAAATCACAATGTCTATGAAAATTTATTTGGCCAGAAACAAAGGATAATTTAAGAATCAGTCAAGATTTTGACTCAGTATTTTTTAAATTTTTGGTCGTTCCTAAAAATCCATCCTGTCACTTCTGGCTGAAACGGGCTTCAATCAACAACGTTTCATCTCAGACTCAAACAACTTAAAAAAAAAAAACATTAAAGAGACAAAAGTTTTCAAGTTTTAGTAAAGTGAAACCAGCAGAGCCTCAGTTTTGTTTTTAGTTGACAGACATGTTGATGTTGAACCGCAGCACCTACAGAGCAAACACTGGCCTCCATTATACATCAGGACGTTTCCACGCGTCGGCCACATTAAGGCAAACGGTGTTGGGTTTAAGGCCGACGGTATCTCAGGAAAAACTAGAAACATGGGTGTTTAATAAAAAGTATACTTTCTGTAAATTTCATCCATGAAATCTATCTCTAAATATAAACTGTTTGACAAATTCAAGAAGCAGCTGAGTTTTTGTTATTCAAACAGAAAACTGGAGATGAGAAAAAAAAAAAAGTTTTGTAGTTAAAATTTAAAAAAACATAAAACCTCTGATTAGCCAGTTCACCCACCAGTAGGAGTTCCTCAAAAACAAACTGAACAACACACAATTTTTAAATAAGAAAAGTGTAACTGGCCATTTTGTGTCAACAGAAAAAAAATGAGTTTCAGTTTTGTAAAACAAAAACAAAGTAGGTGTTTTCTTCTTTTACAAGAATAGAAGTTTAAGTTTTTCTCCCCAAAATATAAAGTGGGTGATTAATTAAAGTTTTTATGTGAGAAGTTTTAAACTTTATTTTAGTATATTTTATACTTTCAGCTCAATCAAAGGATCTAAATGAAGTGATGTTTGAGGAAATATTTGGGTAGGTCGTCTTTTACAAAATTTACTTGATGTAAATTTAATTCTGTTGTAAGTTGGCAGATAAATTGTAATTGTAAAATCAGCTCATGGATTTTTTAATTACATATTCTTTTTAACAAAAACAAGAAATACCAAAAGATTCTTTTACAATTTCAGTTAAATCAAAGAATCTAAACAAAAACTTTTGTAAAATAAATTACACTCTAAATAAAAAACAACTGTTTAAATACTGTGTTATGATTTGTGGCTCTTCTAATGAGCTGCTAACATTGCTAACTAAAAAAAAAAAAGTGTATATAAGCTATTTCCGCTAACATTTCGGCTAGCAGCAGCTAGCGCTAACCTTCCAGTTCTCATGGCACAAAAATGGAAATTAAGAGACAAAACAAGGTCATGATCTGACCAATCAGAATCTTCTGAGGTGATCCAAGTTCTGATTGGCCAGCTTGTCCACCAGAAGGAGTTCACAAAAGAAAAAGTCTGGCAAAAAACACGATGGCAATAAGTGATCATTGTTTTCTGCAAAATAAGAACGCTTACATATACGAATATACTCGTTAGTGTGCATGCTAACCTATCACAAGGTGCTACCATGGTTAACAAGTAACATTTGTAATTTAGTGTCTTGTTTAATGTGCTGACTGAATTTGATGCTCACATTCTGGTGGTTTGTAGTTCCATTAGAACATTGGCTAGCATGCTAACAAAGAGTGAAAGTGATTGTTAGCATTTATTGATTGTGATCAGCAGATATTGAACCTCCTGGTGTAATGCCAACTAGCACATTAGCTAATGGCAGTGCTCGGTTATGTCGACAACCACCGCCTTCCTCCAGCTGAACAGGAAGTAGCCCATGCCGGCGCCGGCTGCCACGGCAATGCACAGGTAAGCATTGTAGGTCATGAAGATGAGCATCAAGAAGTAGCTGACAACCACCTGGACGATGTGCAACAGGGTCTGCAGGAAGTGGGCGGGACTTAGCAGCCGCTGCCTGAGTGGACAATAAGAAGGGGGTCAGCATTCGTGTTAGCATTAGCATTCTAGATAATGTAGCTCTTAACATGATGCTACTGTTACTGTTATCAGCAGTACCATTCATCTTACATAACTTTAATTCAGGTTTGTAGCACTTCTAGGATTAGCATGTTCAATAATTATGCTCTTTAATTGTTGTCAGTGTTATTATTAGTATTCATGCACTGCAGGACATTAATATCAGCATTATATCTTACAGTTAGTGCTCATGCTAATCCTTTTCTGACTTCAATATTGGAGTGCAATGCCACTATTAGCTTTAGCATGTCATGTTACCAGTAGCCTTAGTATTACCATTAGTTTTGGTACACTTAGTTCAAACACATCAGATGAGGATTTCACATTTGATCTGAACTCTAAAATTAGCATTTGGCAAAAAGGCTGTAGTGTTAGCAGCAGTTTTAGCATTGGCTTTCTTTTTTGTTGGTGTTAGCATTGTTACATGCTTAAACATACAAACTGTTAGCTTTAGCGTTTTGTTTTGTTGCTGTTGGCATTGCTGCTAAAATAACAGATTTACATTCAGGAAAATATCATTTTAATAATTAGCACTGTTAGTGTTAGCATTGACACTTACATTGAAACTATTAAATAAATTATCGACAGACAGTTTGTTTCCATTCACATTTGTGTTGTGGTTAATAAGTGTTAGCCTCAGCATTAGCATCAGTTTTAGCAAAATTAGCCCATACAGATCAGATGGCAGAGAAAACACCATGACACAAGAAACAGAAGCAGGGACTCTACAGGTCTGTGTGAAATTCAGGTTCAGTACATTTTAAAAAAAACAAACAAAAAAAAGAACCGTTTAAAAATAAGTTGTAAAAACAAGGAAACTGGTGACGAGCGCAGCAACAAATCAACACGCGGAGGGAAAAGAAACAAAAACTATTAAATCCTTAAAAATCAAACTAATTGAAACATAAAATATACCCATATAATAAATTACAAAGCTATAAAAAAAATTATATGTAAAATATCTTGATATTTAAAAATAAAACAAGTGTGTGTATGTATATATATATATATATATATATAGTCCAACTATAAAAACAAAAAACAATTTTAAAAAAACTGTAAATGTAACAAAACAAAAATAAATATGAATGAAACGCTGCCTACAAAATAATATAAATACAAAACAAACTATTTTAAAAAAAGTTTATAAAAAGTAAAAAAACATTGTTATGGCGATGATGATATGAGTTAATTAATGTAAATATCAAAGATTATTTATGACGCCCCGATCACAATCTGCTGCACCATAAATTGATCAGTGATTAATATCAGTCTGATCAATCTAATCACAGTATCTCAAACAGACCAGGACCAGGACCAGAACCAGTGCCAGATCCAAGACCAGAAACAAAACCAAAACCAGAACCAGCAACTTGAGCCAGAACCAAGACTAGAACTCTTACGGTTACCTGACAGAGAGTCCTGAGAGGCGGGACTTTATTCCAACAGGAGGCTCCGCCCCCTCCAAACACTGACTGTCAATCATTGAGCACATGTGTTACTCACGATCATATAACCAATCACATGACCAGCGATCACATGACCTATGATCCTATGATCACATGACCTCTGTGTCAGATTATGTGAGAGTTCTATTGCTAGTGTCAGTCAACACAGACTCAGATTAAAGATTTGTTGTTTTGTTATTCGCTGAGAATAGAAAATAAAACAGGACTGAATGAGAAGCTGCAGTTACAGTAATTATGAACTTTTATTTGTTTGTATAGTTTTAAACAATTATACTATTATAATTATATAACAATTATAACTTCTGTTTATAAAGTTTGTACTATATCTAATTCAAATTGAAATAATTAGATTATTTTTAGTAAAGTTCAACAGAAACAAAAATCTTTGTTTCTAAGAGCAACAAAATATACCAGACATTTTATTTGCAATTTAACTTTTTTATTCTATAATTTTTTATTTTTAAACTTCTTTTAATGTGAATGTAAATATACAATTAATATGAAGATTTACAGTAATTACAATGTTTCATTTTAACAGGAAGGTTGAGCAGTTTTTATTAATTTTATTGAAAATCAATTTTGAAACGTAGATAACCATTATTCTTCATTTATTTGTTAAACATTTTCATATTTTCAGACTTTGGGAATTGTATACTTGCATCCAAATTACATTTTAATGACATTTCTGATTGTTTGAAATGCTGTTGTTGCCGTTAGCTTTAGCAACTTACCCGACCGTCTTATGTGTCTCCATTAGCACTGTCCCATCAGCCCCGGGGAGCGGCATCGAGTTGTAGCGGACGTTGACCTGACTGCGGCGCAACAACACCTCACGGCCGATCTTTAACCCCTCGTACAGGACAGCCAATAGGAAGACACCAATACACGCCCCGACCATCTCTGATTCGATGACAAGGAAGAGGGGGAGGGGTCAGTGTCAGACAGAATGAATGGGAAAAAAAGAAAAAACATAAAAATGATTAAAAAAAAAAAGTCTAAATAAAAAATACAGAAATACAAAAATATCAAAAATCTAAATATGAAATAATAAATCTATCTTTAGATTAAAAAAAAACAAAACAAAACACACAAAACAGTAGAAATATAGATTGAAAATGTAAAAAAAAAAAAATCTAAATCTAAAAACCATCCCAATGTAAAATATGCCCAAGTATAAAAATCTTCAAACAATACAAATCAATAAACACAAGAAAAATGTACAAGTGAAAACTATAAAAATTTAAATGTGTTGAGAGAATGAAAGAGAAACTGTGCTAGAATCTCTCCTCTCTGTAGTTTGACCTCTGACCTCCAGGGGAATTGATGAGCAGTCCAGTGAACAGCAGCTCCACGTTGTTGCAGCCAAAGTAGAAGGTCATCACCTACAGAACAACATTAGCAAGTTAGCTCCACACCAGTCAAGTTGACGAAGCATGCAGCAGTGGTACACCCCACCACTCACCATCCCCCCATGTCCTCCATGTCCTCCATCCCCATGTCCTCCTCCTCCCCCCCCGTGGTTGTGTCCAGTGGTGCTGGGAGGGGTCATGGTGTGATGATGATTGTGGTGGGTGTGGTCCATCTCCATGGTGCTGTGGTTTGTGTGGTCCATGGCTGCTTGGGAACAAAAACAAGATGTTTACATCAGAGATAATGACATCATCAGGAAGTGATGTCATCAACATGTGTCTCATGTCTGAGTCTTAAAACCAGGAGTAGTTTGAAATGTTTTCTTCACACAGGCGTCTGCTGCAAGCTCAGACGTTTAACCTGCTCCAAACAGCTGACGGTTCAACGTTCACAGCAGAAACATGTTTTACCGTCAGCGTTAGCTTTTGTTTCCTGACACATGTTTTCACTTCAGTCACATTTAGCACATTTACCTCACTTACATCAAGTAACAGTAAATATGCTGGAACCTGTTCATGTACAGAACGAACCCAGCATCATGTCACAGTAAATAGGTAATAATAAAACAGAGCCACAGGACATGATGTGTTCCTCTGCTGCAATCTGCGTTCACCTGCTGTCATGACCTCGTTGTGAACGCAGCTCAGTTTACACAAAACTATTAACAACTGTAAGAAAACAAATATAAATGAAACGCCGCTTACAAAAATAATTTTAAATACAAAACAACCAATAAAAAAAAGTTTATAAAAAGTGAAAAAATATTGTTATAACAATGATGAGTTAATTAATGTAAATATCAAAGATTATTTGCGATGCCCTGATCAGAATCTGCTGCATCATATTGACATATATTGTCATCATATTAACACATTGATTAGTGATCAATATCAGTCTGATCAGTCTAATCACAGTATCTGAAACAGACCAAGACCAGAACCAGAGAGGGAACCAGTGCCAGATCCAAGACCAGAAACAAAACAAAACCTGAACCTGTTCTCAGACACTGAACCAGGATCAAACTCTGATTAAATCTGCTGAAAACAGTTATTGTTATTATCACCAGAAAATGGGCGAGAGACATTAAGAACACACACTCTCTTACCTCACTGACACCTCTTCATTCACAGTGATGCTGACTTGTCCGGAGACAGACACAGACTGAACAGCAGCGCTGTAACCGTGGTAACAGTTTGACATCACTGACCAGACACCCGGCTGAAATCTGATTGGCTGTCATGCCCTAAGGCTACAGGAGGCATAAAGAGCCAATCGGAACACTGTGAGGTTCTGTCTGCCATCAGCCAATTAGATCACAGCATCATTAACATTAACAGGAAGGTCAGCCGTCGCCATCGGCAACGCCATTTCCCAATTTCTGTTTGGTTGAGTCAGCTTCACTTTGAGTGAATTAGATTAAAGTGACTGTCTCTCTGGTCCAGTTCAGACCAGTTCAGACCACTATTACTATCAACCTGAGTCTTCACTGATCTGATCACATTGTTCAGTTTGTCTGTTCACACCTGACTCAACATGAGTCTCAGTGACACCTGTGACATCAGGCAGCATGTGACTGTCTCAACTGGGCTCTGTTTTCAGTGTCTCTCGCCCTCTTTAGAGTCAGAGAGAGAGAGTCAGAGAGATCTGTCTCTAACTCTCTCTCAGCTCTGATGTAAACACATCCTCCTCTTCCTCCTCGGTCATTATTTCCCTCCACATTATAAAATTCATAAGAGTCACTTTACAGTTCTAACAGAAAGCTACAGGCTGGTTTCCTGGATTCTGATTGGCTGATCCCATGAAGTTAATTAAAAAAACTTACCTGGAGAGGAGACAGTGAGGGGCGATCAAGCACTGAAGAGACTGTCTGAAACCAAGAGAGAGAGAGAAAGGACAATGTCTTCAATGGCCAATTAAAACAGATAACAGAACCAGCTTCAGCCAATCAGACACTAGCATGATTCTCAGACATCCAGTCAGCTGAGAGGAGGCTTTCTGACAGCCAATCAAAAGCTGTGGCTGAATCGTGAATGATGGAACCCTTTGAACTGTCACCTGTTCACACACCTGTTCACGGTCGTTTTATATGGTTGTTGTCAGGTAAACTTACTCACCTGTTCTGGGACAGGTGTTATCAGTGACAAAGGTTGTTGTCAGCGTTTTAACTCGGTGAACGTGTGAATGTGAATGTACAGAGATCAATCTTTTGATATATTGATACGACCACAGGTGCCAGCAGGTGTGTCAGAGTACGAGCTCCAACATCTGTATCTGAATCCAGCTGTGAGCGTTTATACTGAACAGATGAAGCCACTGTCACGTCCTCGGCATCAGAAACAATGATGTCGGAGAACTGCGAGGTCATTTCCTCATCAATGCATCTGATCAATACATCTACGTCTTTATTTACTGTGTCGGCTGAATGTCTGATCACTAATCAGGTTTATGGCTTCATTATCAATAATCTGATGATTGTTTCTTTCAGTTTTCCTTTTTCAGTTGATTGATTAACAAGAACTATACTAATAATCAATTATTTCTTCAAAATAAAGTCTGTTGTACTCGGCTCTTTTTGAATGTGAATCCTCTGCAGTTTTAGAACTAACAGTAAATCAGTTTAAAGGTCAGACTGGAGCTCCTGTCGAACACTGAGTCAAAATAACTTTATTTGACTCTGGGTAAATAACAGCCATTGACAGGAGTAACAACAAGGCGCTGGTAAAGTCCAGTCAGCATTGTGTTGGTATAATATTGATCCAGTGATTTTTACTGTGGGCATAAATGATCAGAACTGAAGATACTCAGTCTCTGTTGCATCAGGCAGCACGCGGCTGTGTCAGTGTCCTGCAGGTGAAGAGGCTGTAAAGACAGGTCTCTGTCATATTTACTGATTATGTTTCTGTAAATGATTGACATCCTACAGCTGTTGACCTTTGACCCTGACACAGTCACACAGTTCAGTCACATCAGGGGTTTTAGTTCAGTTAAAATTCCTGCTTTTTATACATTATTTAAACATTTTCTTCTTCATTTCATCACAGAAACTGATGAAAAATATTTCAAACGAGACTCAAACTACATAAACGGTAAACTCTGTAAACCAGAACTATAACTACACATTTCAACAAATAAAATTGAAACAATACTGGACAGGTATATATTGTATAACACACTGTACAGTAGGGGTGTAATGACTCTGAAACAGATTCAAACCATGATGCAAATGTCCATAATCTGTTTTTGTAAATATTACATATTACACCTATTCTATTGTCTTCCAACTGCATTTGTCATGTGACATGAGGCTAGTTTAATTTACTTATTTCATCATACATTTATATTAACTGCAGATAGGTCACAGTAAAACTATGTGTAACATTTACATCTGAAACAATTGAGCTGAATGAATCTGCTGCTGCTGCTTTAAAGACTGATTTATGGTCATGTTGGTCTGTGAGACACTGACACAATTAAATTACATTATAAAGTGACATGTGGATGTATTATTGTTGCTGTTTGTGTTTTTTACAGTAAATGATCTGCCGCTTCAGCCTCCTGGTGAGGGACCAGAGAGTTTTCATGTTGTTGGGCTTTATTAAATTATAACAAGCATTTTCTGACATTTTATACAATGTTTTTATTTTTATCTACACCACAGAATTATCACAATGAAAATGGTCATTCTGCTGAGGAAGACTGTGTGTTATGATCGAAAGCTCCAGAAGCTACTAAATGAACCAATGGTGAGACTTGAGCTGTGGCGGTTTGTTATTCCACCTGCCACCTCTGATTTATTATCATAACCTGTGTGTTATTATAACGACTCTGTTGTTCTGTTTTGATATAAGGCCAGTAAATCTTTATCAGTGTCGGAGTCCCGTCAGTTTTTATTTCCCGCCTCACACTGTCTTCATTGTTCTCGACCGGTTCTCATGTCACTCCCATCTGTTGATCTCTGGAGTTCTTCACTTCATGAGGAAAACGGAGAGAAACAGATCCTTTCCCACGATGTGAGCTCCCGCGCCCAGACTCCATCCGGTTAAAGTCAAAGTCAGGGCACGTTCAGGTCGCCTCGCTCGTGGGCACACGCGTGCACGCGGCAGAACACCTGGACCGACAGCGCGAGAACTATCCTGTAAATCGGCGCGCACTGCATCCACCAATCACAGTTCTTAAAATCCCTTTGAACCAGGTGCCTTTTAAATCTCATCAGCGTCTTCCAGTACAGCAGACGGAGACGGCGGCGGTGGGGATGATGAACGTAAATCGGGTCACGAAAGGCGACGATTTACCAGAACAAGGGCTCTGCAGGTGATTTACATTCAAGCCGAATTTACTACGAGACCCATCCTGTTCTGAAACTGTCACCAATTCGAACTTTACATGTACGTGTTTTTGGTCACGTCCACGGAGATGTTAAATTGTAACATTTTTCTACGGAGTTTCGTATGATAGCAAGTAGCATGCTGTGTAGTATCTATGGTGTGTGGAAGCAGAGGTCACTGACACAGTCACACTCACACAAACTGAGCTCACCTGCAACTATTCCAGGAATTCTTCTTCTACTTCTTTTCCTTTGTCTTGGCTCCGACGCACGAAAACAAAAAAGTCACAAGGAGACGAAAAAGGAGAAGAGTAGAAGAAGAGACACTTGTTCCCTCCACCGTTCGCCTCTGCTCCGCCGCTACTTCCGCGAGCTGCGTCACTATGTCCGTACCGTGCACGGGCCACAGGGGAGGAGCTTCGAGGTTTGCACCAATCAGAAGACGAGTCCTCAGACCAGGGGCGGGGCCTTTTCGAAGCCACGTAAGCGTGATTTGTTGGTCAGTGTCACATGACTGATCTGGGATCAGCTACGTGTCTAAAACACGTTTATTGTTTTTAATGCAGCTGTAAAACTTATTTTATTTCGGGTTGTTTGTGATCCCCAGAGAAGGAAGTACTCAGATCCGTTACTACAGTAACTACTAAAACCACTGTATAAAAATACTCTAGTACAAGTCCTGCATAATGCTAAATACTTCAAGTGTCAAAAGTAAAAGTAAAAGCAGAATGGCCTCATGTTTGTTCTCCTATTATGAAGCTAAATTACCGTTTCAGTAACATTTTGTTTTGAATTTAACTCTTTTATAGTTTTTCATCTATACAACTGATCATATCCTAAAACTGTGCGTTGGCTATTTTGTCATTTTAAATGACCAAATATTTACAATCCTTAAGGACCAGCAGTAACTTTTCTAGGCCCTTCGGGACATCCACGAGAAATCCAGGGACATTCTCCAGAATTCCTCAAATCTCCAGGAAACCCTTTGAATTCCGCCGAGCCTCGCACCAGACTCCCAGCTTCCCTCCTACAGACACCTGGACCCTGACTCTCTGGTGTGGCGGCCTCTGCTGGACTTCAGGTGTTTCCTGCATGTTGGCTTAAAGTTAAAATTTCAGCCAATCACAGACTTTACACAGTTCCAGCCAATCAACAGTCACTTTAATAGTCTTTTTTTTTTTTTAATCATCACTCCACAACATCAACAGGAAGTCACATGGTCACATAGGAAACAGCAAGAAACAAAAATGTGGAAGCGCTTCACAATAAAAGCCTTTCCACGTCCTCCAGCCACTCACGTTTGAGAACAGGAAGAGTGACTTCAGAGAAAAACGGGCAATCAGCATCATCCAATCCGATTTCATTTAGTTTTATTTTCCTTTAAAATGACACCGATTGGCCCATTTTCTCACCTGACAAAATACAGTGAAGAAAGACTTTTATTTTATTAAGACTTAACAAAAACAAAACAACTAATTCTGATATATAAATATTTCATGAACATCAACACAATAACAACATTTATTTGCGTTCTTGTCTTCGCACGGAGCAGGAAATATGAACAAACAACTTCTCACCTTCAAAATAAAAGTTTTTTGACTCAAAAACTAAAACTCTAAACTAAAATGGTTTCAGCTCTGATCCAAGCTAACAAAGCTAAAGTTGCTAATATCCATGTCTCCTTTGTTTGCCCCACCACCTCTGGTTTTTACTCCACCCCGATGCTTCGTGGCCCCGCCCCCTCAGCCAGCCACACGGTAGTTGGCGTGAAACTCGGGCTGAATGTCGCACACACGTCGCAGTAGTTCACCCAGCACCGCCTCCCGGTTGCCGCGGTAACTGGCCTGGATACGGCCCATTCTCTCCGCCGTGTCACGATCCACCTCCACCGCGCTGTTACCATGGGAACCGAGGGCCTGCAGGAGGGCCACAGGAATCAGTTTAATAAACAGATATTTGAACACAACACGAAACGAAGACGTGACAAGATATAAAACTTTAAAATGATGGAGGAAACAAAAGGAATCCAGACATGATAATATTCAACAGGAAGAAAGAATTAAATTAAACACCAACATAATATTAAAGAGAAAATAAGGGTCAAAAATAAAACTAGTAAAAAAAAACAAACTGTAAAACTAAAATAAATAAAAATACTGATATGATATTTACAGAAAAGGATTAGGGCCACAAGTGAAAAGAGTTGTGGCCCTAATCCTTTTCTGTAAATATATCAGTATTCCGTAGGAAAAATAATAAAATAATAAAACAGACAAGCTTAAATCAAATACTGGATGAGGAATGATAACGAGGTAAAAGGTTGTAGCTAATGTAAAAGAAATACTATATCTCCCTGATTGAATATGTTAGAAATCGAAGAAGACGTGAATAAAATCTAAGTCATGTTAGTTTTAATCGTGAAGGCTCGTACCGCCGCCTCTTTGGTCTTGAACTCCTTCTCTCTCTGCAGCCGATACTGTTCGATCTCGGCCTGAGCCTCCTCCTTTGCCTGCTTCAGACGACGGTTCTTACCTGGGGGTAAAAATAACGCAGAAAAAAGACTGAGATCAGTTCGTCTGAAAAGGGACATAGACAGGTTTCATGTTTACAGACACACGTGTATCAGGACTGTAGTTGTGTAGTTGTGATCAGCTGATCAGCAGCTCAGTTCACACTGACTGTAAACTCATGGTGTCGTGATCACATGACGACAGGAAACAGGTGATCCGTCTGTGGTGTTGATGTGACATCAGCTCCGGATCAGTCTGACAGCAGCTGAACCTTCATGTTGTGATGTCACTGAGTTTCATCTGCGATGATGATGATGATGATGATGTCATTAGTCTCACAATGATTTGATCAAAGATTCTGTCCAGGTGTGTGTGTGTGTGTGTGGTAATCAGTGGATTAAAGCATTTTGCTGCTGATAGATCTGATTCAATCACCTCGCTCTCGTTCTCTCTGATCCCCATTCTTCCTCTATGACTCTTTACCACATGATGTGATCACATGATGTCTGACTCAGAAGCATCACTGACCCTGGACACAGGAAAAATTCTACCAATAGAAAACTAAATAAACCCAAGTCTGAACTAACATCTATCAGGTTTTATAAAATATTACCAGAAGCTTTGAACTGGATGTGTCAGAGTCAGGATTTCACTGTAAAAGAAACGGTTATAGTGTGTTTTCACTGACTCACTAACCAAATCACAAAGAATATATTTATTCTGATTAAACCACCAGACCTTCGTCAGTCGGTCGCAGAGCAGTGAGAGGCCCTCGGCCTACCTGCACAGGTGAGGTTAGGAGGCCTGTCTGTGAGCCGAACTGAGCAGAAACAGTCGTTTGTTGTGAAACCGGCTCCGGTTTGACTCCGGTCTGAGTCGAAGTGAAACCAGGATCAGAGAATCTCTGAACTCTCTGGTTTTCTGATCTGGTTTCTGCCTGCTTCTTCCGCATGTTCATGTTTTTGTCTCCCGTCTCTTTCTCCCACACTCACGACTCACGACTCACCGGGGCTGTCGCCGTTAACGGCTCCAACCTGCTAACGGGCTAACGGGCTAACGGGCCGCTGCGGGCTCGCAGGCCGTCTGTCCTACTCACGTTTGCGGGCCTCTGCCACCTTCTCGGCCGCTCTCTTCTCGGCCTGGAGCAGCTGCTGGATTCCCTGTGACTGGCTCGCCATGCTGGGGGAGAGGAGCTGCGGACGGTGGCGCTGAAACGGAGCAAAAACCGGAGAGATCCACCGAAGCGAAGGTCGACGAAGGCTCTGACTCTTCCTCTGCCCGCAGTCAGCTGATGTGACGTCACGCTGCGGGCCGGTCACATGATTAAGTCACGAGAGGGAGGCCCCGCCGCTTCTTCTTCTTCTTCTTCTTCTTCTTCTTCTTCTTCTTCTTCTTCTTCTTCGGTGTTTGACGGCCGTTGACAGCCGTTATGTCGCAGTGCTGCCTCCCTCTGGTTTCAATCGTCCATCTTTCTCTAAAACCTGAACACCTGTCCTCCACTGACCTCACCGAACACTGTCCTGATCACCTGGTTCAGTTCAGTCTGGTTTACCTGTCCAGGTACGAGCTCTTAATTCTAAACTTCATCATTGGAACCATGAATAAAGTATTGATATGATCTGAGAAGAAACTGCAGGTAAATCCAGTTACAGTGACGTCATCAGGTGAAATCTGATCACATGACCAGAATAAAAACAGTAGAAATAGTTCAGTGATTAGAGTCAGACTGAGGATCAGAGCCTGAGTTATTGTGAAGTTTGTTCCTGACGTAGTTAATGTGTGATGAGCTCAGTGAGACTGAAATGTTCATTTCTAATGATGAAGTATTGATCAGTGTGTGGATCATTGATCTGATCAGAGACATCAGAGGTTTAGTTTTTATCTCCAGTTCTGCTCAGAGTCTCCTCCTGTTATTCTGAGCTGCAGTGATGAAGAGGAGTCACAGCTTCATCACTGTCAGGATCCTGTGGATGAAAGAATCTGTGTCCAGTTCAGATGAAGCTCTAATAGTTCTGATGGAGTTATTCAGTGATAAACTCTCCTCTGTTTGTTAGAAGCTGTTTTAAAACCAGAGTGGACACATGGAGAGACTCCAACAGCAGAACATCCACTGATCCATACAAACATCTGCTGATCTTTATTATTAGACTTTACTCTCCTCTCTTTTGTCCCTGTCAGGATCCTGTAGAGACGATGACTCAGGTTTCCAGGTATCTGATTGGTCAGTAGTTCGGCTGTTGACAGGTCAGGAGTTCAGCATCTGTTACCATGGTGATTTACCCCAGTAACAAGTGAACCAGGACTGAGAACCAGAGTTAAACCTGAGGTTACCTGGATCACCTCAGATCCTGATCATCACCTTCATCTTCCTCCTTCCATGTATCTACACTGTCTGTTTGTCTGGACACTGACCACAGACCAGTTGGATGTTTCCCTTTGATAAAGGTGTTGTGTTCAGGTGTCAGGTGTTTTAATCACCACATCAACACAACGAAACAAACAAAAAGAAACACATACAGGATTTATACACAAAGCTTGAAACCATCACATAGAAACTGAAAGTGGTACAGTGAAAATATTATATTGGTTATTATACTGGTCTGGTTTAGTCTGGTTTAGTCTGGTCTGGTCTGGTGTGGTCTGGTCTGGTCTGGTCTGGTTTAGTCTGGTCTGGTCTGGTCTGGTCTGGTCTGGTTTAGTCTGGTCTGGTCTGGTCTGGTTTAGTCTGGTCTGGTTTAGTCTGGTTTGGTCTGGTCTGGTTTAGTCTGGTCTGGTCTGGTCTGGTTTAGTCTGGTCTGGTTTAGTCTGGTCTGGTCTGGTCTGGTTTAGTCTGGTCTGGTTTAGTCTGGTTTAGTCTGGTCTGGTTTAGTGTGGTTTAGTCTGGTCTGGTCTGGTCTGGTTTAGTCTGGTCTGGTTTAGTCTGGTTTAGTCTGGTTTGGTCTGGTCTGGTTTAGTCTGGTCTGGTCTGGTCTGGTTTAGTCTGGTCTGGTTTAGTCTGGTTTAGTCTGGTCTGGTCTGGTCTGGTTTAGTCTGGTCTGGTTTAGTCTGGTCTGGTCTGGTCTGGTTTAGTCTGGTCTGGTTTAGTCTGGTTTAGTCTGGTCTGGTTTAGTGTGGTTTAGTCTGGTCTGGTCTGGTCTGGTTTAGTCTGGTCTGGTTTAGTCTGGTTTAGTCTGGTTTGGTCTGGTCTGGTTTAGTCTGGTGTGGTCTGGTTTAGTCTGGTTTAGTCTGGTTTAGTCTGGTTTGGTCTGGTCTGGTTTAGTCTGGTGTGGTCTGGTTTAGTCTGGTTTAGTCTGGTTTAGTCTGGTCTGGTCTGGTCTGGTTTAGTCTGGTCTGGTCTGGTTTAGTCTGGTGTGGTCTGGTTTAGTCTGGTTTAGTCTGGTCTGGTCTGGTCTGGTTTAGTCTGGTCTGGTTTAGTCTGGTCTGGTCTGGTCTGGTTTAGTCTGGTCTGGTTTAGTCTGGTTTAGTCTGGTCTGGTCTGGTCTGGTTTAGTCTGGTCTGGTTTAGTCTGGTTTAGTCTGGTCTGGTTTAGTCTGGTCTGGTCTGGTCTGGTTTAGTCTGGTCTGGCCTGGTTTAGTCTGGTCTGGTTTAGTCTGGTTTAGTCTGGTCTGGTTTAGTCTGGTCTGGTTTAGTCTGGTTTAGTCTGGTCTGGTCTGGTTTAGTCTGGTCTGGTTTAGTCTGGTCTGGTTTAGTCTGGTTTAGTCTGGTCTGGTTTAGTCTGGTCTGGTCTGGTCTGGTTTAGTCTGGTCTGGTCTGGTCTGGTTTAGTCTGGTCTGGTTTAGTCTGAATGACCTGAATGTTCCCTCGTCGATCTGACAGGAAGCGCTGTCTTCTTCTGTCCTTTATTATGAGTGGACAGATCAGGGGCCCCAGCAGACACTGACTAGACCACAGTCCAGTCCAGACATTAGACCGGGTCACTAAGTCCTTTGGCCGGAAACTGCACGTGACTGACGTCCCCCGGAAGTGACGTCATCGCAGCGCTGAGTCAGCTGAACCAAACCGGAAGCCAAACAAACAGCTGTGAGGCAGCATCGTGAGCTCGCGCTGCTGAGGGACGAAAAACTTTCCTTCAGTTTTTAATGAAACGTTTCTTTTTTACTTCGTTTCCCCGGGAAACTGGAGTCTCACAGTTACGTCACTGGACAGGTGAGGCGCGAGACTGCGGAGCGCGAGCCGGGCTCCTTTCTGCTGCACGCGGAAGTTCAGAGAGAAAATCTTCGGTTTTAAAGTTGAATTATTTATTGTAAACAGTATTAAAGGCAGAGAGCTGATCGATATCCATCGATATTTCCTCTCAGCAGAAGAAGTGAAGATGATCATGTGTCATTGATCCTGGTCTGTGTGGAGTTACTGAGGAAGTTCCTCAGTCTCAGTGGCTTCACGTCTGAAGGTTCTTCAGTAGAACACAACTGCTTTATTTCTTTTTCAGTTCTGTTCCTGAGACTCACTGTATCTTTGTGTCAGTGAATCTTTGTGTCAGTGAATCTTTGTGTCGTTGACTCTTTGTGTCGTTGAATCTTTGTGTCACTGTATCTTTGTGTCAGCGAATCTTTGTGTCACTGTATCTTTGTGTCAGCAAATCTTTGTGTCGGCGTATCTTTGTGTCAGCGTATCTTTGTGTCACTGTATCTTTGTGTCAGTGAATCTTTGTGTCAGCGTATCTTTGTGTCACTGTATCTTTGTGTCACTGTATCTTTGTGTCAGTGAATCTTTGTGTCAGCGTATCTTTGTGTCACTGTATCTTTGTGTCAGTGAATCTTTGTGTCGGCGTATCTTTGTGTCAGCGTATCTTTGTGTCACTGTATCTTTGTGTCGTTGAATCTTTGTGTCAGCGTATCTTTGTGTTGTTGAATCTTTGTGTCACTGTATCTTTGTGTCGTTGAATCTTTGTGTCAGCGTATCTTTGTGTCACTGTATCTTTGTGTCAGTGAATCTTTGTGTCAGCGTATCTTTGTGTCAGCGTATCTTTGTGTCACTGTATCTTTGTGTCGTTGAATCTTTGTGTCACTGTATCTTTGTGTCACTGTATCTTTGTGTCATTGAATCTTTGTGTCACTGTATCTTTGTGTCAGCGTATCTTTGTGTCACTGTATCTTTGTGTCACTGTATCTTTGTGTCAGTGTATCTTTGTGTCAGTGAATCTTTGTGTCAGCGTATCTTTGTGTCACTGTATCTTTGTGTCAGTGAATCTTTGTGTCGTTGACTCTTTGTGTCGTTGAATCTTTGTGCATTGTATCTTTGAGTCAGTGTATCTTTGAGTCAGTGTATCTTTGAGTCAGTGTACCTTTGTGTCGTTGACTCTTTGTGTGTTGAATCTTTGTGTCATTAATTCTTTGTGTTTTACATCTTCAGGTTAAATTTTCGTTGTCGTGGAGATGAAGAGGAGTCGGGTGTTGGCGGTGCTGGTGGGTGGAGTCTTCTGTGTAGCAGTGATGACACTATACCGCATGCTGGAGCTCATGCAGGGGGCGGAGCTTCCACACCACAGGGAAACACCTGCTGGACAGGTGGAGGAAGTGAGTGACTGACGTATTAACTCACTGCAGTTTGTAACATTTGTGAATTTATAATTTAAGGTTTTTAATTAGTTTTAATTAGTTTAACAGGAACAGGAGGTTTTTAACAAACCAGTCAAAACCTCTCTGCAGGATTTGTCACGCCTTCAGCAGAAGATTGACAGGTTGGAGCATCTCCTTAGTGACAACAACCGTCTGGTTGCTACGCTGCGGGACTCTCTGGTCCGCCGCAAAGCATCATGGCAAACAGGTGGGGGAGGATCCAATGGTAGCTCAGACTCCACCCACAGCCAGGTGGACACACTGCCTGGCTGCCGATTGGCTGAAGAGATGAAGGACGGAACTGATGGAGTTCAGGTTAGCTTAGCATGCTAACTGCTGTTTGTTTTCTAATTATTTTAAAAGGCCTTTGGTTGAAGAGGTCTTTTTTTTTTTAGTTGTAATTTGACAAAAATGACAAAAATTTCACAAGAGATAACGAGATGTTGTTTTTATTCACAGAAAAGATGAACTGTAGAGTTTTGCGTAGAGTTTTCTGTTGAGTTTTTCTACAGACGTCAATGTAAAATAGCAAAGAGAGAATATCAGGAAAGTTGAAGCTGAAGAGTTGAAGTAATATTTTTAATAGAAAGAATGAATGAAAGTAACAACACAGATGACACAGACACAGATGACTGTGGTGCTGATTTTGAAGGAATGTAACTAATATTCACATCAGCTTTAAATAATTGTAGAAGTTCTTTTTAAAAACCTCAGAGGAAGTAGGAGCTGGAAGACGTTTTAAAGAATGGGAAGGTCCCGGGAATGACTTTATTTATTTTAGTTTAAAATTGATTTAACCTTTTATTTCTCTAAGACTTGTGAGGACGTTTCAAAAATGCACAAAGTGCAGAAATAGTGATAGTTTCCACTGATCGTCCGGTTCTCTGTCGTCATGTCAGTGTAGACTGACTCTGTGTTTCCATCATCATCCTCATCTTCGTCTGTCAGCTGCTGGATGTTTACGACCTCCTGGCCTTTGATAACCCCGATGGTGGTGCCTGGAAACAGGGTTTTGAGATTCTTTACCATGGGAATGAGTGGGATGAGCAGCCGCTGGAGCTTTTTCTGGTTCCACATTCACACAACGACCCCGGTCAGAAAATGACTACACACAACTACACACAACTACACACAACAAGAGTTATATCAACAATATAAGCTTTTAATGTGTGTGTGTGTGTGTGTGTGTGTGTGTGTGTGTGTGTGTGTGTGTGTGTGTGTTGCAGGTTGGTTGAAGACCTTTGATAGTTATTATCAGGATCAGACCAGACACATCCTCAACAACATGTTGATCAAACTTACTGAGGACCACAGGTAAACATCTGAGGAGATATATTAAATATATCAGGTTGAATATATTAAACACATCAGATTTATCAAATATATTAGGTTAAATATATTAATGTTTAATGTTGTAATTGAGTATATTTGTCTTCAGTGGAGGAGCTGTTAGTTTCAGTCTGTGTAGGAAAAACCTGTGGACTGATCTGTGATTGATCAGAGTATGTGTAACTGACATGTTTACTCTTCATCAGGAGGAAGATGATTTGGGCAGAAATCAGTTATTTCTCTAAATGGTGGAACGACATTGACGAGCAGAAGAGAGAGATGGTGAAACGGTAACTTGAGTTAATCCTTTAACACCTGAGCCTCAAAATATCCGCCTGGTGAAATTACCGTGATGACACCTATATGCCTATAAAGCGCAAGGTCTTAGCTTTCAGAAACCGTTGGAATTTTTCCGATTGCTCAAACCGTGACAGAGTTACGGTAATCCAAAGTGTGCCTGCGCAAATGTGTCGTCAAAGACAGAAGACAAAAACATGAAACATGATTTTATTTTAAATTCTCTTTCTGAGTCTGAAAAAACCTTTGTGTTTATAAAATGTTTAATCTTCTCTTAACCTTAAATTTTTCTTATCTGAGAGTTTTTAGTTGAATTTTGTCAAATCACTCTCATGTCACTAAATCACAGAACAGAACTCCCCATGTTAATGATGCTGGTTCTGTCTTGTTCTAATTTATCAGATCACTTTTATTTGTCACTGTTATCAGCTGTGTTCACTGTTTGGTTTTTATCCTTCCTTCCTGTTTTTCAGCCTGGTGGGGGCGGGGCAGCTGGAGCTGGTGACGGGCGGCTGGGTGATGGCGGACGAAGCGAACTCTCATTACTTCGCTCTGTTGGATCAGCTGATCGAGGGACACCAGTGGATTCAGAAACACCTGGGTTCGTGTTCTTCAGCCACGCCTCCTTGGCCTCATTGGCTTCGTTGATCTCACACCTTGTTTCTCTGAGCAGGTGTGAAGCCGAGCAGCGGCTGGGCGGTGGATCCGTTTGGCCACTCCCCCTCCATGACCTACCTCCTGAAGGGGGCGGGGCTTAGAAACATGGTCATCCAACGAGTTCACTATGCTGTCAAGAAACACTTTGCCCGGCAACAAACTCTTGAGTTTCTATGGCAACAGAGCTGGGGTGAGTGTGGGCGAGAGACACTCAGACAGACAGAGAGAGAGAGAGAGAGACGGAGAGAGAGATACAGAGAGAGAGAGAGAGAATGAAATGTGATAAACTGAAGTAAAAACAGGAACAGATTTAAGAAAGTTTCTGATCAGGGGAACAAAACATTTAAATTTAAAGGGATTTCATTGAACTGTGAATGATAACCCCATTAATAATAACTTCAGTTGTGCAGCAGAGTTACAAATTAAAACCAGGACAGACTAATATTAAATGAAAAATAAAATTAAAACAAAAGTAAATTTAATTTACTTCAAATGATTCAAGTGTTGAAAGATGAATATTCATTTTGAACTGTTGTGAAGAAACAAAGACGAGACCGAAAAATTTGTGACGATCAGATTTATGTTGGAAAGTTAATGAATCTACTAATAATTTAGTAATCCTTTAGTTTTCCTCAGATATTTTGACGAGCTGCTTTGTTTCTCTAACCCCACCCACTTCCTGTGTCAGACTCCTCTGCCCACAGTGACATCACATGTCACATGATGCCGTTCTACAGCTACGATGTACCGCACACATGCGGTCCGAACCCAGCGGTCTGTTGTCAGTTCGACTTCCAC
Organism: Trachinotus anak; assembly: GCF_046630095.1. Taxonomy (NCBI): domain Eukaryota; kingdom Metazoa; phylum Chordata; class Actinopteri; order Carangiformes; family Carangidae; genus Trachinotus; species Trachinotus anak. Next base: position 567,285 of record NW_027273886.1, on the reverse strand, counting down.
CGCCTGCCAGGGGGGCGGGTCTTCTGTCCGTGGAGGACACCGCCACAGCCAATCACAGAGCAGAATGTCCAGGAGCGGTAGGTAGGGGGCGGGGCCAACAATAACAATCATATGATTAATAAATAATCAGTTATCACTTTAATTTTTTATACTAAAAATAATGAAAAATTGTTTCACAGTTTGTCCTTAAAGCTGCTGATTTTTGATTGGAGTTCTGTGTGTGTGTGTTTGAGTGTAGACTGTGTGTTGTGTTGTGTTGTGTTGTGTTGTGTTGTGTTGTGTTGTGTTGTTTACTCACTTGTACTCAGCTCTAGAGCTCCACTGTTTACCTGGATGACATCACTGACTGATCTCTGACTAGCCTCTGTACGGTGGTCAGGTGTGTCCAGATTCAGGTGTGTGACTCTGATGTGTTGTCCGCTCAGAGCTCTCCTCTTATTGGACCAGTACCGGCAGAAATCTCGTCTCTTTCGTTCTCCGGTGCTCCTTGTTCCTCTTGGCGACGACTTTCGATACGTGGAGTCGAGCGAGTGGGACGCTCAGTTCAGTAACTACCAGAAACTGTTCGACTACTTCGACCAGCACCCGGAGCTCCACATCAAGGTGAGTACCTGGGACACATGGAAGGGGACGGGGCAAGCGGGGTGAAACAGGAAACAGCTGCCTCAGATTATGAAAGTGTCAGACTGTTTCCCCCCTCCCCAGGCTCGTTTTGGGACTCTGTCAGATTACTTCGAGGCTCTTCACCGGCGTCTGAGCACAGCAGGAACGACTTTGCCGACACTTCGCGGTGACTTCTTCACCTACGCCGACCGTGACGACCATTACTGGAGCGGGTACTTCACCTCCAGACCGTTCTACAAACGCCTGGACAGGACGCTGGAGGCCACGCTCAGGTACGCCGGCCCACTCATCACATGATCCAGGTCCAGTAACCACAATGGAGCCAGTGTCTGAATGGTCCAGTGTTAGCAGCATCTCTGATGATGATGATGATGATGATGATGATGATGATGATGGTGAAGATGATGATGAAGATGATGATGATGATGATGATGAATTGGTGACGATGGTGATGATGATGGTGAATTGGTGATGATGATGGTGATGTGATGATGTAATGATGTGATGATGGTGGTGATGATGTGATGTGGTAGTGGTGATGATGATGATGATGATGTGATGATGGTGATGGTGATGATGTGATGATGGTGGTGGTGATGATGTGATGTGGTGGTGATAATGATGATGATGGTGATGGTGATGTGATGATGATGATGGTGGTGATGATGTAATGATGGTGATGATGATGGTGATGGTGGTGATTATGATGATGATGATGATGATGGTGATGGTGGTGATGATGTGATGATGGTGGTGATGATGATGATGATGTGATGATGATGATGGTGGTGATTATGATGGTGATGTGGTGATGATGGTGATGTGATGGTGATGATGGTGATGATGATGGTGGTGATGATGTGATGATGGTGATGATGATGATGATGTGGTGGTGATGGCGATGAGGATGATGTGATCATGATGTGGTGATGATGGTGATGAGGATGATGTGATGATGATGGTGATGATGTGATGATGATGATGATGGTGATGATGATGATGATTTAAGTTTGTGCTTCTCCTCCTGGCAACGGTCAGGATCACGGTCCAGGTCCAGATTCAGGTTCAGGAGACTGGTCTGAACCTGAACCTGAACCTGAACTCTTACTAACACCTGAAGGGAACTCTTTGTGTTCGACTGATCAGAATTTGGTGGTCAAAGGTCAAGGTTACACAACATTTTTTTGGTCATAACTCATGAATTAATTCACTATTTATGATACAATTGAACTGAAATGTCAGAGGATAAAATGCAGTGATGACATATTTAGAGGTCAAAGGTCAGCTTCACTGTGACATCATGATGTTCTGACTGGTTGGTGGAGGTTACTCGAGTTACTTTAATCTGTTTATATTAGTGAATTGATATTTTCATATTTTGTCATCTTTACATTTCGTTCTGACAGAGCGACAGAAATCCTCTTCAGTCTGACGCTGGCTGAAATGCGTCGTTTCCATGGCAATGGTCGTCTGGTCGCAGGTTTTCCTGCACGGGAACACTTCCAGCGTCTGACAGCGGGAAGGCGGAGCCTCGCACTGTTCCAGCATCACGATGCAGTCACCGGCACTGCCCGTGACCCTGTGGTGGTCGACTATGGCACCAGGTGGCTACTTCCTGTTAGCACACTAGCATTTTAGCCTGATAGCATGTCACTGGTTTCAGGAGTTAAAAAAAAAAGTTTGCATGTTAGCCTAAATCAAGGCTCACAGAATAACAGAGATAATAGATCAGTGTGAGCAATGCTACACCTTTAGCATTAGCATGTTTTTTGTCTCATTTATTCCTCCATGCTCTCTGTTGAAGGACGGCGTCGTCACTGGCAACGGTAACAGGTACTGCCTCGTTTAGTGTGAGCAGTTAGCATTTAGCAATAGCCTCCCATCATACCCATTCATTTAGCATTAGCATCTAACATTAATTTCCCATCACTCCCATTCATATTGTTAACATTTTATAGTGTAGTCTGTCAGTCATTTGTTTTTAAATAAAGTTTTTTAGGCTTCAGTTCTCAAAAGAATTTAAAACAAATGAAAATAAATGAATATGAAACTGAAATCAAATTTTTTTACAGGTTGTTTCGCTCCATCCTGAACCTGCGACAGGTGCTGCAGAGCTCCGCCCACTGGCTGCTCCTATTGGACAAGAGCCTGTACCACCACGACCAATCGAAACCCTTCCTGCAAATGGTGACCTCTGACCCCATCAGCTGTTTTACCTTCTTATAGGCTTGTATGTTTGGTACAGTATGAAGTACAGATGATTGAGTGACATCCGAGTGAAGCAGTGAACTGATTGGTCAGTGCTCTGACAGGTGTGGAGGTGTTTCTGATTTCAGCTGAACCAGTCAAACCTCAGAGACCTGAGTGTCACAGGCATGCTTCGCTGTGATTGGTTGAGGAGTTTGTTCTCGACATGTCACTGAGTTCAGCTCTGAGGTTAATCATGTGATCTTTTTTCAGGATGATGTGATCACCGCTCAGGACTCGCTGCCTCAGAAGACGTCGCTTGCGCTCAGTTCGGAGCCCAGGTAAGGGGCGTGGCTTACAGAAGGAAGAGGCGGGACCAGATGATAATTTAATTTTTTTTTTTTTATCAGTGACACAAGTTAAAGTTTAGTTTCAGTTGAACTTTTTAATAAATTAATTGTTTTTGTATGAATCTGTTTTTGTTTCCATCTCCTGCAGCAGAAAATGTCTTCAGTTTTCATGTCATTTTATTGATCTCTGATGATTAGGTCTGATTATTGATTGTTTCAGGTCATTGATCGTCTTTAACCCGACGGAGCAGCTCCAAACATCCATCATCAGCGTCATCGTCGACTCTCCGGACGTTCGAGTTGTTGATGCAGAAACTGGTCGACCAATGGCTGCACAGATCTCTGCGGTGTGGGCGGAGCCAAGCCGAGCGTCCACAGAGGCATTCCAGGTGGAGAACAGATCAGTTACTTTTTTACGTCATCAGTTAAAATCTGCTGCACTTCACGCCGTGCTCTGTCCCTGCAGCTCTCCTTCCTGGCTCAACTTCCTCCTCTGTCACTTGTTGTGTATCATGTGACCAAAGCCTCGGCTGGCTCCACCCATCGGGCGAGGTACACTTTCCATCGTCGCGGCAACCTGCCGACCGTCCACACCGAACACTTCCAGGTGTCTCGCCCCCAAGGACCTGAGGCTGACAGCCCCATGTCGCTTAGCAACAAACATTTCCAAATATGGAGTTCCCCGGACACAGGCCTGCTGCAGGTGGGACTTTTCAAATTAAAAGTCTGTTCATAAATGGAAAATTTTAATGAATGAATGAATGAAAATGTATGAAGTCAGCCAGACTGTGGTCACTGTGGTCACTGTCCAGATCCTGACACCGACTGTTCATATGTACATAATTATTATAACTGTAAAAATGATTTTATTTTATTTTGAAATTCAGAAGCTCCGTCTGCAGTCCGGTCTGGTTCATCAGGTCCAGGTCCAGTTTCTGTGGTACGGAACCAGAATAGGAGCAAACCGGGAAAGGAGTGGAGCCTACCTGTTCCTGCCAGGGGAGGAGGGAGCCCAGGTAAGACCAGGACCAGGACTCAGACCAGGGCCACAAATCAGTCTGAACCAGATCAGTCAGACCAGGACTTAATGTCTCTGGTTCTCTCTCTCTCTGTCCTCTGGTTCATGGTGAATGTCTCTCGCCCCCTTGCAGCCCTACTCAACCTCAGAGCCCCCCCTGGTTCGGATCTCCAGAGGTCCCATCTTCTCTGACATCACTTCCTGTTTCCGACACTTCACGCACACGGTCCGCCTCTACCACCTGGATGGTAACAGCAGTTTAACCCTTTATTAACCATTTCAAATGTCTGGTTGTGAAACTTGTCAGGTGTTTTCGTTGCCCTGAGTTTTGCCCCTCAGGCTGACATCATGGTCACTGAGCATGCTCAGTGTGCATCATGTGATCCTGCGACACGGCACTGCTGCTCCACATCTGTGCAGCGGATGGCGGCGGTGCACCTGTAGCTGGTTTTATGACACTGATGATGATGAAGACTGATTGTTCTTGTGTCATCGATCCGTCTCAAACACGTTATCAGACCAGCAGAGACTCTGAATAACTTTATTGATCACACTGCTCAGTGTGGTTGACGGAGAGCTGGACATGACCTCAGTGTGTCCCTTTGACCTCTGACCTGAACAGACAGAAACACGTCGCAGCAGGAAGTGGATCATCATAATGTGTGGACACTTCCTGCCTGCAGACGCTGCTCAGGGCAGCAGCTGCAGGTCGTGTTTGTGTGTTAAAGTATAATTAAGATCATTTCCTATAAATAAATGTTAATCGTCAAAGGAGCTGTTGGTGTCCTCTCGTACACTGTGACATCACTGTTGGGCGTGGTCACAGGTAAACAGATGAAGGTTACTTGTCCTCTTCACTATCACCTGTTGAGTGTTTTTATTTACAACAACTGAGTGATGATAATTTTACTCTTTCACATCTAAATCATCTTTTTATTTGAGTTCATCATCTTCATGTAGATTAGATTCATCGTCCTGAAGGAAGCTCAGGTGCTTTGATGTCTGCAGTGAAATGCTGCTCATGTTTTTATCGGTCAGTGGTGGAGAGAGTCCTCTTCTCTCTCTGCTGAGGTCTGCTGGAGCAGCAGCAGGTCAGACCAGAACACGAGGAGACTGGACCAGCTGGTTCTAAAGGCTGGGTCTGAGACTGAAGGAGTCTGGACTCACTGAGGACTGAGGTGGAGAGACACATGCTCTGTAAGATGCAGCCATGTTGAACAACACCAACCATCCTCTCCACAACATCCTTCAGAGCAGAGAAGCAGCTACAGCAGCAGCCGACGTCTCATCTCTGCTACAGGACTGAGGTTCAGGAAATCCTCTGTTAATCAGACTGGTCAACAGCTCAGACAGAGACAGTGGATCATCACACTGACTCAGATATTAACCGAATGCATCAGTGAGCTACTGGACAATCTATGTTTATATTTCAGGCTTTTATTCATTTTATTTTATTCAGTCACTGAATTCAGCGTCTTATATTTGGGACCTTTAACTTCAAACTCAGCAAAGATAGAAATATGATCAGATTAATCAATACGATGAGATTAATCAATTAAAACAGTGTGAATATTACTCATATGAATATTACCAGGTTATAAAATAAATGAATCATTTGTTCGATTGTGGAAATGATAGTGGACTTCAGGAAGAGCCCAGCCCCACCCACCCCCATCTCCCTGTGTGACTCCCCCGTGGCTACCGTGGAGCATTTTCGCTTCTTGGGAACCACCATCACACAGGATCTCAAATGGGAGCTAAACATCAGCTCCCTCATCAAAAAAGCTCAGCAGAGGATGTATTTCCTGAGGCAGTTGAAGAAGTTCAACCTGCCAAGGACTATGATGGTGAACTTCTACACCTCCATCATTGAGTCCATCCTCACCTCCTCCATCACCATCTGGTACGCTGCTGCCACGGAGAGGGACAATAACAGACTGCAGCGTATCATCCACTCTGCTGAGAAGGTGATTGGCTGCAATCTTCCGTCCCTCCAGGACCTGTACGCCTCAAGGACTCTGAGGCGTGCAGGGAAGATTGTAGCTGACTCCTCCCACCCTGGACACAAACTCTTTGAGACACTCCCCTCTGGCAGGAGGCTGCGGTCCTTCAGGACCAAAACCTCTCGCCACAAAAATAGCTTCTTCCCATCTGCTATCAGCCTCATCAACAAGGCTAGAGAGCCCCACTGTTGCTGATCAATTGCACCAATCACCAGAAAAAATTCCTTGTATGTGAAAACATACTTGGCAATAAAACTGATTCTGATTCTGATTCTGATTCTGATTCTGATTCTGATTGGAGAGAGAGGAAGAGAGAGAGGATGACAGATGGGGGTTACCATAGTTACCATAGTAATTTAACCCTTTATGCTCAGGAGCAGATACCTGACCTGGTCGACCTGAGACCTGAGTGTATCTGACCAATCAGGACAGAGACTCAGTGTTTCACTGAAGTTTTAATGTGTTTATTTTCTTCGGGTTAATTAAATTCATATAATGTTTATTAATTAACACAATGATTTCACAATAAAAGTCTCCTGTCTCTCTGCCCCAGGGCATGCTGGGAGGTCCCTGGAGATTTCCAACATGGTGGACATCAGGTCAGAGGTCAACCGTGAGCTTGTCATGCGGCTTGTCAGTGACGTTGCCAACGGCAACCGTTTCTACACCGACCTCAACGGTTTCCAGGTTTGTGCTGTTTCATGAGGCCGGTTGGATCGTTTGGTTACTGTTTGTGTTAGTGTTCACTGTCAGTGTATTGATCATTGATTGGTTTCAGATGCAGCAGCGGCGGACCCTGGAGAAGCTCCCCCTGCAGGCGAACTTCTACCCAATGAGCTCGGCGGCGTTCCTTCAGGACTCGGCGTCTCGTGTGTCACTGCTGTCGGCTCAGAGTCAGGCCGCCGCCTCGCTCAGACCAGGTGAGCAGAGGCGGCGTCCACCTGTTTGTTCTTTGATGATTTTTGCGTCAGGATTTTTGATTGGTTGATTAATTCGTTTCCCTGTTCACAGTTTTCTGTCCATTAAAAATAATAGTTTGACCAAACAGACGACGTCACAGCAGCTTCCACAGGAGGAAATAGCTGCTGTCGACCTGGAGGTTCACAAACATTCAACAGGGCCATGATGAGGATTCAATTCAATTCAATTCAATTCAATTCAATTCAATCCAATTCAATTTTATTTGTATGGCGCCAAATCATAATATACATTATCTCAAGGCTCTTTACAGGGTCAGGTCGAGACCTTACTTTGTTACAGAGAAAAACCCAACAGTTCCCACAAAGAGCAGCACTTGGCGACAGGGGGGAGGAAAAACTCCCTTTAACAGGAAGAAACCTCCAACAGAACCGGGCTCAGGGTGGGGGGGTCTGCCTCGACCGGTTGGGTTTAGAAGGAGAAAAAAAAAGGGGGGGCGGGGGAGGAGAGAGGAGAAAAGAGAGAGAGAGAGAGACCAGGAACAGCTGTGTAGATAATGGTGTTATCAATAATAATGACAGGTAACAGTGGTTAATAGTAAAGATGAGTAGTGGTGGATCTGGATCCTGCTGCTCCAGAGGCAGAGAGACCTGCAGAATGGGGACAGAGAGAGAGAGAGAGAGAGAGAGAGAGAGAGAGAGCCCAGTGAATCATGGGAATCCCCCAGCAGTCTAGCTCTATAGCAGCATAACTAAGGGATGGGTCAGGACATACCCGAGCCAGCCCTAACTATAAGCTTTACTAAACAAGACAGTTTTAAGCCTGATCTTAAAGGTAGAGAGGGGGTCTGCCTCCTGAACCCACACTGGGAGCTGGTTCCACAGGAGAGGAGCCTGATAGCTGAAGGCTCTGCCCCCCCCATTCTACTCTTACAAACTCTGGGAACCACAAGTTGACCTGCATTTAGAGAGCGAAGTGTCCTATTGGGAAAATAGGGAACTATAAGCTCTCCAAGGTACGATGGTGCCTGACCATTAATGGCTTTGTAGGTGAGGAGGAGGATTTTAAATTCTATCCTGGATTTTACAGGGAGCCAATGCAGAGAGGCTAACACAGGAGAGACGTGATCTGGTTTCCTAGTTCCTGTCAGTACTCGTGCTGCAGCATTCTGGATCAGTTGGAGGCTTTTTACTGAATTTTTGAGACATCCTGACAATAAAGAGTTACAGTAGTCCAGTCTTGAGGTAACAAATGCATGAACTAGTTTTTCAGCATCCTTTAGACATAGAATGGGTCTGATTTTAGCAATATTGCGCAGGTGGAAGAAGGCTGTCCTAGAGACTTGCTTTATATGTGAAGTAAAGGACAAGTCCTGGTCAAAAATGACACCAAGGTTTCTGACTGTAGCACTGGAGGCCAAGGTGGTGTCATCCAGAGTCAGTATATTATCACATAGTGTATCTCTGAGGTGATTTGGGCCAATTACAATAACTTCAGTTTTGTCTGAATTTAAGAGTAAGAAATTACTGGTCATCCAGGTTTTTATGTCCTTAAGACTCACCTGAAGCTTGGCTACCTGGTTAGTCTCACCTGGCTTCATGGATAAGTACAGCTGGGTGTCATCTGCGTAACAATGGAAATTTATCTGGTGCCTCCTAATAATGTTTCCTAATTAATCTGTCCAGTCAACACCATTCATTCATTATTTGATAAAGATGAGGAGGAGGATGTTGAGGATAATGATGATTTGCGGGGTTCCTGTGAAACTTTTATCTATATTTAGATATGTTTTATTTTCCAATTTTACTCTGGAAGAGACTGAAAATAAAATCACTGTTTGATTCAACAGGCTCGGGATCAATCAGGACATGTTAATCTGTGTGGAACAGGAAGTGATGATAGCCAATGAAAACAGGTTTTGTCACAGTACATGTTGCTCGACAGAGAAACATCAAGTCCAGATGTTTTCAAGGACCCGTCAGGGTTTAGACCAGGTCCAGGTTTATATGAGAACCAGCAGCTTTACAGAATCGGTGTTACACTGATTCAGACGGTTGTGTTGGTGTTGTAAATGTTAATCCACTGGAGGAAATGCTGCTGGAACAGACACATGAAGTCACATGACCAGAGAATTGACCTCTGACCTCTGACCCTTACAGGTGAGCTGGAGGTGGTGTTGGACCGGCGGCTGCAGCAGGATGATAACCGCGGCCTCGGTCAGGGCGTCACCGACAACAAGCTGACAGCGAGTCTCTACCACCTGCTGCTGGAGGACAGGAGGGGCGGGGCTCAGGTGAGGGTGGGGCCTCTATTTCTCTCAGTGTCAGAGAGAACCAGGCTTCTATTTCTGATTTCACCTGTTCACCTGGGTGATCCACTTTAACACATGGATCACATGATCTGAGACTAGGACCTGATGTGAATCTGGATCTGTACTTGTTACCAGGCAACAAATCAAACAGGTTACATCAGACTTCGTGTCTGTGCTCAGGTGAGTGAACCATGTGACCCTGACTCAGCAGGTGGTCTTCAATGTTCCTGCAGGTTCATGGTGGTTTAACGGGTCAGGTGAAGACCTGCTGGGATCAGTGTCATAAACGTTCTCGTTTCACAGCTGGAGAACGTCTGAGGAATCGGTTTCATCATAAATCCTAGATGAGGATTTTAGTCTCACTTTTATTTTCTCTCACAGGAAGTGGGAGGAGCCTCAGTTGAACATCTGTCACTGCTCGCCCACCTGACCTCGCTCTCCCTCAGCCAACCACCAATCACCATGGTTGCCCCTAGCGACAGCCAGCTGCCAAAGCTCCGCCCATTCCGCCCACTCCACTCGTCGCTGCCGTGCGACATTCACCTGTTGAACCTGAGGACGCTGGAGGACGCACAGGTGAGGGCTACACCTGGAAACACCTGATAAAGCCTGGAAACAACTGGAAACACCTGGAAACACTTGGAACATTATTGTAGTTTTGTTTTTTAGAAACAAAATGTTTCACTCTAAAATAACTGAATTTCTATCAGTGTTTTACAGAGGGTTGCATTCTGGGATGTCTGTAGTCTTGTGTTGCTAAGCTAAGCTAGCAGGTGTTTTCAGACTGAAAATGAAAACACAATAAAAATTAAAGTAAAGGAAAAAACTCAAAATTCAAATGAATAAATCTGTATTTCTGTTTGTGGTGAACAGGAAGCAGGAAGTCCGTCACAGGAAGTGGCTCTCATCCTCCACAGGAAGGGCTTTGACTGTAGCTCCGCCCCCGAGCCGCTGCCTCTGTGCACGTGGAGTGCGCATGAGGAGGTGCATGCAACACACACACACACACACACACACTTTATTTTTGTCTTCTGTCTTTCTTTATTTCATTTTTTCCTTCATTTATTTTTTTTACATTTGTTCATTCATGAATTTAAATCATGTCATTATAATCAAGTCATTTTTCTTTATTATCTTGATTTTCTGTTTTTATAGATTTTCATCCTGTATCTCGTTTTTTTAAATTCTGTCGTTTCTTGTTTTTTCTTGAGATTTTTTGACTCATTTGTTTCATGTTATTTTTCTGTTCCAGGTGAATCTGGACGATCTTTTCTCTCCTCTTCAGTTTCGCTCTGTCCGTCGGTCGGGCCTCACTCTGCTGCACGATGACGACGAACCGGCCTCTGCCCGACAACAGCAGCCGCCACGCATCACTCACCTGCGGCCAATGGAAATCAGCGCTTACCGTGTGGAGCTGGACTGAAGAACAGGAAGGAACAAAATCTGAAGTCAAACAAAATTAGCTGGAGGTGTAACAACTGCAGCGCCTGAAATATTATCAATGAAAAAGATGAAAATGTACAAATGAACATGAAGAGGGCGAAGAAAAGACATGAGATCAATTTATGAAGAGTGAAGCAGGATGATCAGCAGGTCAAAGGTCAACAGAATGAGACAATATTTACACAGCTGCAACAAGTAATCAGTGATCATAATCAATCAGTTTGAGTCAATGAAAAACAACATTTTCATCATTTTAAAGACCAAACGACAAATTGATTAATGACAATTAATCTAATCGTTAGACTGAGGTGAGAAGCTAACGGGTTAAAGAGACGTCAGCCTAGAGGTGAAAGGTCAGAGACAGAAAAATGTATTTTACAAAATGAAGAAACTGAACTGAAAACACAGAATTTTGACGCATGTTTCTACAGGTGAGGTTGCTATGGCAACAAAAAGGGACCAATCATGTCGTCAGTGTTCGATGAATGTTCTTAAATGAATGTGTGTGTTTCCATGGTGACTGTCAATCACAGTTTGTGTGGGGATTCCTGTTACTGCTGTTTTTTAATTTAGTGTAGTTTTAGTTTTTCATACATGAATGTGGAATTGTGGGTAAAAGTGGGATTGATTGTATTAATTAAGTTTTATTGATTTTATTTTATTGATCTGTTGATATCTGACACTGGAGGTTTTTATTCAGTGTGGTCGTATAATTTTGTTTCGGTTGCGTCAGGAGCAGCGACCCCTGAGGGGAGCAGCCGAATGATGAGAACAGTTGTGTAATTTTGTGTTTCCAAACTGCACATATTTACTTTATTTGCTGTGAAGGGAAAGTTGAGGGAATTCTGGGAAACTATTAAATCTTATGGTTATTTTTTTAATTTATAAATTCTCAATATTTTCTGTGAAGAGATCTTTCTGAAACATGAATATTTAAAACATAAAGGGCTAAAAATGTATTTTTATTTCCATGACTTTGTGTTTGGTGTTTTCCACAGAGGCTAGTTAAAAACTAGCTAACATTAGCATTCATCCATAGGTACTTGACAGAGTCTAATTCAGAGACTCAGAAGTAAGACAGTAAAGTGTGTCTGTGCTCGATGCAGAGGAGCCACCAGGGCTTAAACTGGGATTTGTGAGCCTTTGTAATTTAAAACTAATTTTGTTTTACACCAGCTGACCCCGTCGATCCTGTCCAGAAACAGCCCCCTGTACTAGTCCAGATTAAGATACTGTGACCAGTTTATTACTGGTGGATCCAGACAGGAAGTGATTATTAGAATAATGTCTCATGTTTGAAATGATCTTTATAAAAACGTCATGTAGCCTGAAACGGTGGCAGGCTACAGGCTACAGACAGTTCACATGAAACAAGGTGACAACACATTACAGTAGGATGTGGATGATTAAACCTGAGGGTTGTTATTCTACAGACAAGAGGACAAACACTGTATGAATGAAGTGACCTCACAGCATCTGTTTATTTAACGCTCAGCTGTTCTCAACGCTTCTCCAGCTGCTGAAGTTTTAATGTTAACAGGAATCAATAATCTTTAACGGCCGATCGTTAACCCACATTATCTCAGGTCCAGAGCTACTGTGATGCAGACAGAGTGACAGAAAGTCTGTTGAACACATTCACACCTTCATGAAGAAGCTCTGAGGCTTCTTTTATTATGTTGAATAAAAAATATAAAATATCACATTTCAGCCCTGAGGCACAATTACATTCATGATATGATGAACACAAACTAATCTACACACCTGTTAGTGAATCATGAGAAAGTTTCAACGATGTTCCCGCCGTTAGAGCCTGTCTGATGACTGACAGCTGTCACCTGTGAAGCAGGTTGTTGTTCAGCTCTGATCTGTGTGTGTCTCATCAGAACCAATGTGCTCGTACATCTACTGCTAGACTCCAAATACAAGACTGATGCTGACGGAGACTGACAGTTGTTTATAAACAGTGTCCCCACAACTACAGGAAGACCAACAAGTGTGTGTGTGTGTGTGTGTGGTCACGTGATTTCAGAGAAACTGAGACTTCAGCAGCAGTGAAGCAGGACGGGTGGAGCTGTTGTTCTCTTTTCTCCCCTCCTGCCTCAACAGTCAGTTGTGTAGTTGATCCTGGTCCACACTGAAGCAGCCACTCAGGTGAGACCTGCATCCACCTGTAACAAGAGGAAACCAGCTGAAGGACAAATGAACAGACTGAATGTTGGACTCAACAGGTTGAAGTTTTCTTCAGGATCCAGCTGTGAAAGTTTTTCTCTTTTTTCTGCTTCTACTGAAGAGTCACAGAGGAGATAGAGACAGAGAGACGAGTGAGTATGAAACACGTGAACATTAATACTGATAAGATCCAGAACTGGAGACCTGCTCCACTTATATATATTTACACTTTTACACATTTACACTTATATATATATATATATATATATATATATATATATATATATTATATATTTGTGGTTTAAGAACCAAAAACCATCTCAGTGTAGTTTCACATCTCCTCTCTCAGGCTTCTCTCTGGAGCTCTAGTAACAACAGGTCAGTCAGCCAATCAGAAGAGAGGGTGTTATTAATAATAACAGCAGCAGTTGGCTCACCTGGCCGAGCGTCCCCTCATCCCCTGGTTCCTCAGCAGGAACCCAACTGTCCCTTTCACATTAATGACAAAAACCTAAAAATATAACAATAACAGTAGTGCCAATGAATAATGACAATAATGATAATAACAACAATAATAATAATAATAATAATAGAGATTTAATAGGACAAGTATAGAGACAAGTCCATTGTCTGAGGCTGTGAATATTCTGTCTTCTCAAACTTACTGCACATCTCACACAGATGATAAAGTTAATCACGTAACTGGTTTAGTGATTAACTAAACTATTTAAGTGGTCAACACACACATGTGCAGACGTGTGTGTAGTTTCCACACGTCTGCACATGAAGCTGTAACATCATAACTGATCTCAGTACAGCAGAAGCTGAGTCTCAGACAGTTTACATCGCTCACTGTGTCTGTAGCTGATCACCAGTCAAAGATCCAGGAGGATCCTCAGTGATCAAACCTCCACCTGAAGCTCCAGCCTCCGTCACCAGGACACGGTCACACCCACAAACATGACAGGAACCTTAGATTCATCAGCTGGAGGTCAAAGTATCTTCAGAGACGATACCTGCTGCCACCAGCAGACGGCAGTAAACTACATGATGAATGAAACAGGCATCAGATCCTTTATGGGACAAAGAGCTGTTCTGAGATCAGGGTTTGTTTCAGTCTGGACCTGATCCACAGAGACACGCTGCTGCTGACAAGACTAAAAATCTCCATCCGACAGAGAATCAAGGGAGAACCCCCCCACCCCAACCCCCCCACCACCAGATTATGACCTACAGCATCTCTGAGCTGATTTATGTCATCATCATCATCATCATCATCTCTGTGAGCTGTGTGAGTCTGTATCAGGTGATGTGTCTGATGACCTGTGTCTGTCTCTGATTACAGGCGGTGACCTGAACTTCAACTGTTCAACTTTCTGACGTGAGTTTGATTGACAGTCAAACCTCCTGAACATGGCCTCAGCACCAAGAAGGTGGAGCAGAGAGCTGCCTCCTCATCTGTCTGAGTTAATGGACGAACTAATTAAATATGCAAATTCATTCATTCAGGGCTTTGACAACAGTGAGAACAGGATGAGAGAGATTGTCAGAGTTTCAGTGGATTGTTGATGATGTGAGAAAGATGCAGAAGAATACAGACAGAACGAGAACAGCAGGAGCTGTTACTGGAGGAGCAGCACTTGGACTTGGGAGCATGTTTGCTCCATTAACTGGAGGACTGCGCTTAGCAGCAGGAGCAGCAGCAGCAGCAGGTGGAGGTGTTACTGTTGTTTCTGCAAATTTAACAAAAACATGGACAGAGAGGGGACATGCAAAGAAAGTGGAAGAGCTGGGAAAAGAATTCCTGAGGATTGTTGAACCAGTGAAGAAGAAGCTGGATGAAATAAAGACGACGTGTAAAAAGTTGGAGGAAAACTCATCTGAAGTTCAGGCTGAAAAGATTCTGACAGAGATGCACAAGTTTAAGATGATCCTGAGACAAGTGTCTGCACTGAGAGACATGAGTGAAGGAGTTTTGGATGTAGTTGTAACAGGGATAAGTATAATAGATGGTCTGTTGAAGCTGTTTGTGGCTGTCTTCAGATTCACTCTAACCCCTGAGCAGGATGAAAAGTTAAGAAGCTCCATCATCTGCTCAGGTGAGCAGTGTGAGAAGATCACTGATGAGTTGGGTAAGATGAAGGAGAAACTCAGAGACTTCACAGGACACTGAGGAGACAGGAAATCTACAAACACGAACTGTTTCTTCACGTCTCAACATCTTGAAGCTTCTGTCACAGTTGGGGTGAAGGTGGATCCTCCTCAGGTGTGTGAGCTAAGCTTGAACCTGCAGCTGTGAAGAACAAACATGTCCAGCTGTTTAAGTGAAGCCTGTTTCTCGGATTCAGGATAAATGTTCATGATGCTTCAGTCAGAACAAAGTGGAACGTGATTAATACTGATCAATACTGATCAATACTGATCAATACTCAGACACAAAGCCCAGTCACAGGCCTGGATGTTGCTTTGTCTCTGTCAGGTTTTAATTAAAGTTTTATTGGGAACAAAGATCATCTGAGCATGAGCAGAAGCTCAGAGAGGTTTTGACTCATCAGCTGTAAACACAGAGTCATGTGATCATCAGGACGGGTCACATGACTCTTCGGCCTGTACCTGGACTCCTGTGATACTCATGATGATCATCTTCATTCTTCCACTGAACACACACCTGTGTGGACACACCTGTTTGTTTATAATAGTGTATTTCTTTACCTGTGTGATATTTGTACCTGAATGTTAAACTCCTGGGGACAGCTGTTGTTGCTTGTGTATAATTATGCGCTGCTGTTTTATTGTTATATTAATGTTAAATAAAGAGAGCAGAACAATTTCATATTGACGAGTCAATCAACATGAAAATCAATCAGCAAGTTTAATAAGTGATTCATTGATGTTTCAGTGAAATGTTTTGCTCCAGGTTCAGATGTGAGACTGACGTTATTTTGGAAAGGTGAGAATTTCAGTTGGGATTAGAGGGTCTGACTCTGATGAGGGGGGGTCTCCTTATAGAGGGGGCCCGTCAGTGGCTCCGTCCTCAAGTCTCTGCTCCTGTGTTGCACAAGCTGGTGAACGCCAATGTTAGCTAGTTTCCAACTTTAGCTTTAAGTTACAGGTTAGCTAACTAATGTTAGCTAGCTGATAGCACGTCCTTTCATTTCCAGCCTGTTGTTTCATCACCAGTATAAAATATCATATGATCTAATGTTACAAACGCTGTTGCTCCGCCCTGAGCAGTGATGGAGGAGCAGCTGCTGCACAGATACGTGTTGACATCAATCTGAAGTTTATTATTTCATGTTCTGATATCAGCTTCTATAACAACCTGTTGGCTCATTGAACCATATTTAAATCCATGTGACTGAAGTCATTGTATCAGCAGTGGTGGAAGGTAATGAAGTACAGTAAGTACTGTACTTTAGTACAATTTTGAGGTACTTGTACTTTACTTTAGTATTTCCATTTTGTGATACTTTATACTTCCATTTCAGAAGGAAATATTGTATTTCCTACTCCACTGCATTTATTTCACAGGTGTAGTAAAACAGGTGAGATACTGTGAGGACTGTGACACCTCAGTTCAGTGAAGCACACACCTGAACTGTACTTGTCCCCTTCACCCTTCACCCCCCTCCCCCAGTTGTCATTGTGTAATAGATTTTTGGTTCCTGAGGTCTCCACCTGTTGTCTGTTAGTGATCACCTGAGCCCCACCACACACCTGGTTCTGTTTTTATTGTCAGTCTCTGGTTCTGTTGGTTAGGGTTCTGCCTGTGGATGTTCCTGCTTTGTTCCTGTGAGGTTCTGCTGTGTTTCTCCTTCCAACCTGTTTTTCTTTCATATTAAAACACCTTCTGTCCTTCATAAACCGAAACCAGTGAGGGACGTGTTTCACTGTTTCCTGATGTTTCACAGAACAAACGATCAATCGATTCATTGAACACAGAGTCCAGATGTGTTTTATTGTGAAGCAGTATCTGAGAGGCTGCTGAAGAGAAACGTTTCCCGGTTTGCGGTCAGGGGGAGTCGGATGATTTTCTGGGATGTTTCTATGACTCGAGGTTTTTTCTCTCTGCTGTGATGCTCCACAGACAGGTTGATTTTCTTGAGTGTCCACCACTCAAGAAAATCTTCACTTCCTGTCCTTCGATAGTTTGTGGAGAGAGGTCACCCTTGTGTCTCTGGAAGTGGACGATTATTTCTTTTGTCTTTTTAATGTTTTCAGTGTAAGATTGTCATCTGTACACGGTCCTGTCAGGTTGAGACTTCGTCCCTGGAGGCCGTACAGCACTGTGACTGTGGGCTGTTAACACACTTTAGTCAGGGTGAAGGTTCAGGCTCTTCCTCAGGAACAACCTGTTCACACTTTAATACACACTAATTAACCAGGACAGACAGACACACACACACACACACACACACACACACACACAAGACTCTTGTACAATTTGTTTTGAAGCAGGTGATCAGCTGTTCATTCTGCTCCTATGACAACTCTTTCTCCCAGAATGCATTGCAGGGTGCTGTTTTTCGCTCCCATGGATATTTTCATTCATCATCATCATCATCATCATCATCATCATCATCATCATCATCATCATCATCATCAACTCTAAGTTGTTCAACTTGTCAGTTTCTTTTTTTTATTCACATTTTCATGTGTAAAAACTAAAAGTCATAAAACTCAAGTGTCATTAAAAAGTTTGAGGTGTTTTCAATCAGCTGTGAAGTGTTTTCACAGGTAGAGGCTGAATGCAGCCGAACAGGTGAAACCAGAAGAATCAGTGACTCAGTGTCCGACAGGTTCTGTGTTTATGCTGCAGCAGAGACAAACACATCCTCATTAGCCTTTCGTGAGTCTTCATGAAATCATGGGGTTCAGTTTATTATACATTAACAAACAGCCATATTGTCATTGATGCTTCAAGTCTGTATTAATTTGTATTTTAAGTCTGAACCAAACATGAGACAGTGATGTAGAGGAGGCTCTCCAGCTTCAAATGTCTGGTTGTAATTTCCTGATGAACATGAGCAGCCGTGACCTGAGCTCTTCAACTCCTTTAACGAAGCTTTATAATGAAGCTCATCAGCAGAATTCCCAGCATGCATCACTGGAGAGTTCAACTTTCCTTTTTTAAAGAGAAGACATGATGGAAACTTGAGTGTTGTTAAGATCAGTCCAGGTTCTGTCTTTTCTTCATCATGAACTGAGATGAAGGTCGGAGTCCTAAACCTCAGTCCTGAACCCGACCCTGAGCTCACTCGTCTCCGGTCGTCAAGGCAACAGAGGAAGTGACATCAACATGATGCGGTGTGACTTTGTTTGATGACAGATTCATGATGGAGGAGCTCACACAGTGTCACAGGTCGAGACACACAACTGTGGTCCTGCACACACATTTATTCACTTATTCATGTCCTACAAATCCCACAATACCGTTCACCAGGACCCTTGAAGTTGTGTTAACAGGTGAAGTTGTGTTAATGTGAAGTTGCGTTAACAGGTGGAGGAGTGTAACAGGTGGAGTTGTGTAACAGGTGGAGGAGTGTAACAGGTGAAGTTGTGTAACAGGTGGAGGAGTGTAACAGGTGGAGTTGTGTAACAGGTGGAGGAGTGTAACAGGTGGAGTTGTGTAACAGGTGGAGGAGTGTAACAGGTGAAGTTGTGTAACAGGTGGAGTTGTGTAACAGGTGAAGTTGTGTAACAGGTGGAGGAGTGTAACAGGTGAAGTTGTGTAACAGGTGGAGGAGTGTAACAGGTGGAGGAGTGTAACAGGTGGAGGAGTGTAACAGGTGGAGGAGTGGGTCCTCAGCAGGTGGAGGTGTTGACCCCTGCCCTCCGGACGACCTCATGAGTCCATGGTGAGTTTCATGCTGCAGCTGTTCAGTAACAGGTTTAATCAATAAGGAGACACAACGAACATCTGGACTCATAAACTAACTCATTCAGTTTCAAACGGACGGAGGCACCACCTGCTCCTCATCAATATCAGACGATCAATACAGAAAATCAGCTCTAACTGAAACAGATCATCAGTTCACGTGTTTTAGGGTTAGAAAGACCTGAACCGACCAAACCTGCAGAACTCATCTCTGCACACTAGCATAGCTCACTGGTTGAGTTGCATTGTGGGAGATGTAGGCACCAGGTTTGCCCACAGCTGGACTGCGTCATAAAGCAGAAGGTGCCAGTCATGTACTGACAGTTCATCACTTCCCAGGCGCGGGAACAACCTCCTGCTCCACCCTCTGCCCGGCAGGTGGCGGTAATGCGCCTGGGAGCCGGTTTGTCCGCCGCCATTAAAATCCACAGAAGAAGAAGCGACGCTCGGTGGTGGAGGCGGTTCAGTCACCTGTCCGGAAGCCGCAGGAGCATTCATGACTGCTCAGGTGAGTTAGAACAGTCTGCGTGTTTCCTTTGTGACGTTGTTCTCATGATGTGAGCGTGTAGGGAGGAAGCACAAGCCAGACTCCATTGACATTTCTTGTCAATTTAACACCGCTTGGATGAACCAGACACTCTGTTCAACTAAATCAAACAGACCTGCATAAGTTACAACAGCATGTGTATTGATGAGTGAAGTGGGCGCCGAATTAAAGAAGGGCCACGTTTTAATAGAATAAATCACGTTCTTCCAGCTGTTAAGAGAAATCTGTCGTTAAGGTGATAAATATTTAAAATTGAAGTTTTTCTGATGGAGATCTTGTAGGGCCTGGTCTCTGTGTGTCATGGCTGCCTGAGGGCAGAAACGCACCAAACGCAGGACGTAGATCCTACTCAGACCTGAATCCGGTCCTGAACCCGACACTGAACCCGGTCCTGAACCCGGACCTGAACCCGGACCTGAACCCGGTCCTGAACCCGGACCTGAACCCGGTCCTGAACCCGGTCCTGAACCCGACACTGAACCCGGTCCTGAACCCGGTCCTCAGACCAGGTCAACGATCAGACTGTTACATGTTCATTTCAGTCAAAACCCGTTTGACGATATGATGTAAACAACAACTGGGTCGTTCAGGACTTGATTCCTGGTCCGGCTCAGAAGCTGTGTGTGTCACTGTGGTCTTCACTGACAGGATGTGTGACCTCTGACCCCTGACCTCTGACCTCAGGGTCAGGATTGGCTCAGATCCCAGGACAGAACAGAGGCTCTGGAGTCCACGTGTTCTTTAAGAACCTTGTTCATGTGATGAGCTTTAATGAGGAACCTCAGGTGTGCTCACCTGTGTCGTGTTGTGAGAATTTAAACATTTTCTTTTACAGATATTCTGCTTTGATTTGATTATTTTAAAACTTCTTCTATGGGATGAAAAGTTTTATTGATTTTTAGAATAAATGTGAGGATGAGGATTGGGTCTGTCTGTCACCTGTGTGGCTAATTCTGAAGGCCGTTACCTGATTGGTTAAAGTTCTTCAGTGCTGAAGTTTCACAGCTGTGTGTGTGTGTGTGTGTGTGTGTGTGTGTGTGTGTGTGTGTGTGTGTCTATATTTCCTCTTCAGGTGTGTGTGTTGTACTTCGCTAAGAGCGTGGAGCTGACTGGAGTGAAGCAGGAGGAGATTGTTGCCGTGCCAACACCAATCAGCAGCCGGGACCTTTGGAGTCTGTTGCTACAGCGACACCCGAGGTCACACACACACACACACACACACACACACACACACACACACACACACACACACACACACACCTGGGGTCACCACAGAGAACAGTGCTGATTGGCTGTTTACTCCTGATGAGGAGCCAGATACCAGCAGGGGCGGGGCATTGATCCAGAAAACATCAGCACAGTGATCATCACAAAGTACCCACAATGCAACACTGTCTGTACAGGAGTCAGCAAGTGACTGTGTCGTCCTCCAACACAGTGTGTGTGTGTGTGTGTGTGTGTGTGTGTGTGTGTGTGTGTGTGTGTGTGTGTGTGTGTGTGTGTGTGTGTGTATAGACTGTCTGTCCTGCAGGATCAGGTGGTGTTGGCGGTGCGTCAGCAGTACGTTGCCATCGGCGACCAGGTGGTGACTCTGGGAGACGGGGACGAGGTGGCCGTGGTGCCGCCGCTCAGCGGAGGATAAGAGACGGAGACGGTGATTCATTTTTAATCAAAGATCAATACACTGAACATGTCACTGAGGAGACAGACACACAACAACACAACTGAAGAGACAGAGACACAACAACACAACTGAGGAGACAGACGCACAACAACACAACTGAAGAGACAGAGACACAACAACACAACTGAGGAGACAGACGCACAACAACACAACTGAGGAGACAGACGCACAACAACACAACTGAAGAGACAGAGACACAACAACACAACTGAGGAGACAGACGCACAACAACACAACTGAGGAGACAGACGCACAACAACACAACTGAAGAGACAGACGCACAACAACACAACTGAGGAGACAGAGACACAACAACACAACTGAGGAGACAGACACACAACAACACAACTGAGGAGACAGACACACAACAACACAACTGAGGAGACAGACACACAACAACACAACTGAGGAGACACACAACAACATCACATGTTGATGTTTTTTTTTCAGTAATGTCGGAGGAACGGAGAGACGTCCTAAAGCTGAGCCGTGATTGGCTGTCTATACAGGAAGTGGTGGACGCTGTCAGCAGCACTTCCTGTGGAGCCGTTTCAGTTTTTATAGGTTAGAAAAAAAAAATCCAGATGTTTCCTCCACAAAGTTTAGAAGTATGTACCACAGTGTGTGTGTGTGTGTGTGTGTGTGTGTGTGTGTGTGTGTGTGTGTGTGTGTGTGTGTGTGTGTGTGTGTCTCACAGGTACGACTCGTGAGGATGAAGTGAACGGCAGGAAAGTGATTGGTCTGGAGTACGAGGTGTACGAGCTCATGGCCCAATCAGAGTTTACCAAACTGTGTGCTGACATCAGAGAGCGTTGGCCAACCGTGACACACATCTGTGTCCACCACAGGCTGGGGTGAGGCGCTAATGCTAACGCTAGCTGCTAGCTACTAATGCTAACCATGGTGTCTTACCAGTTTGTTGTTAAACTCTGAAGGGGGGGGGGGGGGTCGAAGGTCAAACTCACCTGAACGTCCTCCCTCAGGTGGGTGAAGGTGGGCGAGGCCAGTGTTGCCATGGCAATCTCGTCTCCCCACCGCCATGATGGCCAGCAGGCGATCCAGTACTGCATCGAGCAGCTGAAGGCCAGCGTCCCCATCTGGAAGAAGGTACTGAGGTGTCCTGATTATTGATTGATTATCATGTTTGATTGTTATTATTATTATTGATCATGTGACTGATCAACAGGAGGTGTATGACACTCGGGAGGCGAGCTGGAAGGAGAACTCTGAGTGTCCCTGGTCCAGTCACAGAACAGTTCAGAGAGAAAAGTGAAATCAAGGTTATTGATCTTTGATTGATTGTGTTGTGGATGAGCTGCTCTAATGATCGGTGTCAATAAACAGTGTGTTGAGTCTTTACACATGAACTCCAATAAACACATAAATACATAAACCTGGTGCTGTGTGCAGAGATGACATCATCAGAGGGGGACTGATCCTGATCCTCTAGGCCTAGTCCTAGTCTAGGCCCTGGTCCTGGGGTCTGGTCCTGACCTGTTGGGGCCCTGGTCCTGGGGTCTGGTCCTGTGTAGTGGACCTGTTCAGTGTGCTGGTCTCTGTAGTCTAGTTTCTGGGTCTTCAGAGACCTTTTGGCAATGAGCAATCAAACCTGGATCAGTTTCAACACGTCAGCTGAGTCTGATAAGAAATCTTGTTTTCCTCAGCAGTCTGTGACGTGGGAAACTTTCCCTCCTCACCCTTTATATGAGGAAACCGAGATCAGTGACTCACCTGTGTGGGTGGAACTTACCAGGTAACTGGTGTGTTTAGACAGAGCATTGAATATTAATTTCCTGAAGGAGGTTATGACTCTGTTTCAGAAAAATCTGTAAAACATCATCCGTGCTCACGTTAGATGATGTTGATGACTTTCACAAGAAGTTAAAGCTTAAGTCTCCAATTTAACCATTTAATATTAAATGTTAAATATGATGGAAGAGATGGAAAGACACCAACTTTAAATCCTGTTAATGACTTTAAATGATATTTACACTTAAATTAATGAACCACACCTTAACAGCTGCTGTGTTTGATGAACAAATTAAAATTGTTTCCTGTGTCTAAAGCCTGAACTTTCATCTTAGTCCCTTTCATCTTTATTTGTATTTAAAATGATAATAAACTTTATTTGTTCAGAACAGTTTAAATCTGTGCAACCAGTAAATAAGAGAAGATCAAGGTAAAGTAAAAATATGCAGTAAAAAACAGGAAAATAAACATCAAACAAAGATAAAACTTTGTGCGGACATTGATGAAAGACATTTTAAATCATCCTTTGAGTCTCCCAGTGTCTCATGTTTTGTTTTTTCCACAGTTTGACCTGACCTCTATGAAAAAGTCGTGTAAATTTCGAGTGTGTTGAACCCCGACATTACCGGAACCATTCAAACACAAATAAAAACCTTTATTTTGAAGTTGGCAGGAAGTAGTCCTCTCCGTTACCTCAGTCCCGTGCCTGCCGCCGCCCCCCCGCTGGTCAGCTGACTGTCGGCCGGTCTGCTGACAGTCAAACCACTGGAGCTCGCACCTTGACCCGGCCGTCAGCATCCCCAGGCCGAGCTTGGTCTTTGTATCCCCATCACCCGAGCCCCTGACCGGGACCGATCCCTGACGTGCCCCGCTATCGGCGGGAGGCCGGACCGTGGGCCTAAACCAAGCCCGGATCCTCTGACTCCGCTCCGAGGCCAGTTCATCGACTCTATCTCGATCATCCGGGACCCCGAGCCGGCCCTCAGCCCCGGCAGCCCCCGCTGACCATGGCCCTGCTGGACCTCGCCATGCAGGGACTCGCCGTGTTCGGCTTCATCCTGTTCTTCGTGCTGTGGCTCATGCACTGCATGTCCATCATCTATGTGTGAGTGGCGGCTCCATGAGGCTAACGGCTAGGCTAACGGCTATGCTAACAGCTAGCGGAACGACGCTTCTTTTTCCTGCGTTTATCTCTGTGGTTTTTACAAACATGTTTGTCACTTTCAATATGAAAGAAAAAAATCAATTTAGCGGAGCTCCTCTGCGGGTTTCTGGATGTGGGATAGCCGATTAGACC
This sequence comes from Trachinotus anak, assembly GCF_046630095.1. NCBI lineage: Eukaryota > Metazoa > Chordata > Actinopteri > Carangiformes > Carangidae > Trachinotus > Trachinotus anak. The sequence continues at coordinate 543,104 of NW_027273886.1, read as the reverse complement.
TCCAGATCTGGACGGTTAGCTGTTGGGCGTTTTCCTGGTTAACCGCTAGCCGGTTAGCTCTGTCAGTGAATTCCGCTCACTCGGGTCCGTGAAGCTCGTGGAAACTGAATCAATAATCGGATAATTTATATAAAGGTATCCAGCGGGGTCAGTTAGTAAGGAAGCTAATTTATTTACAGTATTTACATTATTTTACAGGTTCCGTCGCGGTTCGTTAGAGTTAGCCTAAACATGTCCAGTTTCCTCTGTTGACGTCAAAGTCCATAGAAAAATGTGATGATTTAATGATGTTGTGGTCAGCGGCCGTTGATCTCTCACGGTGGAGAAGAGGAAATGGCTCATTAAAATGTTAAGACTCGGTTTTTAAATCGGTATTAAACTCACTCACGTAAAACGACTTCATCCACCAATTTCAAGGTTTTAAATACATTTCAGGTTATTCTCAGGACTGTTTCCACCAACTTTACAGGGTGGCTGTCGGTACAGATTAAACTAAACTTGTCTCCTTTTATCGGAATGAATAGATAATAATAACAGAGGTTTTAGTTTTAGAAACTATGCATTTTTCTGTAGTGATTCACTTGTGACCATAATGACGACGGTTTAAAACCGACAGATGTTGTAACTGTGTTCGGTGCAGTAGATTGTGTAAGGCTTGAGTTATGAGGCAACATGGGTTTTCCAGTATTTCTTACTCAATTAGTTCCTTAGGTGTGACTCTAAAAATCAGATTTCAACACCTGTGGTCTGGTTTTGATGTGTTTAGTTACACTACATTGAACCCTAGTCTTTAACTTGTCATGTTGGCCTGGAAATTCAATGAAAGTTCCTGAAAGATCATTGATTTTAGGGATAACAATGATAACAATCCAGCTTTGTAGTCTTTGGCCTGTTTATCTGTATTTTCTTCATTTACCTAAATACACAAAATATCCAGAGGTAAACACTGTTTATGTAAAAGATTAGTGGGTTTTCAGAAGTATCCAGGACTTTTAAAGACCCTCCAGATCTTTTCAGGGTTACAGACTATTTATAAATCCTCTGAGACTGTTGATGAAAATTGAAAACATGTGAAGGGAGATTTCCTGATAAAATACAGAAGCACTTTCCCACGCTGTAAGAAAAGGGACATTACGGAGTGTGTGGTGTGTTCAGGTTCACACTGACTCATTACAGATGAACTGAGACTGAATTAAGTATTGAATCGTCCTGTGGACATGTGTGGTGACTGTGACCTGTGACCTCTGCTGACTCCACATCTGTTATTAGATTCACTCCTTTTATCAGCTGGATCTCATCTGTCATTCACTGGTTAACTAGAAACGGGGAAGAAAAGACCAGCAGAGCAGATGTCACCACGCCATGTGACACGACCAGCTCGTGACGTGAACTTGCAGGATGGTTGTTGTTACTGGGTTCACAGGCGCCGTTAAACAGAGCGGTCTGTTTAACCATCAGAGTCTGTGTCTGTGATGTTGATTCATCAGTTGATCTTCGTTCAGACCCTGAAACAATGACTGAAACAATGAGATACAAGAGGCTGAAAGGAGTTTCCTGCTCAGGGTGTCTGGGCTCGGCCTCAGAGACAGAGTGAGGACTAATCATTCATCATTTACCTGTGAATGTAAACGCAGCTTTAAATCCTCAGCTTCTCTCTGTCTGACCTCAACAGTTTGTCACAAACACAAACAGGTGGTCTGAGTCTCATCATCACATTTACATCGACTCATCTGTCGCAGAGCCGCTGTGAGGACCAGCTACAGTCAGAGTCTAGAAGCTGATTGAGAACCAGCTTCAGTCAGAGTCTAGAAGAAGAAAACTGATCCCAGTGTTTGGAAATGAACCTCCTGTTGCGTCACAGTTGTGGGACGGTTTTGTGTTTTTCTGATTTAGGTGCTGATGAGCTGAAGGCTTCTGACCTTTGACCTTTGTCTCTCTGCCTTTTTAGGCGTCTCCATCTCCACAAGAAAAGGTCAGAGGTTAAACAGTCCTTTGTGCAGCTTGCAGGAGTTTCTCTGCTGAAGCCACTAAAGGGCGTCGACCCGAACCTGATCTCCAACCTGGAGACATTTTTCACACTGGATTACCCCAAGGTGACTATTACACCCCCCCCCCCCGCTAATTACCCCTCACTGCCATCCAACTGCCCCGACAACCATCAGATCCCTTACATCCCACTTACTGTCTTACTGCCACCAGCCAACATTTTAGCTATCCCAGACCATCTGACTTCCCTAACAACCTTCTGACTGCCCCAACGTCCATCTGACTGCTCCAACAACCTTCTGACTGCCCCAATGACCATTTAACTGCCCCAGCCTCCATCTGACTATGCCAAACTGCCCAATTTCTACCGTTTTACTGCCCCTGACTACCATTCTCCTACCTCCCACTTTGCCCAAACCACCATGTGATTGCCCTGTGGTACAGTCTGACTTCCCAGACGACCGTCAAATTAAACATCGTCAGTTTTTCAGGGTTGTGTAATTGAATCGCTTGTGTTGCAGTATGAGATCCTGCTGTGCGTTCAGGACCAGGACGATCCAGCTGTTGACGTCTGTAAAAAGTTGTTGGGCAAATATCCCAACGTCGACGCTCGATTGTTCATCGGTGAGGAGCAACTGGTCTTTTTTTGTTTCCTTGTTTACTGCTCTTGTAACTCACTTCATCTGATTTGATTTGATCAGTCTTTCATTAGCAGCTAATGTTAGCATGTGTTCCTTGGTTTTCAGGGGGGAAGAAAGTTGGAATCAACCCCAAGATCAACAACCTGATGCCAGGCTACGAGGGAGCTAAATACGGCCTGGTGTGGATCTGTGACAGCGGCATCAGAGGTCAGCACCACCGCTGCTCATTTAGTTTGACAGTCAACTGTTCCTGATCAGTGCTAATGCTAACTCTGTGTGTGTGTGTGTGTGGGGCAGTGAAACCTGACACCCTGACAGATTTGACCAATCAGATGACAGAGAAGGTGGGATTGGTCCATGGGTTGCCATATGTTGCTGACCGCCAAGGCTTCGCCGCCACACTGGAGCAGGTACGGCTAATAAGCTAACGCCATGCTCACACTGCTTATGGTTTAATGCTAACATGATAAAAGCTTTTAGCGACCAAATACTAATGCTTACATCATGGTTAACTGTGTTTATGAGCGCTATTTCGCATTAGCCTTTGAAGCTAATATAACACATGTATAACTTGTATTTTTCAGGTGCACTAATTAGCTGTTTGATGCTAACACGTACTCATTTCCTAACAGTGTAATATACTAACTCTATCATTAGCTTGCTGCTCTTATTTCTGCGCTCTTTACTCCTGTGTTTTGGCTGCTGTAACGCACAAATTTCCCCGTGGTGGGATCAATAAAGTCCTATCTTATCTTATCTTATCTCTCTAGCTTCTCCATTTCAGCTGACATAATGACAGTAAATGATTTTCGTGGCTTTCTTGATGCTAACAGATGCTTACCTGTCTCCAGGTGTATTTTGGGACGTCCCACCCTCGTTCCTACATCTCGGCTAATGTGACGGGGATAAAGTGTGTGACGGGGATGTCGTGTCTGATGAGGAAGGACGTGTTGGATCAGGCCGGTGGTTTGGTCGCCTTTGCTCAGTACATTGCTGAAGATTATTTCATGGCTAAAGCCATCGCCGACAGGTTAGCACGTTAGCATTAGTACCTGACAGATGTTTTTGTGTTTAAAGCTGTTCGGATGATGATTTATTTATTTCCTGTCCTTCATCTGTTTCTTCAGAGGTTGGAAGTTCTCCATGGCAACACAGGTGGCACTGCAGAACTCTGGGTCATACTCCATTGGCCAGTTTCAGTCCCGCATGATCAGGTGAACTCAGAACTCTTCATCTGATTGGCTGTTTATATTATTCACATCTGACCCAGTCTATTATCAAGTCTATGACATGAATGAAAATTAACCTAAACTATTTGTTTACTATCAAATATGATCAAAATCCACAAACGAGGATTCAATCAATCATTTTCTTTTCTTCAACTAATTGATTAACTGTCAATCAAATAAGTTGATACAAATAATGTTCAATATTTTCAGGTGGACGAAGTTGAGAATCAACATGCTTCCTGCCACCGTGTTAGAGCCTGTCTCAGAGTGCTTCCTGGCCAGCCTCATCATTGGCTGGGCTGCTCATCATGTGTTCAGGTACACAGCCAATCAGACAGCGGGTTATGATGTGCGACTGTATCCACCTGGTCAGGTGTCAGTCTGTGGATTTAATGGAAACAGTCGATTCTTCTCTGTGGATTGAAAGGATGGTAGGAAGGTGTGACGTCGCTCGGACTCTGTTTAAATGGATCCAGATGTGGATCAACATTATAAACAAAGGTTTATAATAAAGAGCAGGAAGATTTATGGATATTTAGATTAAAGTACTTCATTTTATTTTCTTTGTATTTTTTATTTATTTGTCTATATAAATGAAGGATAGTGTTAATGATGCACTGATGACAGGATGTTAGATAAATATCATGTGTAAGGAAATGGCTGTGTGTCTGTTGTAGGTGGGACATGATGGTTTTCTTCATGTGTCACTGTCTGGCCTGGTTCATTTCTGACTACATTCAGCTCACCGGAGTTCAGGTATCAAATATTCAACTCTATTCAAATATCAACCTGCTCGTTATAGACAGACTCGTTTACTGTGTATCTAAAGAGTTTTAGACTTTTATGTTGTTTTATGAACATAATATTTCATATCTGTGGACTGTAGAGAAACGTTTGCTTCATATTCAAACATTTCAAAAACAAAACAGTAAATAAAATAAATGTTAAAACTACATTTTAAACAACAAAGATAAAACTTGTTTTTAAATAAAACAAATATTTAATGCAATAAACACTAAAACAAATAATATCAAATTAAACAAATTGTTTTTATAAAAGTTTAAAAAAATATAAGCTAAATGTATTTAATGTATAAAATTACATTAGAAATAAATGGAAGAATTTATAGCCTGTATCTTACAGGTTGAGATTCTCAGCCTCTTATTGATTGGTGATTGATCAGTGACATCATCCTGCAGGGGGGCCCTCTGTGCTTTTCGAAGCTGGACTTCGCCGTTGCCTGGTTCATCAGAGAGTCGATGGCGGTGCAGATCTTCCTGTCAGCTCTGTGGGACCCGACCATCAGCTGGAGGACGGGTCGCTACCGGCTGCGCTGTGGCGGCACCGCAGAAGAGATCCTTGATGTCTAGTTACCACGGCAACTGGTTGCACCTTCATCTTCCTCCTCTTCCTCTTCTCCTTGAACATGGGTGGGGGGCGAGAAAAAAAGACTGATGTTTATTTGTTTTGTTTTTTATCAGAAAAAAACTGAAGTGTGTGTGTGTGTGTGTGTGTGTGTGTGTGTGTGTGTGTGTGTGTGTGTGTGTGTGTGTGTGTGTGTGTGTGTGTGTGTGTGTATTTTTAACTATTTATGTTTCTTTTGGTGCTAAATGTAAATGATGCCAGAACAAGCCAATGAGATCGCAGGAAGGAAGACAAAACAAAAAAAAAAAAGAAAATCAGCCAATCAGAGGAGTTAAAATTCTCTCTCCTCATTGGCCGACTTTTCTGTTTTTCCTCTGTTGGCTTCACTGTTAGTGTTTCACCAGTTTTTTATGAAAACAGCCAAAATAATTAGAGTTTTTAAATCTGAACTGTGACTGAACCTGAAGTTAAAGCATCGACATGTTTTACTTCGTCTGAATTCGTCTCGATCTCCCTTTGAAATTTCCTCAAGGTAAATTTTTTACCTGCATACATTTTTTGTCAAGTTCAAATAAACGTTTTCATTCTGAATATTTCTAGGGTTCAAAAACAGAAATGTAAGAATCCTGCTTTTGTGTCTCCAGGTTTTGGTAGAGACTCTGTGAATGAAGGTTTTTGATCCTCTGACACTTTTTCACAGATGATTTTAAAAGCCTTAAAAATTTAAACTTGAAATAACTTGAGGAAAATTTTGAAGTGAATTCAAACAGACGTTATCAAATTAAACTATAAGTTCAGTTGTGGTGAAATTTCAGTTAGTTTCTAATTATTTCAGCTGTAATTTCTATAAAAACACTGCAAATAGTTTTGCATTAATTGAATTTTGGCCAAAACCCGAACGAGTAGCTAAACACAGAAACCTTCACCAGAGAAAAACTCACTCAGATGTTTTCATGTGTTTATGTCTCATTGTTACAGGAAACTAGTCACCTAGACACCACGGGTCTTTTATAGGAACTGCTGATGTTTTTCAGGAACCAGGAACTAAATTTACTTTTCCTGTCGTGGGGTCTGATTTTCTGAGACTGTGCAGTTTGTTTCCCTTCAGTTCTTCAGTTGTCGGTTAAACACAAACGAGCTGAAGGAGCCTGAACGTTGTTTCAGTTTTGTGCCCGTGGCTCCAACTATTTGGTTGAAAAGGTGAATTATCTCAAAATTATAAAATCCAGTCGTTATTACAGTAAAATGACCAGTTTGTCTCGTTTGCTTCTGTATAGTTGAGTGTCAAAATGAAACATATTGATTTGTGAATACAGTCAGAGAGGAGAGTGATTTCTGATAAATGTTCTCTGTTCGGCTTATTTAGGAAAAAGAAACAAAAAACAACCTGTCATTTTCCAGAAGAAGAAGAAAACTGCCTCTAAAGATTTAAAGACTCAGATCTTTGTTTGGACAAAACTGGTCTAAAAAACAGACAAAAACTGAAAACCTGTAATTTCACAAGAATTAATCACGGAAAAATATCTTTGTTAAGTTTTTATTAAAATAGTTATAATGAGTTACAAAATTCTTTTTGTAATTAGTAAAAAAAGATTCTGTCATGGTCTTTATTTAATCCTCATGGATTAATTTCTTGTTCTGAAACCATTATACAAGTAACTCATAATTGTGACATTTATTTTGTAAGTCAGTCTCATAATTGTAAAAAATGTATTTTCTGAGATGTTCTCCTGGCGAAATTTAATAATTAAAAAAAAAACAAACCAAAAAAAAAAAAAACATTGTACAAAGTGTTTCCACAGAAAAGTTAAAAACACAAGTGGCCAATGAGATCAGAGAATCTTTAACGACAATGAATCGGTTTCTAAGTTTTGTTTGTGTTCATTTTATTTCTTTTTTTTTTTTTTTGGGGGGGGGGGGGGGGGTTACCTGGTAAAAAAAAAAAAAAAAAGACTAATACATGGTTCAGCACTGAATGAATTCCAGTATTCTGTGACGTTGAACGGTCACAACATTTCATGTGATTCTCAAAAAACATCGGACCAAAAAAAAAAAGAAAAAAAAAAAAATGCTCACGTCACTGAAACTTTTTTGTTCTGCAGTCTAACACTGTGTGTGTGTGTGTGTGTGTGTGTGTGTGTGTGTGTGTGTGTGTGTGTGTGTGCGCGTGTGTGGACGATCACTGGTGTTTTGTAAAGCCGCATTACTTTTACTGCTAGCTGTTAGCATAGCCACAGGCGGTTTGGTTGATGACATCAGCGTTGAGTCGGACGAACCCCTGACACCGTCGTCCAATAGGATCAGTAGGATTCTTCCTTGTTTATTGTTGTTGTTTTTTGAATGACAGTTTTCTGAGGTGGCCTGCAGACTGAGCCGACCACAGCGGAGGATTGTGTCAACGCAGGAACAATAAAGTTTTATCCTTTCAAAGATGAACTTTAATCAGTAGCAGTTTGTTTGTTGGAAATGTCCTGGTTTGTGATTGGCTGAGGACAGACAGTCGATGCCACTGGTTGTCAGATTATTTATTTATTCAGTGATTCATGCTACAACTTCCTGTCACACATTCATTATAAATAAAAAATTCAACTGTTTTTTTTTTGTTTCTAAATCAAGCACAGATAAAAGCCCCCCCCCAACATGCACTGGTTCAATATTAAAAATATTTCATATAATAACAATAATAGTCCCACCTGCTCCCACGATGCACCACAAGTACTTTACATTCATTAACATGAAGAAACAAAGGACACATTCAGGTATAAAAACAGTTTGATGTCAGAGGCCAATCGCACTGTTTCCATCTGTAAACAAATCTGTTTGTTTTATTCACAGTTCACAGGAAAAAAGAAAAGTGAATTTCAAAGTAAAGTGGGAGAAGAGCTCTGAACAGTTTCAGATTCTCTAAATAATTTTAGATAAGTTTTAAAAGTATTTCACAAACTTAAGTGTTTTTAGATTTTCAAATATTTCAGACATTTTGTTTTCATGTTACAAGTAACTCCTTGTTTCTCATGTAGCGTGGTCCAAGCGTGTAACCTAGAGTAACTGTGTGTGACATAAACATACAAGATAAGTCTTAAACATGTAACATGTAACAACAGCTGTGATCGCACAGTAGTACACACAATGTAAAACAGATTGTAGGAAGTCATTCATGTTGAAGTGTGTATCATGGTTTAAAACAAGTATTTCAACATGTTACAACACTTGTAATGTGTAACAAGCTCATGAACATAAGTGTGTAAAAGTATTTTACAGTACGACACAATACATCTCTTATAACGTGTAGTGAAATGCTCAAGTATACAAGTAGTAACTAACAAATTACTTGTGCCAAGTACATAACATACAAGCGTAACGTGTACTTGTATCTACATACTTGTAATTTCACACTATACATGTTATAATGTGTAACATTATACAAGTATTTAAAGTAACATCTTAAAATACTCACACCCACATGTATTGTGTAACGAGTACGTAACCTGTTCCAGGTGCTACTGAATCATTGTGACATGGAACAAATGAAACAATTAACATGTTCATGTAAGATTGAAGTTTACAACTAATTAACACATAACATGTAAGAATACTTAAAAGTTCCCAATTTTCCAAGTATGTAACATACAAGTGTGTAACGCTACAAGCCTTTGTTACATCTGTAACTTGTTACAACTTGTATGTGAACTGTTGGCCGTTATTTGTACCAACATGTATTCTGACATATTACATGTGCAGTGTTACCTTTCAAGTTTTAAAACATAAAATGTTTTCAAAACGTTTGGTTGCAGCCAATCAGGAGCATTGAGGTCATGATTTCCCCTGTGTATTTGTTTGTCTGCAGGTTTACACAAAAATTAAATTCACTGAATTCATTCTTTGGCTTTGATTGACTCCTGACGTGGGTAAAATAAAACAAATAAAACATGGGGCGTGTTCTGTTTAATTCAATGAAATTCCTCATGATGATGTCACAGTTAGGACAAAAAAATTCTGAGCATGTTTGAAGAGAAACTGACTGACTTCACGTGAAACAAGTATTGTAACTTGTAACATGAAATGTGTGAAATTATAACATTTACATCATAATACGTTAGAATAAATCTCGTGGAACAAGTTTTGGAAGTAACAGGTTACTAATATTAACTAAAAATGCTTAAATTAATTTTAAAATACTTGTATGAAATAAAAAGTTTTTGAAAGCCATTTAAACAGGAATTGATGTCATAATGACAAAATGAGTTGGTCCAATTAAAAGGCACAAAAACTTTGGCTTGGATTGACCCTACCCCCCAATTTTCCAACACTTAATAATCAAATTTAATTTTAAAATGTTTCCCTAAGTTTAAAAAAAATTGAACTTGTTTGTTGCAAAATTATTATGATTTCTTTTAAACCTAGCAAAGAAAGGACATGAAAAATATAAATTAACAAATAACAAATAACAATTAACAACAAATTACCAAATTTGACCAAAAAAAAAAAAAAGAAAAAAAAAAGATAAACTTAATTTAATTGAATTTTTGAATAGATTGATGCAGGAGGCCTTTTTATTGCAAAACAAGTTCAACAAAAAATTTAAAGCAAAAAGTCTTAGCTGCCGCCTCAATTACACTTTTAACCAAATCAGTAGAAAGGCCAGAGGTCAGAAGGCAAACTGGGAATCAGTTCCTGCTTTTTTCTGGCTTGTTTCCTGTTTAAAGAAAATCACCAACATCTTGAATCAAACAAAATGAAGTGAAGCTCCTTTCTTAAACGGTGGAGCAAAAAAAAAAAAAAACACAAAAAAAAAAACAAGCTGAATTAGAATTAAATATATTTTTAATAGAATAAAAAAAAGGTGGGACATTTGAGGATAAACCAATTGCAGCTCAGTTTTACACACACACACACACACACACACACACACACATATATAAATACACACGCAGGTACGACAGGTGGGTGGGATGTTGAAAGCATTACCTATTTCATGTTGTACAGTATAAATACATTCATGATTAAAAAAACCCTCCCACAAATAAAAACCAACAATAAAACATAAAACAAAAAATATTTTAAACTAAATGAAAAATTCTACAAAAAAATCAAAGTCAGATCAACACAACCGCCACTGAAACGCCACCCGACCACCACGTAAAAAAATCAAAAACCAGCAGAGTAATTCAGAAAAATAAGGCACAGAAGAAGGTTTGTTGAGCTCACAGCCATCTAATTTCTAACATAATAATTATAATAATGATACTAATCAATTAAGTCAGATGGTAGCGTGAAGTGCCAATGGAAAGGCACATCACTGAAAATTGAAAAATAACATGGAAGTTTGTAAAAGTCAGCAAAATTATTTAGAATAATAAATTTGTAACAATGAAATAAGGAAACCCAACTAAACCTGTAAAATTTTAACAAAAACCAGGAGAAAAAACAAAATAAAAAAGATAAATTATGTCATTTTGCTTTTTGCTCAAAGTTACAGTGAAAACTAAATAAATAACTTTACAGCTACAAGACCAATTTTTATCCATGCTGAATAACTGACTATAAAATAAACAACAAAATGAATGGAAAATTAAATTATTTCAATTGTTTTGGGATTTTAAGAAAAGGCAGATTTTATTTTGAAAATTCTTCCTGATTTTTTTTTCTGCATCACATTAATTTAACATTTAGACAAAAACAGTTCAACTCACATCAGCTCCTTGTTGGACCTCACTACCCACAATGCATTGCTACTCAGTTCTCAGTCTACTCAGGAATGTGCTCTGTAACCACTGTAACCATGGCGATGACCCCTCATTGAGACATCAGCTGTCATCATGATGTCAGAGTGTTTGTAGGCACAGATCGTTGGTGTGTTGGGTCTCTCCCATTAGTCCGTTGTTCGCACCACGGGCCAATCAGAATCCCCGAAGTCTGATTGATTAGTCAGCTCCAAAGGTCAAAGGACGAAGACGGGGTCAGAAGGAAAATGGTCAAAATGTCCAGAGGGTGTATGACATCAGAGGGTCAGAGGCCCCACAACTTCAGCACTGATGCTAATGAGCTACCAGACTGTTAGCTTTGATGTTAGTTAGCTACTAGCATGTGACCCTTGACCTTTAGACTCCACACTAGTTAGTGTTCACGTTTTTCGATGCAGCAGGGCTGAAAGATTTGGAAGAAATATTTAATGATAATCTGACCAGTACTGTGATTTCAATATTTGATGTATTTTTCAAGAGTTAATCGTCATCAATCGTTCAACAAACGTTTTACATTCACAAAACTCAGAGAGAGGTAAAGCTTTGTTTCGGTGTGTGGGGCTAACGTTTGAGTTTCTTCATCAACATGTCAGTGGCTTCTCTCACCGACATGGAAACATATCTGCGACTCAGAGTTACGACCCAGCGTCTTCTTTATGTTGTGAACAAATACGTGTAGCTAAACCTGAAACTCCTGAGCTGAGATCCACTGCCGCTAAACTCAAAGCTAACAGGCTAATAGCTAATGTAACAATGCTAACAGCCCAGGGCCACATGCTGACGTCAGCTGACCTGATTTAATAATCTGTGGGGGCGTCCTGGGGTCAAAGGTCAGATGGTGGATTTGGAGAAGGAGACCCGGAGGTGCTGGTTGTGGTCCAGCTGGTGGTCGTGCAGAGAGATCAGAGCCTCGATGGCCTCCTCCACTGACGCCAGCTGCATCAGAGCCATCTTCCTGTCCTTCCTGTGACATCAGAGGAAGTGACATCATCAGATACATGCTGCTGATGCCACGATTGCATCATCGCCAGCAATTTAATTTCTGAGATCCATGACCAGTTTGAAATATTCAGCACTTTAACCTAAAGTTGACTTTAAAGATTGATCATCAGTGATTAAAGTCCTGCAGCTCTAAACGCTTCACGCTCAGATCACATGGACCTGACTGATGGTTGTTGCTACTCACTGGAAAAACTTGAAGGCTTTGACTGTGAATCCACTGGAGGAAAATAAATCCTTCAACATCTCCTCACTGACTGAGGAGCTAGGAGACAAGGAGACAAGGAAGGAGGGAAAAATATTAATATCCTGGTAATCCCTGAGAAACTTAAACTAAAAAAAATAAAATAAATAAACTTCTGTCACAAACGTTGAAATACACAGGAAAATGTGACAAACACATATTATGGAGCATTAGAGGACGGACACTGAACACAGCTCAAAGGAAGGAAGCGTACGGGATGTTGGAGAGGTGCAGCGTGGCCGACGGAGGGAAAATGTTGTTAAAATTTTTTGATCCAGGTTTTTTGAAGCGATGGAGGGCGGAGCCTGAAAAGTCCCGCGTCAGCGCCTGCTCCTCTTGCCCCGCCCCCCCACGAGGCAGCTGCACCACAGGGTGTTTGGACAACGTCACCCGAATCACGTTACCATGGAGACGCTGGCCATTCAGGTGACTCATCGCTGTTGGGGAAAAAAAAAGAAACATTTAAAGATAACATGATTTAACTAAAATCAGAATTACTTTAACAATTATAACATTTTCCAAACATTTACAAATTTTTCAAAACTTATTTTCAATGTTTGACGATAAAAAATAAAAATGAAACGAAAGAAGAGCATCAACCACAATTTACCACAAAAAGTTAAGAAAGGTTTTTAAAAGTGAAACATAAACATGTAAAGATCTGAAAGATCTCCGCTCTCTGGTGACACCGGAGTTTGAACCAAACCTCCCAGTCTCGTCTGTGTGACATCATCAGTCAGCTGACACCTTGGCCACACCTCCATAACAATTAAACTTGAAACTTGAAAGTGATGAGGTAACAATGTGTTCTGGGGCAGTCGTTACCATGGTCACTGAGGAAACAATGTTCTATAAAAGAAATTCATAGATTTTTCCAAATATCATAAACTGATGAACTTGACAATGTAATGAACAGGAAGCTTGGTTTTCTGCACTGTGGCGTTGCAGACAACAACACCGAGCCCCGCTGCTGTGACACCACACTACAGAGTGGGTCATCCTCCACAATAAAAGCCTGTGTTGTAGGATCGTCATGAAACAATTGTACTAGTTACATCAGCTGTAGGTCAATATCTCACTGAGGACATGAGACAGAGACACAACAATGTCCAAACTGACGTTCCCTTTGTTGACGTGGTTGTCAGGCAGCATTAGTTACCATGGTAACGGTACATTGTCATGAAATGAATATGATCTAATATGAGCTCCTCTGCCCACGGATTCTGTCATTTCTGCAGGAAGGTTTGACGCAGGCGGTCGTTTGCTGGCTGATCCTGATGACACCTCCCATCATACCCAGTGGGGGGGGGGCAGGACAGACTGAGACCACTCGGAGGGTCTGAGGGTGAGACAGATTCACTTGTTCATGATCTCCACACTTTAACCCGTCACTGTCTGTAACTAACAGCTTTAAGCTCAGAGCAGGAAGTGACTGGTTAGTTTGTCTCCTTCCTGATTTGTCAGGAGTCTTCAGCCGTTCAGAAGGCCTCTGTACGAGCTGAAGGACGTGGGAGATGATCTGAGCTCTCACCAGACAAACACTGTTCATGGTTCTCGTTCTCCTGTGAACACACAGGCCGAACGACGACGACCGAGACACCCGGTCCTGACTCGTGTCCCTGGCGTGATGTCTGAGGTGTGGGCACAGGAGTCGAGGTTTCCAGGTGAAGAGCGGCCGTGGTGACGTACCAGTCTCCTCTGAAGGGACATGTCTGAAGGGAAGTGTTGTGGCTACGCACCTGTACAGTGCATTATCCAGGTGGCTCACAAATAAACACTGGTCATTTTCTAAACCTCCTCAGATCCTGTTGTGTTATTGGTCCACGTCTCTGCACCTGGAGCCTGAACACGCCCAACACAGGTTAACTGGCGCTAAGTTATCAGTTTATCATACATGTTACTAATATGTTGCTGTTGACATGGTAACAACGTTACACTGTCATCAAATGTAATGTGTCCAACTTTAGCTTGTGTTCTTTAGCTAGCTCGCTAACTGTTAGTGAAAGCTAAGGACTAGTGAGGCTAATGATCCCGCGAACAGCTCGTCTGTCGTTTCTCTTCTTTCTCCACTTCGTTAAAACTCTGCTTCTTCCTCGAGGATGGTTTTCCTTCTACTGATCATCATCGTCATCTGTTGTCATCAATCTTTTCTTTGTTTGTTGTAACGTTCACTTTCAGCTCGGAAAAAACAGCGCTCTGCTTCACACAGTCTCTGACAGAAGCTGTGACACGTCACTGACTGTTCATAATGCAGGACTTTGATATAATCAATTCAATCATCGCGTTCTCTTATTGATCAGGTGACTTAACAGACTTGTACTAAAATGAAAACTTTTGAGACCACTTTAACAGCTGGTAAATATAAAAACGTTTCAGACCGAGTTGAGCCTGAGTGGCGTCGCTCATCTGAACAAGAGCATTTTCCTTCTTATTGAAGAGGATTTTCACTCTCTGAACGTCCCCATAAACACCTGGAGGCATAAACAAAGAAAAAGGTTTCAGATCAGCTCAGAACAGAACAGAACTGATTTAAAATAATGTAAATATCATCAATAACTCCTCCAGAGAAGTCTATCATAATTTATTGATTGATTTATTGATGTTTTATTTCACATCATGTTCTGAATTTAGTTTTGAATCAGGACTGAAGTTCTGGTGCGAATTATTGATTTGTTCTGTTGTCGTAGAGAAGTCACATGTTAACTGAAGAACTTAAAGTCTGTTCACTAAAGCCACAAATTCACAGTAACAAGTTTGATGTTTAATGTGAGAATTCACAGAAACATGTGACAGTGGATGAAGATAAAAATGAGTGTTTTCTGAATGAAGTTCTGCCTGGTATAAGTCAAATATTGAAAAACTCACCAAACAGGATGAAGAGGCAGTGAGGTGAGACGCTCTGCACAGACAAACAGTGTTAATAAAGTTAGTTCAGAGTGCAGTGCTCTGATTGGTCAGCTGTTGTGTGACAGTGTTATGTCTGACCTCTGGGTTCAGGTTGGACACCAGCAGCACCGAGTGGACGGCAGGAGGCGCCACCTGCAGCGAGACTCGAGTAGGAGACACCAGCGAGCCGGGGACGGCCGCCATCGACAGACCTGAGGCCGAAATACAGCCAGAAAACTTTATTTAAAACAGTGAAATGCACACAAAACTGCCCCTGTTTATTAAATACAGAGAAACAGAATCAATGAAACTTTATTCAAAACTGTCAGATAAACAAACAGTTTTACCAAATACATGAAAATATTTCAACATAGTTGACCATAGTTGACTGCCTCACCTGTGTGTTGGTGGAAGGTGGGCGGGAAAGCTGCTGCACCGTATGGCGGGAGAGCAACACCTGTAACACACACACACACACACACACACACACACACACACACACACACACACACACACACACACACACACACACACACACACACACACACACATCCTTGTGTTTCACTCTTCCCTGACTTAAACTCTAGACCCTCACCTGATCATCATGACCCTCGGACCAAGTCGTGACCCTCAGACAGATGATGAAAGCGTTTTTAAATCTGCTGCTGACAGAGGGAGGAGACGCAGGTGTGGTGACACCTGTCTGGACTCAGCGCTAAGACGGTCGCACAGTTTAAATACCTCAGATCAAAGACCTTGTTAAATGTCACATGAACTAAGTTGTCGGTCAGTTTCTTTATCCATCACTGCATCTATGAAAAGGTTGGTGGGCGAGTGACAGTGAGACGAGACAGACAGGAACATGTTGTCATCGCTTCATTAAACTGGCCGCTCAGTCCTTATTTGATTGGGTGGTTCAGACCAATCATCAGCCTCTAGGGCTGAAACATGAAGCATCAACAGTGAGGAGCTAAAAGCTGCAGTTCCTCTAATGATTGTTTACATTTTATTAAGGACTAAAGTGATGGAGAATTGAGGGCGTGGCCTCTCTGACTGACAGGTGGGTGAGTGTATGCTTGACACAAACCAGCTCCACACAGGCCCCACCTCTCTGACCATTTTTGGGTTAGCTGGAGTGAGGGTTTTGTCTCAGGAGAAAACTGATGGATTAAAAGTTAATAACAATTCTGTCGACAGCAGATAAGAAAACTACTCAAAACCTTCTGAGGTCTCACTTTTTGAGGAAACTGAATCTGTGTGTTTCCTTAGTTAGCATCAACATTAGCATCAGCGTTAGCATCGTTAGCTGGTCCTACCGAAGGCAGCGGCGGGCTCCAGCTCTCCTGTGGGCAGGTCCACTCTGGTGAAGTCTCGGCTCTTGTCGTTGTTGTATTTGACGTTGAGCGCGCTCAGTTTGGAGAAGTCGATCCTCAGCGTGCAGCAGCCGTTATAGATGTTCTGACCATCCAGAGACTGAAAGACAGGAGGACAGACAGCTGCCATCTGATTGGACCAGAGCTCCAAAACAGACTCTGATTGGTAGAACTTGTGGTGAATATGGTAAATAAAATATGTATGTGTGTGTGTGTGTGTGTGTGTGTGTACTTGTACTTGCTACACAGTAAGGACCAAAAGAAGTATTTTACTAACAGAGTGAGGACATTTTGGGAAAGTGAGGACATTTTGGCCGGTCCTCACTTTTTGAGACACCTTCAAATCACATGTTGAGGGTTAAGACTTGGTTTCAGAGTTATGGTTAGAATTAGGTTTAGGACAAGGTTAGGGTCAGGGTTAGGGTTAGGCACTCAGGTGTGATGGTTAAGGTTAGGGTAAGGGGCTAGGGAATGCATTATGTCAATGAGTGTCCTCACAAAGATGGAAGTACAAGTATGTGTGTGTGTGTGTGTGTGTGTGTGTGTGTGTGTGTGTGTGTGTGTGCGTGTGTGTGTGTGTGTGCGTGACTCACAGCCTTGGCGTGCTGAGCGTGCACGGTATCACTGAACTGCAGCAGAGCCTGAAACTGATTGTTTCTGGTGAAGGTGATGATCTTCAACACTGAGCCGAACTTACTGAAGATCTGAGAACACAGTGAGGATAAAACACAACACCACTCAACACACACACACACACACACACACACACATCATCACACACACACACACACACACACACACACACACACACACATCAACACACACATCATCACACACACACACACACACATCAACACACAACAGACCGTGTGAATGAAACATGACCCGACCTGCTGCAGGACCTCCAGCGTCACCGGGTAAAATAAATTCTCCACGATGATCCTCAGGACAGGACTCTGACCCAGGACTAAGCCCCGCCCCTCCCCTCCTGACGCCATGCTCCCAGAATGCACTGCTGCTGCACTGATGGCCTGCAGCGCCACCTGAGCTCTCTGTCAACAGACCAACAAAGAAACACAACAGTGACACAGGAACACATCTTTGTGTCTGAGGAGAATCAAAGGAGTCAAACAAAGAAAATGTTTAATTCCACCTCAAACATGTTTCACAGATACAGTAAATATTAAACAACCTGTGTCTTTAATGATTCACATGAATAAGCAGCTTCATTTCTTCTTCTGGGTTTATTTTTTAATTCCACTTTGCTCCTCACGTCTGGTTTAAATAAATTTGACTCGACATTACAATTCAGATTTTTTGAATAAATAAAGTTGTGTTGAAGTGGGTGTGGCCTCACCTGATTGGTCAGATTGTCGTTCTTGAGCTCACGGTGGGTGGAGTACTGAATGAAGATTGGCTGGTTCCTGACAGTGGGCGTGGCCGTAGTGTAGTAGTTCACCATGGTAACAGCTGCTTCCTCTGACGCCATCTCTAAAAACGCCTGCAAGCAGAAAAACAACAGGTCGCTCTGTATCCTGACGCTGGATCATCACGAGCTGCAGGTACCTGTGGAGTCAGCACCAGCTGGACTCGGAGTCTCTGCACCTTTCACCACCTTTTCATTGGTTCAACTTGAGTCCAGCTGTGTGGTTCTGATCAAACATCCTCATGTCTTACCTGGTTCTTCGTCTTCAGTGTGATCAGTTTACTAACTCTGCCGAAGGGAAGCGCCAGCGCCAGCACTTCCTGTTCAGAGACGTCGGCAGGAAGCTGACGTAGGTGAAGGACCCGAGAGGGGACGCACTGAGCGTGCTCGGAAACACACAGCCTATCAGTGCCATCCACTGCGCACAAACACAGACACACGAGGTGACGCCGTCAGTGGGTTTCAGGTAGATCGAGGTCACAAACACTGACCGACAGATAACGAGAGAGAGGTCTCACCTGTGGACAGGTTGGAGGTGCTCATGTTCGCAGAGCAGCAGAGAGACGAGGTGAACGCCGACTCCTGCAGAGAAACAGATGCGCCTGAAACAAGCTGAACTAAATCCAGTCGAGTCGTGAAGCTGCAGTCACTCTGTCGCTGGTGCAATATCATGAAATATATACAACAAAATACAAACGTTATGTAACAAAATATCAATCTAATGAAAACTAAATATTAAAGGACGTTTACTTGATTATCAGAATGTCTGATAATTAATATTTCTCCAACTTTTTTTTCTCTGTTTTTAATCTTTACAAACTAAAACTACATCAGAACTAACGATTATTTTCATCATGATTTAATCTGGAAGTTATGATCTTGGTTCATTGATGAGCTGTGTCAGGAAATCTCCATCCAGGAGTCACATGATCACACCTGAGGCAGCTCAAGCACTCCTGCCTGGGGAGGACCCGCCCCCCTGAGAGGTTATATTTACTTCCTGCTTCCTGTTCTTTCTTTGTGACCTCAGCCACACTGTGAGCATCCTGTCTGTCAGCTTCCTTATTTAACATTCAGTTTACCTTTTCTCTGGATTTCATATCACTAACTTTGTCTCCAACAGAAACCCACACAGAAATGAGACGGGAATAAAAAGCTGTGGCGTCATGAACCTTCGCTCAGATCAGCTGTTCGGTCTAAAAAACATCGGACACAATTTTCCCAAATCCACAGTGGCAACGATAAAAAGCCAAGCAGACCCGAAGACCAGTCACTTAATCGATTGATACATCAAAAGAAAAAGAATTGGAAACCAATACGATAATCAATGAATCCTTCCAGTCACAGTTGAAACAGTGAGAGCGAGGCTGCTTCCCTCTTCATGCATCACTGTAAACAGAATATTTTAGGCCAAACACAATAAAACGTCACCGTTCAGACGACACGATTAATCAGCAAGATAATTTGGTCGATAATGAAATCAGTGGTTATCTGAGAAACGTGAACCTGACAGCAGGCGATAAACGATTCATGTTCTTTTGATCGATCAATCGATTCACCGCTGAAGAAGCTGTTTTAGATTCACTCTGGAAACTGACAATGGCCGTTTAGTGTTTAATGTTTGTTTTTCCATGACCACCTTGATAATGAACCGACAGGTGGTCGGTTAGTCGAGTTCAGGACGATAAACAAACACGTCAGCACGTTTCACCCGGAACCGCGAACTGATGCACACTAAATGAAAATAACCCGTCACCCCCCCCCCCCCCCCCCCCCTCCGACCCCGCCCCCGCCGCTCTGTCCGTGAACATAGTTATCGCGAGATTTCAGCCCATCAACCCTCCGCTGGACAATCGCTCGCGACACTTTCAACCAAAACAAAACCAGAAAAACCGAAACACGACAAACAGCACGCGAGGAGCGGGAAAGCGGAGGGATCGGCGGCGGGAAAACGTTTCTGTAAACAAGTAAACAACAACAAACAAGCGCGAGGGTCAACGCCAGAGGCTCGCGCAGGTGCGGTTCAATCACCAAGGAAACGAGCGGGGAAAAACCGCGGCGGGAGCACGCGGGAAAAGTCCCGGTCTCCTCGCGCTCACCGGGCCATGGTCCGCGAGGAGGAGGAAGAGGAGCAGGAGGAAGATTGAGGGGTCCGCGAGCTTCCCGCTCCGCAGTCAGGCGGCGAACAACCAGCTCACTTCCTGTTTGCTGACGTCACGGCAGAACATGGCGGCGCCTGGACACGCCTTGGATCAGAGAAATCTAACAATCGATAATAATCAATGAATCTAACGCTAAATAACGACTGTAAATATTCTGCTGAGATAATATCCGGTAACAGCTGCTGTTCGTGGCGCCACTCGTCCCTGACGCGTCATCACCCACAGTTCAATGTGACCATGTTTCAAATAAACAAATAAAACAGAAACACTCAGATCTGTGAAAAGTAGAAAGACTCTAACACGGAAACCTACTCCGTCCAAAGCTCTGCAGCGAGAACTCAAGTATTAAAATGTTATTAAAGTGTTAAAAATAAGGGTCCTTTATTATCAGAATGGCCCCATCACTGTTGGATTAATACATAAACTGATTGTTGTAACTAATGCATGAACATGTGAGCAGCATGTTTTGTGTTGGTAGATGTTTAGCTCATTTAAACTTTATGTACTTTTGAGTTGTGTAATCTATAATAATCATGTTTCATATACTGGCAGTAAAATAGAAACCAGTGACTAAAGCAGTCAGGTGACGAACAGAGAACTGGTGAATAAATAAAGTGAAATTCCAGGAGGAGCAGATACAGTGATACCACGTATACTGTTATATGAGAGGGACACTTCTGTTTTTGTCCGAACATTGTACAAAGGTGTAAGAACATGTTTTCACTTTATTGAGAGTAGACTGATAGGAAGAAATGCCAATTTTATCAGTTTATAATCTACAACACAATAAAGGGCTTTGAATACACAGATTACACAACAGTAACACAACCCTGTTGAAATGTATAGCATGAAACTGCTGTGTACTCTGAGCCTAAGCCACTAATAATAACAATAAACTATAAAATATATTAAAAATACATATTACATTTTATATCCGCTGTGATCTTGAAGGTTCAGCAAATTTTATCACAACAACGATCACAAACAGTTTGACATCTCATCGACCCGTGTGAATCTTTGCCTGCAGACCGGAAGTGGTGGAGGAGTGATCTGTAACATCCTGTTGGCTCGAGGGTCTTTAAGTGGGTGAAAGGTGGAGAAGACGACTGACTGTCATTCTTCAAACACGGACAAACCCTGTTCCTCCACCAGTTTAATTTCAGCTGGAACCAACGATGCTGCAGAACACAGGGTGAGTTCTCCACACACAGAACTCCCGGAGAAAGACCTCGAAACAAAGCGCGGCTTCAACCCAAGCTCTCATTGCAAAGCTGAAAGAAACTCAAGACTCAGTTGAGACTTTAGTGAATTAAGCGCCTTTGATTTGGGACTTTACTGAAGCCGAATCGAGTCGTGAAGCTTCTGCTTTAGAAACCCAGGTCGGCTCTGTCTTGGTCCGTCTGTCTTTCCACCTTTGACCGGGGAAGTTTGAAAGTTGAGGATTTTCTCTACAGAGTTTGGGAAATTGCAGTCGAGTGTCTCGTTATCTAACCTGTCCTGTTGAGCTTTGTCTTCTTCTTCTTCATACAGAACTCTGTTCAAAACACCTGCGAATAATGACGGGCTCATTCAGAAAATCCACTTCAAAATAAGAACACATTCAAGACTAGATCGTCCTTTTAATGAATTAAAAACCCTTTATAAGGAGCCGAATTGGGTAGTTAACCTCACTGATTTGAAAACTGGACCGACTTCGGTTCCGATCACTGCCATGTGATCTTTAAGCCAGTCATTTTAAAAGTTCAGATTTTTTTAAACAGAATTTGGCGACAGCCGCTCGTTGATACAATTGCTCTTGTGAGGTTTCTTCTCCTACATTCAGGATTCTGTGTAAAACCCTGTTGGATAAAAACAGGTTGTATTCAGTAAAGGTGAAACCAACTCTAGAACAGATCCAGGGTTTACCGAACAGGTTTGGACCCACGACGCAGTTTAAAACAGCACACAGCTCGGTTCTGTCTCACTCCTGTGAACTGTGACAGAGAATTTAGAAAAATCAGGTGTTTTTAATAGAGGTCTGGTGAATGACAACTTACTCCATGTAGCTGCTTCAGTTAGCTTGCTGGCTAATAACAGTTCCTGCATATTATGTTTTATTTTACATTGAAAAGTTTGTTGTGTTGTGTGAATACCATGGATGTATTATTACATCCGGGACAACTTCACCTGTGGTTAGGCTGGATAGGTAATGCACCTTCAAAATAAAAGCCTACAATTGCATCGTCTGTGTTAAGGCTTTTATACTGAAAAGTGAAAGGGAAATGGGAAGGTTTCTAAAACTTTACTGAACAAAACATATTTAAAAAAAATACACACCAACAGTTATATAAAGTACAGTTAAAGCTTTCATGTGTAAATAAAATAAACTGGAAAAAAGGAAAACAGAAAATTTAAGTTTAATGTTAAATGGACTGTACTGATACAACACACACACACACACACACACACACACACACACACACACACACTGCTGATAAGTCAGGCAGTTCATGTGGAGCTGGGGATCGAACTGCCGACCTCCTGGACAGTGGACGACCCAGTCCACCTCCTGAGCCCAGAGTAAAGTCGGGTCTTTTGCTGAGAGCGGGTTTAACAAAGTCTGACTCTGAGCCTGAGATGGAAACTCTGAGCTTTCAGTTCCAGATCAGCTGATCTGAGTCCTTTCACTCTGACTGATCATCAGCAGAGGTCATGTTAGTAAAGTCCGGACTCGGGTAACAAACTAAGGTCCAGTCAGGATTTTAATCTTCTCTGATCTGCGCTGTGATGTAGGCAGGATGATGAGGACATGACTCCGTGTCAGAAGCTTTTCAAGCTGTGACTGAGAGAAACTCTGCCGCAGGTTAGCTTCACAGAGTAGGTTCCCATGGTAACTAGTTAGCTTCACAGAGTAGGTTCCCATGGTAACTAGTTAGCTTCACAGAGTAGGTTCCCATGGTAACTAGTTAGCTTCACAGAGTAGGTTCCCATGGTAACTAGTTAGCTTCACAGAGTAGGTTCCCATGGTAACCGGTTAGCTTCACAGAGTAGGTTCCCATGGTAGCAGGTTAGCTTCACAGAGTAGGTTCCCATGATAGCAGGTTAGCTTCACAGAGTAGGTTCCCATGGTAACTAGTTAGCAGGTTAGCTTCACAGAGTAGGTTCCCATGGTAACCGGTTAGCAGGTTAGCTTCACAGAGTAGGTTCCCATGGTAACTAGTTAGCAGGTTAGCTTCACAGAGTAGGTTCCCATGGTAACTAGTTAGCTGGTTAGCTTCACAGAGTAGGTTCCCATGGTAACTAGTTAGCTTCACAGAGTAGGTTCCCATGGTAACCGGTTAGCTTCACAGAGTAGGTTCCCATGGTAACTAGTTAGCAGGTTAGCTTCACAGAGTAGGTTCCCATGGTAACTAGTTAGCTTCACAGAGTAGGTTCCCATGGTAACTGGTTAGCTTCACAGAGTAGGTTCCCATGGTAACCGGTTAGCTTCACGGAGTAGGTTCCCATGGTAGCAGGTTAGCTTCACAGAGTAGGTTCCCATGGTAACCGGTTAGCTTCACGGAGTAGGTTCCCATGGTAACCGGTTAGCTTCACAGAGTAGGTTCCCATGGTAGCAGGTTAGCTTCACAGAGTAGGTTCCCATGGTAGCAGGTTAGCTTCACAGAGTAGGTTCCCATGGTAACTGGTTAGCAGGTTAGCTTCACAGAGTAGGTTCCCATGGTAACTAGTTAGCTTCACAGAGTAGGTTCCCATGGTAACTGGTTAGCTTCACAGAGTAGGTTCCCATGGTAACTGGTTAGCTTCACAGAGTAGGTTCCCATGGTAGCAGGTTAGCTTCACAGAGTAGGTTCCCATGGTAACTGGTTAGCAGGTTAGCTTCACAGAGTAGGTTCCCATGGTAACTAGTTAGCTTCACAGAGTAGGTTCCCATGGTAACTAGTTAGCAGGTTAGCTTCACAGAGTAGGTTCCCATGGTAACCGGTTAGCTTCACAGAGTAGGTTCTCATGGTAACTAGTTAGCAGGTTAGCTTCACAGAGTAGGTTCCCATGGTAACTAGTTAGCTTCACAGAGTAGGTTCCCATGGTAACCGGTTAGCTTCACAGAGTAGGTTCCCATGGTAACCGGTTAGCTTCACAGAGTAGGTTCCCATGGTAACCGGTTAGCTTCACAGAGTAGGTTCCCATGGTAGCAGGTTAGCTTTACAGAGTAGGTTCCCATGATAGCAGGTTAGCTTCACAGAGTAGGTTCCCATGGTAACTAGTTAGCTTCACAGAGTAGGTTCCCATGGTAACTAGTTAGCAGGTTAGCTTCACAGAGTAGGTTCCCATGGTAACCGGTTAGCTTCACAGAGTAGGTTCTCATGGTAACTAGTTAGCAGGTTAGCTTCACAGAGTAGGTTCCCATGGTAACCGGTTAGCTTCACAGAGTAGGTTCCCATGGTAGCAGGTTAGCTTTACAGAGTAGGTTCCCATGGTAGCAGGTTAGCTTCACAGAGTAGGTTCCCATGGTAACTAGTTAGCAGGTTAGCTTCACAGAGTAGGTTCCCATGGTAACTGGTTAGCTTCACAGAGTAGGTTCCCATGGTAACTGGTTAGCAGGTTAGCTTCACAGAGTAGGTTCCCATGGTAACTAGTTAGCTTCACAGAGTAGGTTCCCATGGTAACTGGTTAGCTTCACAGAGTAGGTTCCCATGGTAACTGGTTAGCTTCACAGAGTAGGTTCCCATGGTAGCAGGTTAGCTTCACAGAGTAGGTTCCCATGGTAACTGGTTAGCAGGTTAGCTTCACAGAGTAGGTTCCCATGGTAACTAGTTAGCTTCACAGAGTAGGTTCCCATGGTAACTAGTTAGCAGGTTAGCTTCACAGAGTAGGTTCCCATGGTAACCGGTTAGCTTCACAGAGTAGGTTCTCATGGTAACTAGTTAGCAGGTTAGCTTCACAGAGTAGGTTCCCATGGTAACTAGTTAGCTTCACAGAGTAGGTTCCCATGGTAACCGGTTAGCTTCACAGAGTAGGTTCCCATGGTAACCGGTTAGCTTCACAGAGTAGGTTCCCATGGTAACCGGTTAGCTTCACAGAGTAGGTTCCCATGGTAGCAGGTTAGCTTTACAGAGTAGGTTCCCATGGTAGCAGGTTAGCTTCACAGAGTAGGTTCCCATGGTAACTAGTTAGCTTCACAGAGTAGGTTCCCATGGTAACTAGTTAGCAGGTTAGCTTCACAGAGTAGGTTCCCATGGTAACTAGTTAGCAGGTTAGCTTCACAGAGTAGGTTCCCATGGTAACCGGTTAGCTTCACAGAGTAGGTTCTCATGGTAACTAGTTAGCAGGTTAGCTTCACAGAGTAGGTTCCCATGGTAACCGGTTAGCTTCACAGAGTAGGTTCCCATGGTAACCGGTTAGCTTCACAGAGTAGGTTCCCATGGTAGCAGGTTAGCTTCACAGAGTAGGTTCCCATGGTAGCAGGTTAGCTTCACAGAGTAGGTTCCCATGGTAACCGGTTAGCAGGTTAGCTTCACAGAGTAGGTTACCATGGTAACCAGTTAGCAGGTTAGCTTCGGAGTAAGAGTGATCTCATTTTCTGGAACAGTCACCTGAGCTCGATGGATGCCGTCTGCCCTCCTTCTTTTCTGATTGGATGATTAATAGTTCAAACTGATTGGCTGTGACAAAACATCTGGTGTCGTTTATTGATGCCTGGTGCCTCCACGTGTTTATTGAACACCTCGTGGTGACTACAACAGCGTTTACAGTCACCATGGAAACCACGATGCTCACTGGTCCCTTTGCTTGAACAGTCAGCTGGAAAAACCAGGAGCACAACCACAGACCAGCACGTCAGAGGTTTTACTGCACAATCCAGTTTTTCTTCCAACAAAAGAAGTTTGTTTAATGTTGTGTGAACAGAAACAGACACACAACAAAGGAACAACATGATGAATCTGACCAGGTGCTTCAGGTCAGGCCTGCAGCTAATGATTATTTTCATTATTGATTAAATTCATCACATTTTTATTCACCTATGAAACAGCGTAACTATGGTAACAAACAGCTCAAAGTGACGTTTGCAAATGTCACAGTGACAGGAAACAGAGGCTGGAGTCAGGCTGTTTGATTTAAAGATGAAAAGATTCATTCATTATAAAAACAAATAGTTTCCAGTAATTTTCCTGGATTTCAGCGTTTGACAGGTTTTAGTCAGAAACAGTCCAATGAGAGGACAGGGCTCAGAGACGTGGTTAGCCTAGCTTAGCTTAACTGGGTTGGTTTTTATGTTTCAGGAAGTTAGCTGGCTGCACGCTCTTCATCACCGGAGCGAGTCGAGGGATCGGTAAAGCCATCGCGCTGAAAGCTGCCAGAGATGGAGCCAACATTGTCATCGCCGCCAAGACTGCTGAGCCCCACCCTAAACTACCAGGAACCATCTACACCGCCGCTCAGGAGGGTGAGGAGCTAACAGGCTAACTGCTATCATACAGGGATCAATAAATGTGGATTAATCCACCGCTGAAAATAGTCCTCAACAAAGTCAATACTTCCTCCTGTTTGTTTTATAAAAACCACAGAGAGCAGCGGTTTGAGGAAAATAAAAATGAACCTGCAGCAGAACAGAGCTGAGGGATGATGTTGCCTCAGAACAACAAACTGGGGGGGTCGGTGTACCTGGGGGGGTCAGACCAGCTGCTGTGATAACTCAGTCATAAATGTGTCTGAATGTTGAATGTCGTGTATAATAAAACTTGTTGACTTGTTTTCATTCATGTGTTTTTAAGTCAGAACCACATCAAACATGATCTCACCTGTAACAGATGCTAACACGCTAACGCTTCACCTGTCCTCCAACATACAGACACCTGTGTATGTGTGTTTGTGTGTGTATGTTGACGTGTTGATGTGTGTGTTACAGTGGAGGCAGCGGGGGGGAAGGCGTTGGCCTGTGTTGTTGACATCCGTGATGAGCGGCAGGTTGGAGAAGCTGTTCAGAAAGCTGTCGACAGATTTGGAGGTAACAGCTGACACATTGCATCATACCTGTTCTTTTGTGTTATCCGCAGTGATGTGATGATGATAAACAGTTCTTACAGACTGCCCCGCCCCCGACAGTGACATCATCACAGTACTTGTGTTTGATTGACAGGTATCGACATTCTGGTGAACAACGCCAGCGCCATCAGTCTGACAGGAACTCTGGAAACGCCGATGAAGAAGGTGGATCTGATGCTGGGAATCAACCTGAGAGGAACATACCTGACGTACGACACACACACACACACACACACACACACACACACACACACACACACAGTAGAGACGTCCCTGTGAACCACACTGTGACCAGGTACAAGAGTCTCGTTAAGGTCAGGAGAGGTTCAGTTGATGAGCTGAGTTAACGAGTGTCTGTATGATTCAGGTCGAAGTTGGTCATCCCTCACCTGCTGAAGAGTCGCAGTCCTCACATCCTGAACCTGTCGCCGCCATTGAACCTCAACCCCGTCTGGTTCAAGAACCACACAGGTAACCATAGAAACCAACTGACCAGGCGTCCTATCATGCGCCTGTGAAGTGCTACCATGACTGTCGTGATTTGTTTTTCAGCGTACACGATGGCGAAGTACGGCATGTCCATGTGCGTCCTGGGAATGGCTGAAGAGTTCAGAGGTCAAATTGCCGTCAATGCCCTCTGGCCCAGAACTGGTCAGTGGCTAAATGTTATCAACAGACTCCTCATAGACTGTCGTAGTAAATTAGCATGCTAACCCTGCTCTGACCTGTTTGTTGTTGCCATAGCGATCCAGACAGCAGCCATGGACATGCTGGGTGGGGAAGGAGTCGGTAAACAGTGTCGTACAGCTGATATCATGGCGGACGCCGCCTACGTCATCCTGTCCCGAGCGAAGGACTACACGGGTCACTTCCTGGTGGACGAGGACATCCTCAAAGAGCAGGGAGTACGAGACTTCGATCAGTACGCCGTCCAACCAGGTGAGCTAATGCTAGTGTAGCACATGTACTTATAGCCTAGCGCTCCTACACACTGTCACGTGGTACTCACAGTGGTCTCTGATTGGTCGAAAGGTCACCCCCTGCTGCCAGACTTCTTCCTGGATGAAGCTCCAGAGACACTGGTCCAACAGATGGAGCAACATGGTAATACTACAGATACTACAAGTACTGTAAAATACTACTACTGGTACTACTGCAAATACAGCTGACAGTACTATGGTATTGTGATGTCACAGTTGTGACATTTGTACTTTAACAAATTAGAATCTTTCTTCACTCCAGCGCCGCCCACTGCCTTCATTGATCAATAAGAGATTTGGTTTAATTATTGATTAAAGTGATATTAAATGATCTGATTTTGTCTCCTGGTTGCTAGGGGCGACCCCAGCCTTCAAACCACCAGCATCATCATCAGCAGGGCCTCCCTCCAGTGGACCAATAGAAAGCACATTTGATGTCATCAGAGGAGTCATTAACGAGGACGTCGTCAAGGCGACGCAGGGCATTTATCAGTTTGACCTGTCAGGTGACTACAGTATATGTATCTATGCATATAAGGACTTCCTGTGGGCATGTCAATAATGTGACTGTGTTTATGTCCATATAAGGAGAACACGGGGGCGTTTGGTTCATGGACTTGAAGAGTGGCTCTGGCAGCGCAGGGCGGGGCGAGCCGCCTGTGAAAGCTGATGTTGTCATGACGATGGACTCCAGTGACTTCAGCAAGATGTTTTCAGGTGAGGCGTCACCATGGCAACAGTTAGATGGGAACAAAGAGAAAAGAAACAAACTGAGCTATCTGTGTGAGTCACGTTACCGCAGTGATGCTGTAACTGTTGTAACCACAGTGACGGTGTAGTTTCCATGGTAACAGAATGGTGTTGTTTCAGGTAAGCTGAAGCCCACGATGGCCTTCATGACAGGGAGGCTGCGGATCAAAGGCGACATGACACTCGCCATCAAACTGGAGAAACTGATGAGCCGCATGAACAAGGCCAAACTGTGAGACTGAAGCCCTGCCCATGAGTCATCTTAGGCCCCGCCCCTTGCTGTTTGTAGCTGTACATGTTGCCTTAACAATAATGATAATAACAAATATAATAATAAGACACTAAGACATGAATAAAGTTTGTGTTGATAATAAACAGTAGTCTGATCTGTTTCCTCATCATCATCTTCATCATCACTGAAACGGCCTCCAGCACAGAGGACAAACAGGAAGTGTGTCCGTCATGTGAACAGATTTATGTTGATCTCATGCTCCACCTCCTGCAGCTTCACCTTCTCATCACCTCCTCCACCTGTTACACCTCCTGCTCCTTTTTCCTCCTCTACCTCACCTCCTGCTCCTGCTCAGTTGGCTTCATCACCTCCCCGTTATCCACTTCCTGCTCTTTATCTGCTCCTCCTACACCTGCTAAACCTTCTCCCTCTGCTCCTCCTGTGTCTTCTTCTCCACCTCCACCTTGTCTCTCCTTTCCCACCTTCCTCCACTTTTCTCAGCTGCTCCTTTTACCTGCTCTAACTCCTCCTCCTCCTCTTACTCCTCCTCCTTTCTCCACCTGTTTTTGCTGCACCCGCCTGACCAGCTTC
Organism: Trachinotus anak; assembly: GCF_046630095.1. NCBI lineage: Eukaryota > Metazoa > Chordata > Actinopteri > Carangiformes > Carangidae > Trachinotus > Trachinotus anak. The sequence continues at coordinate 513,476 of NW_027273886.1, read as the reverse complement.
CACCTCCAGGTCCTCCTCCTTCTAAACCTACCCCTCCTGCTTCACCTTCTCCACCAGTTTCTCTTCCGCCAACTGCTCCTGCTTTACCGCCTCTTCCATCACCTCCACCTGCTCCACCTGCTGGGATCCTGCCTGAGCAGGAACAGGCCTGAGGATGAGAACTGGGCTCCTCCGGCAGTGAAACTGTGACTTTATTAATAATTTAATCAGAGGAATGATTGACACGCAGCCTCCGTGTGTTGAACTCTGCAGAAATGTGGAAACTAAATATTGACCCAGACGTGGACAGAGTGGATGTTTCTGTCTGAGTCAGTCGGTGCTGGACTTCGTGAGCAGTGAGTACCCAGGTGGACACAGAGTTGGGTCTAACGCTCAGGTGCATGTGGACTGGGACAGTGATCTGTCCTCCTGGTCTAATGAGCTTCAGACAGAATCCGCGTTAATGAGTCAGAGTTCTTCAGAGGATTTCAGACTTCAGTGATACTGCTGAACCAGACCCAGGACTGTGGATCCTCCATCACCTCTGCTGACATCTCCTCAGGAGGAGACCTGTCCTTCAAGTCTGAGACCTGATCTAAAACAGAACAAGAGGTTTTTATTTACAGTGATAAATCCTGGGAATTTTTTTTCAGAATCTGGTGAAGATGAAGCTGACTGGATCATGTTTTCTGTGTTTTTAACATGTATGAGTTAACATACTGTTTATTAAAGATCAGTATTTGAACTCACATTCATCGGGTCTCTAAACACTTTAAACTGTTTGGGGGAAAAAAACTCAGACAATTCATATGATTTTTAGCAATTTGATGATTTGACAAAAAAACTTGTTAAAACCAAAAGTTCTTAAATGTTACAAACATGAAAAAAGTTTGGTTGTGTGTCGATGCTGACAGTGAAATATTAATCATGAAAGTTCAGTTACAGATTTGAATGTAAACAGTTTTTCTTTTAGATATTTATTTTTTACACAATACATAAAAAGTATTTTAAGCCATTTTCATGCCTTTAATATTTTTCATATAATATCAACTCAGTTTGAATGTTTGTATTTTTTCTTCTGTATTTGGCGTCAGGTTTTTGGTGCAGTTGCCATGGTGCTGTATCACTTCGTCTTGTATCAGGAAGGTTTGTTTCTGTCTGGTGACGCCCACCAAACTGTCATCCAATTGGTTGGCAGCAGAGGAGCCAGCGAGCGCGTCCCATTGGCTGAGAGATCTGTGAGTCAGAGTTTATTTTAATGAAAAATGATCAATAATAACAATGAACATAGTTAATGATGATTTTTATTAAATTAATCTCACAGACTGTAACCTCTGACGTTAGTTGTCTCTCAAGCAATACAATAACAAAAGGTGACATCATGAAGCAGTGTGGGATCATGGGAGTTGTAGTCTCCTCCTGGTCTGGATCGCTCAGTGCTAGTGGTTGAGGAGGTTTTGACCTGGAGCTGAATTCTCCACTGAGTCTCCTCCTCTCCTCAACAAACAGAGCAGCTGATCAGAACCAGAAAAAACACTGAATCCAGCTGTTTAACATTTAAAGTCAGTGATTGGTCGACGCTCTTCAGGGACACAGGACGTCTCTGATTGGCTGGAGCTGAGCTGTCTAACATTTCCTCAGCTTGTTTCTCTGAGAACTTCAGATCTAAAATCCTTCATCTGGTTCAGACACAGAGCTGAAAACCACCAAGGAGGAGAAAGAGGATCTGAAACATGAGACTTCAAACTGAGCTTCTGTCAGAACACTGACACCTGAGCAGACAGGATATGACATCACTGACAGGCGACCAATGAGACAGAGTGTTACCATGATTAAATAGGTACAGCATTTATTACTGTAAAACATGTAAAGTTCACTGTAATGGTTAAAACAGGCCTCAGTCACTCTAACTGTATTTGTCATTTCATCAGTTAGAATGAGATCAGTTAATTAAATTGTTTTATTTTCACTTCTCAGATTTGTCGGATTTTGAAGAAAATGTGCTGCTTAAAAACCAAAGAAGAAAAAGTAAGAAGACAAATAGCATAATATTATTATAAAATCAACAAAACACAAAATTAATGTATGAACTTGATTTATTTATTAAACCTTTCCCATTCAATGTTGTTTTTCTCTTGTTCAGAAGAATAAAAATGATGAGTCTCATTTTATACTAAAATGTCTCATAATATCTCATAAATTATAATAAACTCTCAGACATTATGAGTCATAGATTATAATGTATTATAATATCCAATGTAAGTTTAAACTAGTTTAAGAATTTAAGTCAATTTAATATATTTGTGTAAATATTTATTGGGTTCAGTTTTAAAATCTCTGTTGCCAGGCAGAATATGTGCTTCACTGTCCCACCAGTCTTGGAGCTCTGTTATTGGTCCGTCTGAAAGCCCCGCCCACCACAGCCAACATCTGGTTTTGTTCGAAGGTTACCATGACAACACCTGAGGGCGGAGTCTCACTGTTCCCCTGCTACTGATTCGTCAGTTGCTCGACCTCGTTGGCTCTGAGGGATTCAATTGGTCGGTGACAAAAAAAGCTTAGTTTGTTTTTGTTTTCCTGTTGTAGGTTTCACTGCATCTGTTTGTCGTTTTTGTTCTGAAGCAAAGTTTGTTTTCGATGACGTCAGAACACTGGATATTACAATGAGTAGTGTTCGATCACATTATGGATGCAGAGTCTGTACATCACAGCGGCTTGAAAAGGTTTCTGATTGGTTTCTGAAAAAGACCTGATTTCCAAAAGGCATCAAGTTTCATATTGTTTTCAACATTTTATGCAAGTTTATTGTTTTTTTATTGATCTTATTTTTTTTGTTTTGTACAGTTGCAAAGGTTTGAGCAGCCCAAGAGATTTGAGCTCTCAGATCATTTTTACAAAGGTCTCAGATTAATGCGCTCGTTAAGGTGTGGTCACAGTCGTCGTTAGAGGTCAGGTGATGCTCTATAAATCAGCAGCCGTGGCTCCACTGACGCCCACACAGAGACAGCAAAGTGTTTTCACGCAGCTGTTTCCTCAGCTCATGATGGAAGAGAGAAACGGTGGAGGAGAGAACAGGGCGGAGGATTTCTAGAAGGAGCTTGAGGAGGATTTAGACTCTGGAGAGGAGGGTCTGTCTGTAAAGACGATGGCTCCTACACCAGGGTAATGATCCTAAACACCTCAAAAACACAGGAGACTAAGTCAAGAGAGCTGTGACCAGAGAGGGCGTCACTCAGGACTGACCACGCCCACACCTCTGCTTCAGGCCTGTCTCTGTTTTTGTTCTGTTGAAAGTCAAATTTTAAAGAAGGAGTTCATCTTGAAGTTCTTGCCTTTTGGAAATCAGGTGGAACAGAAAGTTTGTTCAGGAGTTCAGACCTTCTCCTGCTGCTGTGTGTGGTTGTTGGAGTCACATGCCGCTTGTGAACAGTTGTTTCTCTTAGAGGTTAAATTGTTGAATCTCCTGGGAAGGGATGAAAGGGCAGCATTGTAAATTGGAGATAGGTGGTGTCTGAGGCCTCCTCCCCTATTGAGGGATGGTTTCTCTACTTTCACATAGATGGCTTCTTTCACTCCTCTTTCGAACCACCTGTCCTCTCTGTCCAGGATGTGAACCTTGCTGTCCTCAAAGGAGTGGGCTTTCTCCCTAAGATGTAAGTGGACAGCAGAGTCCAAGCCTGAGGAGTTAGCTCTCCTGTGTTGGGCCATGCGTTTATGCAGTGGTTGTTTTGTTTCTCCAATGTAGAGGTCTTTGTATTCCTCATTGCATTGGACTGCATACACCAGGTTGCTTTTTTGGGTGTGTGGTGTTCTGTCCTTGGGGTGTACCAGTCTCTGTCTGAGTGTGTTGCTGGGTTTGAAATACACAGGGATACGGTGTTTGTTGAAGATCCTCCTGAGTTCTTCTGATATCCCAGACACATATGGGATGACTATGCTGTTTCTCTTGTTTGGTTTTTCTTTCTCAACCATATTGCTACTTTTCTTTCTGGAAGCAGAAGCAGTTTTCACAAAGGTCCAGTTGGGGTAACCACAAGTTGTGAGGGCGCCTCTCAGGTGCTTGTGTTCTGCCCTTTGGGCCTGTGAGCTGGTGGGTACGTTATCAGCTCTGTGTTGCAGGGTTCTGATAACACCAAGCTTGTGTTCCAGAGGGTGGTGTGAGTCGAAAAGTAGATATTGGTCTGTGTGTGTGGGTTTTCTGTATACCCCAATGTGGAGGCTCCTGTCCTTTTTCATATGGACGTCACAATCTAAGAAGGGCAGACTATTGTCCTTGACATCCTCTCTGGTGAACTTGATGTTTTTGTCCACTGAGTTAATGTGTTCGGTAAAAGCTTGCACCTCTTTGGTTTTGATTTTAACCCATGTGTCGTCCACATATCTGAACCAGTGGCTCGGTGTAATTCCTTCAAAGGAGTTCAGAGCCCTGTTCTCTACCTCCTCCATGTATAGATTTGCCACAGTGGGGGATACTGGTGAACCCATGGCACAGCTGTGTTTTCAAAGAGGTGCAAGCTTTTACTGAACCGGTGACATCATCAGCCTTGTGAAAGCCCCTCCCAGAGGTTAAAAATACCTGGGTCTCCACACCAGATAGTTGGACCAGTCCCAGCCTGGTCAGGTGATGAACTGATGAAGCCTCTTGGATGAGAGGTGAAACGTCTTCTTAGACAAATAACCAAGTCCAGTTGCTTTCGATTTAAAACTCCTTTGAGATACAATGACCTGGACAAATGAGAATATTCACACGTTAGGTTATAATATTTAATTATTTAAAGACGCTGGACACAAACTGGGTTTTTCTAATAGGTGGAGTTGCTATGACAACGGACTCCCAGAGATGATGAAGGCTAATATCATGTCACTTCCTGCTGAGGCTCAATTCTCCGTATCCAAGGCAACTGACATGGTTCGGACCGTCAGCGAGGTGTAGGTTTGTGTCTCCTCCTCAGGCTGCTGGAGCTGGGTCTGCAGAGTTTCCTGTGCTCTCAGCAGCGCTGGTCCAGTTTTCATCAGATCCACCAGCTTTGCCAGAAGACCAGGACCCCGACCTGCAGTGAGACTACGACTCCCTCAATACTGATCAACTGATCAACTATAGATTAATCAGACTGCTCTTTTGTTAGAGGTGAACTTCCTTCAGTCATCATTAAATAGATATAAATAGATATATATATCTAACCAGAACTAACTAACTAACTAACTAAACTAACTAACTACTTCTAACTTTGTCAGGGTTGGTGGAGCGTCTCTGGCAGGAGGACTGGTTCTTTGAACATCAGTTCTTGAACGGTGCAAAACCTACTCTGCTTCGCCGCTGCACCAAAATCCCGCCCAACCTGGCTGTTACCGAGGAGATGGTGGTGGCATTGCTGGAGGGCGGGGCCAGTCTGAGACAGGAGATGGAGATGATTGGAGGGAATTTATAGAGAAGCAAAGGTTAAAGGCGTGGTGAAAGTTAAAAGTGTAAAGAGGTGAAAACAGGAGAACTTAACTAGAACATTTAGACGACAGTTTCTCAGTTACAGCAAAAGAGGAAGCAGCAGGTGTAGATTTCAGATTAAGGCTCAGATTATTATCACACAGGAAGTAACTCAGTTCCTTTTGGCTTCACTTTATGGAGTAAAACTGTTTTTATAATTTTAATGATAATCAATAATATTCAATAATTAATAATTACAATTAATACATTTAGTGTAATTTATAAAGTAAAAGACGTTTCCTTCAGATATTTTCAGTGAAGGTTCTGTGTGAAGGTTCTGTGTGATGGTTCTGTGTATGCAGAGAGGAAACCTGTACGTGGTGGACTATCAGCTGCTCGATGGTCTCATGGCGAACACTGTCAACAGGAAGCAGAATTACCTCACAGCTCGGCTTGTTCTGCTTCACCTGAACTCTGACAACCAGCTGCTGCCTGTCGCCATCCAGGTAAACCCACCTGTCCTTTGACCCGTGACCCGTGACCTGTGACCCCCTGTGTGTTACTTCGTACTGTGTCTATGTTTTCTTCAGTTTATTGTTGGAGCGAGTTCATCACTGTTGACTTTTATTTTGTGTATTGTTGTGTATTGTCAAACCTGATGTGTCTGTGACTGAATCAAACAGAATCATTTGACATAAACAAACATCTGTTGTTTTGAAGAACAGACGTCTCCTCGTCACGTCTCTGTCATCTGATGATTTTAATAATTTTATTAACATCAACCCAAAACACAAATGATAAAACTTCCTCTCAAACTTCTAGTTTTTGTCCTTCCATTCTCACCTCTATGCCTCCTCTCCTTTCTTGACTCCATGCCTCCTCTCCTTCCGCATCTCCTTGTCTCCTCTCCTTCCTTGCCTCCTTGCGTTCTCTCCTAGCTGAAGCAGTCTCCAGGTGAGTCCAACCCAGTCTTCGTCCCTCAGGATCTGGAAGCTGATTGGCTGACCGCCAAACGTTTGTGTGCTCGACGGACTTCTCCGATCACGAGCTGTGTTCTCACTTCCTGCGCACACACATGATGTCAGAGCTCTTCACCATGGCAACGATTCGTAACTTTCCCATGGTGCACCCTCTCTACAAGGTCTGCAGTACTGTGGGAGTATTTATCTGTGTACCTGTAGTATTTACTACAGGTACATTTATCTCCTCTCATGATGTCATTTGCTTTTGAACATTTTTAACGTTGACATTTCATGCTTCGCTTTAATGACTTCATTTTATATTTGATCATTTCAGTTTCTTATCTCAATCTTTATTTTTGTTTTTCATGATAAAAAGTTGATGTTTTAAAATGATCTTCATCTCATTAAATGTTCAGTACACGGCGGTGGGCGGAGCTGCCACACTGGAGTTCCTCAGGAGGGCGTTGGCCTCGCTCACCCATCGTGACCTCTGTTTACCTGATGACATCACTGGGCGTGGCCTGGACTCCATTTCTGGTTATTATTACTGTGACGATGGTCTGCGGCTGTGGGACATCATCCACAGGTCTGTGATTTATCTTGTAAATATACAGATTCATACGATTCCATGGCAGCAGTGTTTATCTCGCATCAAAACAAATATCCACATGAATAAATTACTGGAATTGACTGTGTTGGTTGTATTTATGATGAAGAAGAAGAGGAAGAACAAACAATGATAATAAGTCCTAATAAATGATGATGATGATGATGAGGATGAGGAGGAGGAGGAGGAGGAAGAAACATTCAGTTGAAAACAGCGTGATCTATCTGCGGCACAGTAGAAAAAAGCTAACCACATTATGATTGGCTGCAGGTATGTGGAGGGCGTGGTCAGTTACTATTACCATACTGATGATGACATCATGAGGGACTCTGAGCTGCAGAGCTGGATCAATGAGATCATTGTCTTCAGTCGCCGAGGAGATGAGAAGAAAGGTTACTGCAGCTCCTTCACAATAAAACTTTTGGTGTTTTTACCTTACAAAACTGTATGATAAGGAAATTAAATTCAAACTTTTATTTGTGCAGAAATTAAAAAGTCTGTCCCTCAGGTTTCCCAAAATCCTTCTCATCAGTGTCTGAGCTGGTGTACTTTGTTACCATGGTGATCTTTAATGCATCTGCACAGCACGCTGCTGTTGACAACGCACAGGTAAAACCTGGTCACTGTTAGACAGTTTTCCTGACATCAACTCCACCGTGCACGACCTCGCCACCGTCTACCTGCTCAGCGAGAAACCTGCAGACTTTGTACGAGCCCACAAACCACAAACATGTCACATCGTTGAGGAACATACTACCCCCTGTAAATAAACATAAATAATGTGGAGGAGTTCATGAGCGTGAATGTGTCCACACGCTGCCTTTATTTCTTCCATGTGATCGATCACTGAGATGATGAAAATGTTCTCACAGCCTTTAGATGCGTATCATGTATTTTCACACTTTTTGAGGTTAATTTTGGGTTGAAATGTTTCAGTTAAGCTCAACTTCACTGTTTTATCAGTGCCCCCGAAATCCCAGAGTCAGTTTCCAAACACTGTCCTGAGTTGGCTGTCCTCAGCAGCTGTTTGATCATCAACGTCCTCGTACCGGAACATGTTTTTTTCCTAAGCTTTAATTATACATGTAAATACACATCAGTACACTTTACATATTAATGTACTTGTAACTTCTATTGTCCAAACAATCACTGACTCAGTAACAAACTTAAATGCATGTTTGGATTCATTTGTTGTCACTCTTCCTTTAAGGTTTCTCTTGGTGGCTCAGTGGAGCAGCATTTCACGGAGAGTGTTCCCGTGGAGATGGCAGCTTGTTTCCGTAGCGACCTGAAACGTCTCAGCTGTGACATCAGAGCGAGGAACATTGGCCTAAAGCTGCCATATGTTTACCTGGACCCTGCCACCGAGGAGGACAGTGTGACGCACTAACACTAAATAAATACACCTAAATAAATAAGACTAATCAATAAAATTTGATAAATTTGCTAAGCTTAGTTTATCTGAGTTTTATTTTTAATCAGAATAAATCTATAAAATCTAAGCTGTAAAAATATTTGATCAGTTGATGTGTTAGTTAATCTTGATTATATTGAGTGTAACTGTGACTTTCTGCTTGAATTAATTTTGCAATTTGAATCTAATTTTCTGTTTTGAAATAAGAGTTTGTTTCTCTGATGTGTTTTCATTTCATATGCAAGGCCTTTTCTGAAAAAGACGTTGTCTGGATGGCAGCATATGTTGCTCCAAAACCTGTATCTACTGTTCTGCATTAATGGAGCCTTCCCAGATATGCAGGCTGCCCAAGCCATGGGCACTAATGCCCCCCCACACCATCATGGATGCTGACTTTTGAACTGTGCGCTGATAACAAGCTGGATGGTCCCTGAAGTTTTGATTGGTCAGACCACAGGACAGTTTTCCATTTCACCTCAGACCATCTTAAATGAGCTCGGGGCCAGAGAAGTCGGACACGTTTCTGGATCATGGTTAGATTTGGATTCTTCTTTACATGGTAGAGTTTCAACCTGCATTTGTGGAGCAGTGAAGAACTGTGTTCACAGACAGAGGTTTTCAGAAGTGTTCCTGAGTCTACGCAGTGATTTCCACTATAGAATCATATCTGTTGTTAATGCAGTGCCACCGTTTTTGGCTTTCTCCCTTGCTCTAAGAGATTTCTCTGGATTCTCTGAATCTTTAATGATATTATGAACCGTAGAGGCTGAAACTCACAGATTCTTTGCAGTTTTAGTTGAGGGACATTATTATTTAACTGTTGCACTGTTTGCCCACAGTCTTTCACAGAGAGGTGAACCTCTCCCCCCTTCACTGCACAGAGCCTCGGCCTCTCTGGAGCCTCTTTATACCGTCATCTACTGAGCTGTTGACAATTAACCTCATTAGTTGTGAGATATTCAACCAGGTGTTTTTTTTTAGCATTACACAACCTTTCCAGCCTTTTGTTGCCCTTGTCCCAACTTTTGTGAAACGTGTTGCTGCATCAAATTCAAATTGAGCAGATATTTTTTATAAAACTATAAAATTTCAGCATTTCAACATTTGAAATGTTGCCTTTGCTCTATTTTCAATTAAATATGGGTTTACATCATTTGCAAATCATCACATTCTGTTTTTATTGACATTTTGCATAGTGTCCCACCTTTTTTTGGAAACAGATTTGTATAAAAGGTAAAATTTTGAGTTTAAATTTTAGAGTGACTCATTGTTTCAGTTGCAGTACGATGTCAGCATCATTTTGCTGTGGTAGCAGGTCAAGGTGTGACAAGTTTTAGCTATTTTATATACATTTAGCTGGTTAAGGGAGACGTCTTCCTGTTATTTAGCCTAAAGTATCTTAATGAACAGGAAAGTTAGTGGAGAATCTTATTTTGAAGGTTGTTGTGGCTTGAGAGGAACAGAAAGAACTACTGCCTTTAAGGAACAGAACTCTTTATACAATATTATTATATTATAAATATTTGGTTTCAATAGACTAGTTATAAATATTAAATGTACGAATGACACACGATTCTTTGAAATACTTTTATTTTGTAACGTCGCCGGAAGTCCTTCGGTAGAACTCGCCATACCATTAAACAACACGTTTTAAAATAAACAGTATGTTAATTAAAACATTTCTTTTATTATTTTAGTTTTATTTTCAGTTATTTCCTGTAAAGCCCTTCCCGCCCATGGATGTAAGCTCTTCTCATGCGTCCATGTTCCCGCCAACCCTTAGCCCCACACCTGCAAACAGACGCGCAGCTTCCGGTTCTAATTATCCAATCAGCTGTTGGAGCCCGGAGCCCGGAGCCCGGGAACGCTTCATATTCTCAGATTTGGCGGCGGCCTCCTGCATCTTCCAGCCGCTCGTCTGTCGGTCCCGGCGGGCAGAGAAAAGCGGACCGGACCGGATCATGTCGGCAGCTCCCGGGCGGATGATGATGGCCCGGGTTTGGGTCGGTTTGTTGACTCTAGCCCGGCTCCACACAGCGGACACACACCGGGAGGCGGACGGCGGTTTGGCCGGCCAGGAGTCGCTGTTCTCGGACTCTGAGCCGCCGGGGCGGACCCGCAGCGGTGGAGGATTCTTCCCGGTGCCGGTCTGGAGGTTTGTGAAAGGTAAAAATCCACGGAGCTCGGAATAAGTTAGAAAGTAAAACATTTTTAATGTAAAAAGTGAAAGAAAATGAGGACTCTCCGAGTTCGCGCCATTTTGTTGTTAACAACTTGAAATCCAACATGGCGTCAGGTAAAATTTAACAGATCAAATCAAAATGACGTTTTCCGTGGAAACTTTTTTAATGTATTTATTCCAGTCATCTCTTTAATATCTTTAAAATCTGTTTAGTTCATGATTTCTGTGAAACATTTAAAATATCACTGGATCAGGCACAAGAGCTGCTAAATTTAGTTGGTGATTTCAGGTTTAGATGTTAGGATTTAAATGACTTCACAGATATCTGAAACACTTAGAGTCGTGATGCTTATTGCAGCATCTTAACCGAGAGTTTTGGCTGAAAACCTCTGTTAGACAGGAGAGGAAAACCTGTTAAAACTCACACTATCAAAATGAAGTGATGCTAGAAACTTAAGTCCCCCATGAAAATGTTTCACTTCAGGTGCTTCATGCTGTTTGGTTTTGTTCGTGGTGTTTCAGAGCGTGGTGACGGTGGAGAGGCGTCAGGTTTCGGGCGGCCACAGTTTCGCTGCAGCGACAGATCACTGTCTGTTCGCTTCCCGCTTATCCGACACTCTGATCTGCGTCTGCAAGGTGAGTTTGATTTGTCCACCAGCTGCAGCTCCTTTAAAATTTTTGATTTCCTAAAAATGAGAGGAAACTTTGGTTTAATCCAACTTTTAATTTTGGGAGATTGTCCATTTCTGTGTGGCTTTGTTGTTGTAATAATTATAATAACTATACTCAAGTTAGAGATCTGAATAGAAGAAACAGCAGCGGTCACATGATCACAGGTCAGAAACAAACACTTTAGACAGATTATTTGGAAGAGAAAACTCTGGTGAACAACAGTGGTTCTGACCCAAACTGTCTGTAAACCTCATCACTGTTTTCTCTCAGTACAAACGTTTCAGGCGCCTCACTGTGGTCTGAGCTCCGAGTAAAGTGACTGACAGAATCTGAATAAATCTGCTGATTTCCAACCTGTCTGACCTGTTGTTCACCTCAGATGTTGACTTGACCCACTTTGACTGCTGGAGGACTTAGTTCAATAAGTCGACAGTAATGATAAACTGATAACCCCCCCCACCCCCCAACCCAGTTCTGTCTTAATGGTGTCTTTACAGATGGGAGGAGGTTGTTGTTGCTGCCGGACCAGTGTGGTGGTTCTTTTCGTACCTTTGGGCCGTGGCTGCTGCTGAAGCTCCCTTATACCAGTTGCCACATGGAATTATGGGTAAATGTTCACTTCTGTTCCTCCATAATGAACCCTGCTGATGAATTATCTCTGACATGATCTTGAAAACAAACTGACCAGAGTCACGGTCCATTTCAGCACAGGAACAAAATCAAACTGTTTGTCGTGTGATGTATAAAAACATTAGTTATAAGTTCTCTGTACAAAGTGACACGGACTGCAGAAGAATCAAACTGTTCTGTAGGAGAACAGATCATTTCCTACTCCAGAGAACAGCAGCAGGTTAAAGCAAACTTCTGTGTTTCAGACTGACAACAGTCAGTGGTAAAACTAAACCTTTGTGTTTTAAAATTAATGAATAAAACCAGCGTTTCCCTCAGGGGAAGCTGTTTGCACCATAAAACAAGATTTCTCTCATCACAGTAAACTGAATATTTTTTTTTCACATTTAATAATTTGTCACCTTGGTCTTTAGAAAATTCTAATCATTTTCTGCTGGTTTCTGACACTGAATATTGTAAATATAAATAAGAGATGAATCTATAATTATTTGAATTAGTTCATCTGTACATGAACCAGTGTCTGGTGATTTAGTGAGTAGAAATGAACAATCTTTAGCGTTTCAGTCTTTGAAGAGTTTAAAAATATTTCAAGTTGAATTAATGAACTGTTTGTCAAACAACAGAATTATTTTTTTTCTTTAAATTCACTACCATCAGTTTACTGGTTCCAGTTTGTCATCTGTGAGTATTGGCTGATCTTCATGTTGTTGACGTTAAACTAAATGTCTTGAGGAAAACATTGAGTCATCTTAATAATTCAACTTTGACTCTGGGACATGATCACTATTAAACTGACAGTTAATAGATCAATAGATTCATCCATTAATTAAGCCATAATCTGTGGGTGACTGTGAACACTAGTTAAAATGGTCACCAGGCAACATGACCAGGTTTTGTTTTCATCTCCAGATTTCAAATGGAACCTGGTTTCGGCAGCTGAAGCTGCGTTACTTTGACCACCTGCTGCAGGCAAATGTGATGGGTGTGGCCTCCTGCGAGAATCCTGCGACGTCACTGCAGCTGCCGCTCCCACTGGTGACCTGTGGAGCCACTGATGTCACTGTGAAACTGCCCCTGGGAACGAGGCTGAAGAGGGTTAAAGCTCTGGGTAAAGAGGGCGCGGTTGGGCGGGCGATCACAGCAGCGACCCCAGGAGCTGTGTTGGTGCAGATACCGACACCAGTGAACACGGTAAGAAGGTTGGAAAACATTAACCTGTCTGACGGTTTGTGGCGAGAACTAATAACTGAGTGTTCTGCAGGACTCCATCTTGGAACTGATTTATTTTGACTCAGCGGGGGAGTTGTCCACGATGCTGGCGGCTTGTTTCACTGCAGTAACACAAAGTGGGCGGGGTCGTCGCCCAAGAGCTCTTGAAGAACCCGACCTGTGGGAGCTTTGGGACTTTGACGAGGTTCCTCTTGAACCCTACAGTCCGGAGACGACGCCAACAACACAGATGACAGAGGTTCCATGGGATGACGAAAGCACGACAACGGTGGCAACGGTAACAATGGTAACGACAGAAGTGACGTTTTCTGACGCAGAAATCTTTGAGTTGTGGGGATTCGATGAAATTCCTGATGGGCCGTATACTGGTGACAAAACTACGACAGCTCCTCCCACCAGGCCGACCACCTCAACACCCACTACCTCAACGACCACAACCGGTTCTGCTTCCACTACGAGCGCCGCCCTGACTACCAATGACATCACCAGGTGACTATGGTCCCAGTCAGGTACTGAGTAGCTGTGTTGGATGACAAAGTTCCCTCAGGGTAAAGGTGAATATTTTGTTTTTGGAGCCAAAGTCAGAACTGAGCTTCAGTCACTGACGCTAAAGACCACAAAGGGATCAGTCCCAGACCTAAACTTGAATATCCACATTGAGGCAAATCAGCTGCCTGTCACCTGTAGGACATATCCTACTGTATCAGTGTCTCTGCTGATCTGAGAACAGGCAGCTGCAGCTGGTTCAGTTCTCACTAAGACCAGGACAGTGGTTCACATCCATCCAGTCCGGTTTTTTGTGCTGGGTTCCTGTTTGTGACTTAAATATTGTTGGTGGTTTATGAAGAACTGTTGCTCCATTCAGACCTCTTAGGTCTGGGACAGGTCTTATTGTCCCCAGAGTCAAACTAAACCAGGAGCAGCGTTAAGTTTTTATGATCCACAATCTATAAACTTTTAAATTAAACTTGTTGCTGCTGCACTTTAAATTTATTGTGGGTTTTTTTTTTTTTTTTTTTTTTTTTTTTATATAAATTCTACTTCAGTTTTATATTTAATGATTTTAATGTTCCCTTTGTTTCTGCTCAGACATGAATCACAAGAGTTTCCTTGTTACAAATAAACTTGCTTTGCTTCACCCACAACCAGCTCCTTCACCACCGCGACTTCACCCACAACCAGCTCCTCCACCACCGCGACTTCACCCACAACCAGCTCCTCCACCACCGCGACTTCACCCACAACCAGCTCCTCCACCACCGCGACTTCACCCACAACCAGCTCCTCCACCACCGCGACTTCACCCACAACCAGCTCCTCCACCACCGCGACTTCACCCACAACCAGCTCCTCCACCACCGCGACTTCACCCACAACCAGCTCCTCCACCACCGCGACTTCACCCACCACCAGCGACTTCACCACCGCGACTTCACCCACCACCAGCTCCTCCACCACTGCCAGCTCGCCTACAACCAGCTCCTCCACCACTGCCAGCTCGCCTACAACCAGTGCCACCAACACTATGAGCGTCGCCCCGACGACTACCACTAGCACCGTAAGTGTTGCCCCGACTACAACCACCAGCACGAGTACAACCACCAGCAGCGCCGCCCCAACTACAACCAGCAGCGCCGCCCTGGGTGTTGCTTCCTCAACAACTAACACCCCTTAGAAAAGTGACCCCCCCCCACCCCCCACTGTCTGTTTAAATAAACAAAGCTTTGCATCAGGTGAAGTGTTTCTTTTCTTAATGGTTTTGTTTCAGATGAAATGGTTAAATCTGAAGTTGCAGCTGCAGTAACTGAATTCATCCAGACACAGACTCACAGAGCATCGTGATCTGATATTATGAACATGCCTGAATTTGTTAACAGTTTATCATCAGTATTTCATTCAGTCTTCTCACGTCCATGTCTGCATGATGACGATGATGATGACCATGGTGCACATTTGTTAGTGGAGCACTAATTGGCTGTGACATCACTTACTTGCTAATTTATTAGGTGTAGTTGGATAAATGAAGTGTAACACCACAGGCCTGTAATAATTCCTGTAACATTAAATTATTAACTGGCAACTGTTAGATGAATTTATCATTGAATTAGGATGTTATAACAGCTTCTCTAATGTTTGATTATGATTGTAAAGTGAGTCTCTGGGTTTTTGACAGTTGGTTTGAAGACGTCACCTCTGACTGGGAAACTGGGAGGCACCCTGGATAGATTATTGACTGAGCAGTTAACTGATTGCTTTTAATTATTTTCTTGAGTAATCTATACAGATCATTAGTAACATCCATTACGGTTTACATGTCAGATCTGTCTTTGTGCTGAGTGATCAACTCATTACAGTATTTTAAACATTGTTTTCTAATGTGATGAGAGCAGTGTACTAGAGCACAGCTGTAGACTTGATTGGTTCCCTTGAGCTGCAGAAAAGGAATCTCAGCTGATCAATATTTTAAATCTGTAATCAAAATCTGTGATTTTTCTTTTTTTTTTTTTTTTAAAGCAAAGACAATGAAGATCTTGTCAGAAAGTTGGACATGATTGACCCTTTCTGTTCACATCAGCAGGAAACAGTCTCCACCAGAGGGAGATGTTGTTTTCTCCTTCAGACATCAGGACTGTGTTTAATCCACACTTCATTTATCAGGTGTTTTAGAACAGAAATCAGTCCTGCCTGCAGTAAATGTTTCAGAACACATTTGTGGTCTTCGTTTTCCACACAGATGTTTTCACACCCGTATTATTCAGGCCAACTCTGGCTCTGTTCAGGTAGAAGTAGTGCTGTGCTGCGCTCATCAGCCTGTAAGACTGGGTCTGATCAGACAGAGTGAAAACACCTGTGTAGAAGTGTAGTCATTCAGGGACGAGGAAAGAAACTATCTTTATTCATAAATCCTGTTGCTCCTATAAGAAATTTTCTGTAATTGCCACAGATCATTTAAAGTAGTTTTCCCTGTGGTCCACAGAGGGCACTCTTCAAACTGACACTATCAGCTTGACCTATTGGATTCATTGGTGATCAGTGAATCTCAATAGTTGTTGCAGCTCTAAACAGTTTTGAAAATATCAATAAAAATTGATTTAAATTTATTTTTGATCCCTCTTTAGTAGTTTTCTTCTGTTTCTGTGTAACGGATCATATTAACCCTAACTCATATTGAGCAGGTCATCACTCAATAAAGTCAGGTCATTAATGGGTATTATTGTCTGGAAATTACCTGTCAGCTGTTCATATTCATCAGTCACAGTCTGAGGTGTTAAACACAGGAGATCATAAACATTCACCTCAAACTCACAGGAGAACACAAATATCTGGGAGATTTAACCTGTTAAAGCTTCAGGAAATATAGAAACATGATAAATAACTCTGTGATAATTTGTAATGTTTGTGTTTCACCAGCAGGAGAGATTCACTGCACAGAGGACAGAGCATCACCTGACCAGGTAGGACTGACTGTCACCTACATTCAAGAAAACAACTTATCACAGTAACTAGTAACTAGTCAGTACTACTGATATACTCTGACCCGTTTGTGACCTTTCACCTATGAAGTCATTTATGCCACCTCAGTGTCATTCAAATGGACTGTTCTTGGGGACACGGTGGACACTGCCCTGCTAGAGGGTACCAATACACCAGTTTACCTGAATGTCCTTAAGACTGAAGCTCTGTAATGACTGTAACGCAGGGGTAGTTAGCTACATGTATTTATCTAGGTTAACTCTAATGATTGTAAAGCAGAAGTCGTTAGCTAGAGCTAGTAAGCTACATGTATAGCTAGTAAGCTACATGTATTTATTTAGGTTAGCTTGGGGAAATCAGTTGTTGACTTGAGGTAGCAAGGGTTTAACTATAGGTAGCAGAATAGTTAGCCAGGAGAAATTACCTGTCAGAGTAGACAAGGTCTCCTAAGCTCAGTTACTGTAGTTAGATCCAGGGGTGAAAGTTGTTCTATTACCAAAACCTTCATTGCTTCATATTGTTCACCTCTCCTCATTTCATGCATTTTAAAAAAGCAAAATCAAAAACCAAACAAACAAAAACATTTCAATATTTTACTGTACCTGTATTTTAAATTAGAAACACTTGACAATCTATATGGTAAAATATGTTTTAATTTTTAGGGTTCTGGCATGTATGAAATGTTTTTGAATAATGAACACTTAAAACCATGCATGTCATTTTTTTCTTTTTCTGTTATTTCCTCTTTATATTTCTCTATAAAAATAGTGATCAACATTTAACACCTGAACAGTTAACAAGTCTCTGTCTTTGGACTTTCCTACATATACGACGTGTCACAGAAATAACTGAGAACAAATGGTTATGAGCAAAAACTCAAAATGGATGCTCCCCTCATCAAAACACATCACTCAAAAGATTTGCCTAAAGTAGTTATCCTTCTCTGAGTCATGGCAAGCCATACCACTTGTTGTGTGAGCTGCTCTTCTTCCTTTGCCCAGCCAGGTCTTTACACAAGGCAGTGGATCCCACTGCATGCATGGTGGTCCAACTGAGCTGATGAGGAGGAGGTTTGCTGCATTCTTTGTTGTCAGTTTGCTCCTGTACTCAGTTATATTGTTCATGGCACTGATCCCCCACTCACAGTCTGCATTACTTGCTGACAGTGTATCCACTGCCACGAGCAACTTCCTCATCTTGGTGGGAATGCTTCTTCCTCCACTGGCCTTGTATAAAATTTTCTGTAGATGATATTAAGTAACAATCACATATATTTAAATCACACTGACAGCATTTGAGCCAACCACAGGAATGTGTGGAATTTTGTTGGTTTCATTTATTGTTTGTCCTGTCCTGGTGCAAATGGCGTTTTTTGACATCCGTGGTCCAGTTGTGGAAAAATCAAACATCCCTGTACAATAAATCAAACGCACCGATCCCCTCAGCAACCGCTGTGTTTCGGAAGTAGACACGCATGCGCAGTCACATACTGCTGAGAGTGAATCCCCGATCGTTAGCTCACACACAGCTTGTTCAAGCTGTTCTGTGTTGTTGAAATTGAACAAAATAACATGAAACACAACTGCATATTCTGCTATTGATTTTATTTGGGACATTTTGCAATGAATGGAATGACATTAAACGTAGTGTTGCACGTCTGGAAGGCTCATAGGAGACCACCAGACTCTCCCCCAGGGGAGGGGGCGAGAAGCAGGGCAAGAGCCCTGAGGAAGAGAGGGAGGTGTCAGGACAAGGCTCCGTCCAACATGGACCAAAACACAGCACGGATGGTTCAGAAGCAATTCGGAACGAGTTAAAAGCAGTTTTATGTTATTCATGTACAGTTTCAGTTTTTTTTCTTTATTAAAACTCTAAAATCAAATTTCCTCTTTGTGTTGTCCCTTCATGTAAACTCTTATTGCAGTGTTAGACCATGCAGTAAATTGAAAATAACTACCAGATATTGAAAGTTCCAAGTATTCTGGAGACATGGACAAAAGCACTTACTCACAGGACATTTTCTGACCTTTTTATGGTCAAAATAAGCAAAGGACTCCAGGCAGCCATTTTGAGGCTCAGGTGTCAAAGGGTTAAATACACACATACAATTACAATGTGTTCACTTCAGAGGACATTACACTGACTTACATTGATTTTTGTTTCCTGGGGTCATACCCTAATCAAAACACCTACCAAACCCTAAACCAAGTTTTCAACCCAAAATTTAATGATTTGTGTTATGAGGACTTGCTTTCTGTCCTGTCCCCAAAGGGTAGTTGAGTCCTCATAATGGACAGACTGATAAAAGAGCGTAATGTCTCCACAACATGATTAATACAAGTACACACACCTCATCAGACTCCTCTGGTTGGTTGATTACACAGACTGACCTGCAGGTCAAATGCTAAATATTTTTAATACCTCAATAAATTCAAACTCGTTAATTTAACAGAACAGAAACAATAATTTACCAGAAAACAGATGCTTTTCATCAGAACTAGTAAATATGATAAACCACATCAATAGAAAATCCTCCATGTTTCTTGTCTGTTATTTCATCATGCCCTGACTGCAGCTGCAGATTACTACAGTACAATACTAATATAATACTTCAAAAAAGTCCAAATAATAAACTATTTCAAGTAATCTTCAAAGCTAAATATTCAGATTGACCACCTCTTGTTGACAGGAGTCAGCTGAGCTGGTTTATCATCCCATCAGGGTCCTGGTCTGCTGTACACCATAAGATGTACAAACTGGAAGTTTGATCAGAGCTGAAAAAGCAAGATGATGCCTGATGACCAGGTTCTCAGCAGCAGATGTTCTCAGAGAAACATCTGGAACAGCCTCTATCCTCTACAGCAGACAGACTCAGTCAGAGCAGCTGGTGGAGACCAAACACTGAGCTACAAGAGCGGGAAACTACACTGAGATTTATTAGGAGAGACTGACACCACAACACATGGATCATCATGTTGATCTGTAGCTGCTGTATGTGGAAATAAGCAGCTGTTTGATCAAAAGTTCAACACGTCAACTGAAAAGGTCATAGACACACAGTACCAATCAAAAGTTTGGACACACCTACCCATTCATATGTTTTTATTTATTTTGACTTTTCCACATTGTTGAACTGAAAACATCAGCTATTAAATAACACGTGGAATTATGTAGCAAACAAACAAAAAAAAAACCCCCAGAAACAAGTTTCATCAAAGAAGCTACCATTTGCTTTGATGATAGCTTTGCACATTATCTAAACCAATGTCATGAGGTCGTCACCTGGAATGCTTTTAAATTAACAGCTGTACTTGTCAAGTGGATTTTCTTGCCTTCTTAAAGTGTTTGAGACCATCAGTTGTGTTGTCTCATGTTAGTGTTGTACAGTAAACAGTCCTTTTGGACAATTGTACTGATCCATATTATGTCAAGACCTGCTCAACTACGTAAAGAACAACAATGTCTATCGTTACTTTAAGACATGAAGCTCAGTCAATCCAGAAAATTGCAAGAAGTTTGAAGATATCTTCAAGTGGAGCTGCAAAAACCATGAAACTGGCTCTGATGAGGACTATACCAGGACCTACCTCTGCTGCAGAGGCGAAGTTCATATGACTTACCAGGGGCTAATTAACAGCTCCTAACAGAGTCATCATGAATTCTTCACATGGCCCTTTGCTGCATGTCATCCCCTCTCTCTCCCGCTGACTTTCCTGTCTCTCTCTCACTCCACCTTTCAGAATAAAGGCAAGAAAAAATAAAAAGAAAAAGCCAGAATAAATAGCTGCCAGGTTAAATTGAATAAAGTGATTGAATAAATCAAACTGAATGAGAATATTTTATGTTGATGATGAATTTATAATGAACTTTAGTTTCCATGATTCATAACATAGCAAAGTTTTTGAATGTTGATTTCTAATTAATAATAATATAATAACAACTTTAATATCTCCATACCAGTCTGGTTTCAGACCTAACTTCACCACAACCACTGCTCTTTTTAAGTTTACCACTGTTATATCCTCCTCATTGGACAACGACATGCCTAGAAGTGCAATATTAGTAGATCTTACCAAGGCTTTTGACATGGTCATCATCACTACCTGCTCCATGACAAACTTTATGCTGTCGGCCTTTCATAACATTCTTTACTTTAGTTGAACTCATATCTTCACCACAGACGCCAATGTGTCTCTTACCAGCGTAGACTTCATGCTTCATTATAAAACAAAGGCAGTGACCAGGTGAAACACAGATAAGCTCATGGTTCATTTCTTTTTGTATTTTCACTGATTAAATTCTCTTCAACAGAGGAAAACATTCCACTGTGAGAACAGAGACTTCTGTCACAGCAGGTCCTTTATCAAATGAAGCTGGAGGAAGATGCTTTCAGTTTAGGTGAAGGGTGAGTCTCAGTGAATGAAGATCAGTTATTATTACTCAAATATTAATGTTTGAATTTGAGTTCATTTATAGCCTACATCGCTCACTAATCATTATCATTGAACTTTTTTGGTTTCCAGGTTCAGTAGTTTAGGGAAAAAATGACTGAAGAATGATTGCATTTTTCCCTTTGATTCCCTCCTCTAACCCTGAAGCTCCTTATATTGTCCCTATAAGATTGTGCCTCCTGATCATATTTCCAGTTAATGAACATTCCCCTGGTCTCCAAATCGGCTATAATGTCTTCAGCGTCGGAGATTCCACCCTCAGCTTCTTCTAAATTTTGTGAATCATTTTCTTCACTGTAATGAATATCTAATTTGCTGGAGAACACATGACAGCTGCTACCTTAGTTGTAAGCTCCATTGCTAAAGCAACTACACCTACTGGGAAGCTAGAATTAACCTCTGATGTGTCGCCATCTTTTGTAGCAGCCTCGTTGTTAGCTTTCTGGCGAACATTTCTCTGGGACCTTTGTTTTTCGGTTCCAACCGATCGACATCTTCACCATTCTTTACCAGACATGTTCACCAATCACTCCCCCTGTTGTATGCTTGAGTTGGCTACAAATATATCTCTTAAATCATAAAAGTAATGATAGCTTGGGCAGGAGCTATTTGGCCTTGATCATCTCAGTATGACATCATCACCAGAACCCAGCACCATTTCTCTTGACATTTCTGCCTCTTACTGGGAGAATAGAGTACAATATAAGATGTACAGAAGAAGAGAAATAATGTCTTTTTGGAACATTATTATAGCAGACACCAAGAATAAAATGATGAACACTAAAAATGGCCATAATACGTCCTCTGTATTTTTTGTCTCTCTATGTATAATTTGTCCATGCAGTACAATAGTTTAAATTGTATTCATCACTGATGTAGTAATGAGAAAAGGAAAATGCTAACCAAAATCTAGGGGTTGAACTGAAAACAATAGCTGAAACTGTTAATTGACTGCTTTTTTTATGGGGTCAGTATCACCTAAGAAAAATACAAGGACATCATCTCCAAGAGTTCTCTGATCAGTTCAGGATCTCCTGCTCTCTACCACCTGAAACCAAAGAAAAAGGAAATAGGACCATCTTACTTATTGGTGAAACAGGAACAGGAAAATCTGCTCTGGTCAACACTCTGGTCAACTACACCATGGGAGTGAAGTTTGATGACAACATCTGGTTTGAGATCGTAGAGAGAGAGAAGAGACGTCAGACAGAAAGTCAGACATCAGATGTCATCGTGTACGAGATCTTCATCATCAATCAAAGATTGTTTAACTTGTTCTGCTCAGTAGATGAAGTTCATGAAATGATGGGCTAACACCTGAACATGTTCTCAAAGCTCTTGATGCTGCACAAATTAAATGTGCCAGAGATGAAAAGAATCAGCCTGTTCACTTCCTGTTCAGCCAGAATGAAGACCACACAGAGGACTAAGACGACCTGAACAAGCTGATAAATTAGTCAGTTCAAAGAGTCTCTGGAGATATCCAGATCTCAGAAGCTGATGACAAGACTTGAAGTGTTGAGGTCAAATATCAGACTGACAGCCTGCATCCACAACCTGGAACAGAGAATTAAGTTGATTGAACTGAAACAGACAGAAATCAAACATTCAAGAAGCTCTGCAGAACCATGAACAAGAGATGAAGAAGAATAAAGAGTTGACTGTAGAAGTTGATGAGGTCTGCAGGGATAAAGAAACTATCAGTGGTAGGATGTGGGGGTGGTTGTTTTATGAAGCAGCTGTTACCTGTGCAGTCTGTAAAGAGAACTGTCACTATCCTGGATGCACAGAGGCCTGGAGTCCTGATAGCTGTGAAAGACAAGTATAAGGAGAATAAAGCTGAAAGTGAGAAGAAGTCCAGTCTCTTAGAAAATCTAGAAAAGGAAATGAAAGACCTGACAACCAATAAAGATCAGTACCTTGAAGAGGCCTACCAACATGTTGTCAGACTGGAGCAGATCGCCCTGAATGTGGATTCAGTGTCCACTCATGTCCACCTGGACTTCCTGATTGAGAAGATGAAGGAGAAAGGAGACAAAGAGAAGGTCCAGAAACTGGAGGAGATGAGGAGTTGAGTGGATGAAGGACTGAGTAGGACTGAGGTATATCTTTGGTAAAGTAACAGCAGCTGGTTAAACAGTTAAAGAAAGTAGGTGACATCTACATCTTTCTGACCTGTCATTTGTTGTCACTCTTTAAACATCAAAATGTTATTATCTGTATTTACACTATATTAGTAATGTCATGAGGGAAAAGTAAATTTTATCACCTAAAACGTTGCTACTCTCTATAGACTGTTGCAGTGTGTTTACATGGACTCCCGTAATGCGGTTACTGTCGGCTTTCTACAGTATTCTGATTTCTTCTGCATCATTCACACCACAAACTCGTTGTCTGTAATAAGTTATGGCTGCTGCCCCCTGTGTGTCTAACCCTCTAGTAGAACTTTTGTGTCTATGTTAAGTAGGATGTGTGGTCCCTGAGGCAAGAATGGCTGCAGCTGCTGGAGGTGTCCCCACCATCCTCTTTGGCTGAGTCCTGGAAACTGATTGGAATGGCACCCAATCCAACCCACCAATCAATCATATGCAATCTGAGACTGAGAGTATAAAAGACTGACTGGCCTATCATTTGAGACAGCTAATACACACAACTCACCAGCGTGCATCTTGTAGTCAGGGAACTTATGTTAATTGTTGAATTAACTCGTCAAACTTTGTGTGTTGGTGCTGAGGTCCTCATTAAACTACCCCGGGACTGGGCCAGACGTAGAATGAAAATGGAACTGACCACACACAGATTTTTTTTTTTAGACTCACAGGGAACAGAGGTGCTGCTTGGCTGTTTTAGGCTGGACTGCAGCAGCAGGGCCAGCCCTATAATTGCGAATGTCCCTGACCTACTGATTGAGTGATCATATTTCCACCACATTCTCTCTGATTAATTTGTTTTTCTTGAAACATCTGTTTATTCGTTTTCATTTAACAACAAAAACAACACAGAACAACAGTAAAAAAAAAAAAAAAAAAAGCAGCCTCAGTGTTGATTATATCGAACCATCATTATATAAATCATCACTCGGTATATTGTTATGTTCCATAAAGTCATGAAAAAACGTTCCAGATATTCAAAAACAAGTTTGTCTTTTATAAAATAACTTATTTTTTCAAGAGCAAAGTGCAAAGTCATGCCTTTTAAATTCCACCAACTTCTTGCTTCTTGCATGAGCAGGCAATACAACGTTTAGCCTCCAGTAAACACACATTGAGTAAGGACCGTAAGTCACTTGAAATTACAAGGTCCCTTGAGTAGATGTTCAATAAGCATAATTTAGGATCAAGAGGAACCTCTTTATTTACAATTTGGCTGACAAGATCCAGGACCTTTGTCCAAAAGCTAAAGACCCATGGACATTCCCACACACAGTGGAACAGTGACCCCTTCTGGTGGCCACACTTTATGCAGGTGTCAGGAATGTTAGGATTGAAGTGGTGAATTGCAGCAGCAATGATGTACTGTCTGCTTAGCCATTTATATTGCAATAATTTGGAGTGAATGTTAGCTGTTTGTGCTAAGGAACACGCCTTTGCCCATTCCTCCTTTGTGAAATCCAGCTTTAAGTCCTGTTTCTATGCCTGCAGAATATTGTTTGAGGACTCTTTGCAATTATCTACGAATGAATTATACAAAAGAGATATCTGTCCCTTGCTGTCAAGATGTTTTACAATAATATCTTCCAAACTGGTTAGAGGGGGAAGCTCTAAACTATTATGCTGCTTGGACATAATAAAGCTCCTAAGCTGGAGGTATTTGAAATAATGCTTTGTGGGAATTTTATATTTGGTTTTAAGTTCTTCAAATGACATAAAGGTACTTTCATAATATAGATCAGACACCTTAGCCATACCATGGACATACCACATCCTAAAAGCAGGGTCTGTTCTGCCTGGCCTAAAGTCCTCATTACCAAAGACTGGTGAGAATTGAAATAACTGTTGCGTCACCCCCAGGTATGTGAGAGCCGTATGCCAAATCATTATATTATTTTCCAAAAAGGGGTTTTTCATTTGTTTCAACTGTTTTGTCTTATCGGCTGAGTACAAGTACAAATTAGGAGGAATTGTAATATGTTGGGATTCCATTTTGACCCATGCAGGGGGATTGGTTATTTAGTCCACCTGTTTATGAGCTGCATTATTGCATCAGCAAGGGAATCATAATTAGCTGGAATGATTTTGTCAATAGTAGGAGTAATTTCTTTTAATTTAACTAAGTAAATTCCTGTTGTGCCACTACAAATGGTGTTGCGTTTGGAGGATTATGCCTTTCAGACATAAACATTATAACAGATTTATTATTATTTGTTTTATAACCTGAGAAGACACTGAAACCAACCATCACATCAATTAAGGTCGGGAGAGTTTGTTCTAGGCTGGAACAAAACAAAATTATATCATCTGCGAATAGGGCCATCCTGTTCAACGTCTCCTATTTTTATACCTGTTATATTGGGGTGTTTACACACTGTCATAGCTAGCTATCCTGGCTAGCTCAATAGCCAGGATAAACAGCAGGGGAGACAGGGGGCAGCCCTGTCTCACTCCCTGATTAAGTCTAAATGGAGCAGATATAAGCCCATTAGTCAAGACCTCAACTTGGGGGTTGGAGTAGAGTAGTTGCACCCACCCTACTAAATTTTTCAGTAGGTGGGACAGGGCTACCAGACTTTTCAAACACTATGTTGAAACTCGACTTATATTATGAAATCCCTGCCTACCCTGTATGAACCCATTTTGATCAGAGTGAATTATTTTTGGTAGAATTTTTTCCAACCTTTTAGCAAGCACTTTTGATTGAATTTTTAAATCATGGTTGAGAAGAGCGATTGGCCTATAGGAGCCTTATTGAGTGGGTGGTTTTCCTGCTTTCAACAGTAATCTAATTGTTGCTGTATTCAAAAAGCAGAAAGAGATCCCCTTTCAAATGCTTCTTGGTCCATATCAAGTAAAGGAGGAATTAGTTTAACTTTAAATATTTTATATAATTCTATTGGGATTCCATTGGGTCCAGGGATTTTCCTTCCTTTAACGCTAGTTATGACCTCTGGCACTTCTTGAGCTCCAGGATCCCTCTCCAATACACCTAGATGTTCTTCCCCCCAGATGGGTAAACTCCAGTAAGTTCAGAAATTGTTTTTGTCTATCTACAGTCAAGTCTGAATATTCAGAGCTGTATAGGCCATGATAAAAATTTAGAAAAGTATTATTTATTTATTGTCGGTCAGAGGTTTTACTCCGTCTGTCTGTATTGAATTTATTGTATTCTGCGTTTCATTTGTTTAATGCGCCAGGAAAGCAGTCTACCAGGCTTCTCACCATGTTTGTAATAGGACTGCTTCAGTCGCATTTGGCTTTTTACTACTTTGTCTATAGAGAGAACATTATATCTGGCTCTAAGTTTATGGAGCTCTGTAAGTAGTTGGTCGCTAGGATTTTGAAAAAGATGAGTTTCAGTTTCTTTAATACATTTTTTGACCCGTTCCCTTTCCAGTCCATTAAATTTGTCTTTAAAGCTTGGAAAACTTATTATCTGACCTCTCAAGAAAGCTTGAAAGGCTTTTCACCTCACTGCTGCAGATGTCTGATTAGAATTGTTTTAAAAATAAAGATCAATTTGTGTTACAACAAACTCTATAAATTTTGTGTCTTTGAGCCAAGCAGACTGAAGACGCCACCTTGGGAGGTAGTGGATGGGGATGGAGAATTCCAGGTAAAATTTAACTGAGGCATGGTCTGAGATTATTATACTATACCAACAGTTTGTAATTTTGGGAATTAAGGATGCAGAGGCTAAGTAGTAGTCAATCCTAGAAAAGGTTTGGTAAGTGCTTGAGTAACAGGAATATGTTAGTTGAGTAGGATTTTTATTCTCCATACATCAACGAGGTTGAAATCATTTATACACTGAAGTAGCTCTTGTCTGAGAATGGGAGGTGTCTATCCCAGTTGATCTGTCCAACTCAGGTTTAAGTGTACAGTTAAATTACCCACCAATAACCAAGTGGCCAGGCAGAGCAGCTAGTGACAAAAAAAGTGTCTAAAAAAGTCAGAATTATCATCATTTGTACCATTTAATTAACCAGATTTAATCTGAGAGAAAGTATTTCACATTGAACTATCAAATATCTGCCAAACCCATCCCTAGTAACATCAATAAGGTGGAAGGGCACTGATTTATATATTAGGGTGATTACCCCCCGCAAGTGTGAACTAAAAGAGGCAGAAAACACTTGGCCAGGCCATCTCCTATTAACCCTAATCACCTCCTCTGGAGTTTGATGGGTCTCCTGGAGGAAAACTATTTTAGCCTTCAGTTGTCGAATCCTGCTCATGACTTGCTTTATTTTGACATGTTTGTTAAGTCCTCTCACAATCCAAGAGGCGAAATGAAATTCTGTGGTCATATGAAATAAAGGCTTCAGTCATATAAATTCTCTGATTAATTTGCAGTAAGTCCGTCTGAACTCACAGTTCAGTCTTTGTCTTTAATTAATGTGTCTGGTGATTTTGTCAAGCGATGTTGCAGTTATAAAATCAGGATTTGACCATAGACGATCCAGACGTATACTAGGTTTTGACCTTTTTGGTTTAAAATCAGGACGGAGTAGTCAGAGGATTTATTTTCATTTTTGTTTTCTTTAGTGAGCAGACTGGATTGAAGCTAATAATGAATGCTCATTGTTATCAAAAATAGAATAAATATAAATAAAAAGACTGACAGGAGAAAAAACACTGGAGCTGGATCTTATTCAACACAGGTGAAGAAAACAAAAGCAGCAGAGCAGGAATAACAGCATCAGTGATCCTTGTTAGTTCAATGTAGTCGTCCTGTGACCACACCCTGTGTTTGTCACAGTGCAGGGTTGTTTTCTCTTTACATGAAGAAGCAAAAATATGACCTGATGAAACCCTAATGACAAAACGTTTAGATAGAATATTTTATATACAGAAGCAATTCAACGAGCAGAATGCAAGTATAAAAAGTGTAAAACAAAACATGAAATGAAAACACAAATTTTATTGGCCCAGATACTGTTATAAATAATCACCCAAAACATATTTGTTCAGGCAAAAAAAAAAAGTCCCTCATTTTTTTTTCATCAAATTTTGTGTCATTATGCATTAACTGCTGGTCCGGGACTCTGCAGCTGTTCCAGGACGCTTCATTGCTTTAAGAAAAAGCTAAACAGGGATCATACATGACTCCAGTTCTGTCTCTGTCAGTTTTACAGTTGATTTGTTAAATTTTGCTGTCGACATGAAAAGTCATCACATGCTCACTTCCTGTCTGTCTGAGTTTTTGACCTCTGACCTCTGACCTTCAGGATCTTTGACTGAAAACTAAAGGTGACAATTCTGTTGTTGTTCAAATCACATAGTTAAAGAACAATCTAAAAACAGCTGTTTTCTTTGGTTCTGTGTTGTTATGTTATGATTTGTATTTTGTATGTTTCTTCGTCATCTTCTCTTTCAGCTCTGTATCCCTCTTTCTCTTTTCATGTTACTGTAAAACACTTCGTAACTTTCAGTTCTGAAAAGTGCCACAGAGGCAGAGCTTATGTGCTGATATGTTGTCAAACAGGAAATGTCAGAGTTTATATCATATTTATCTTTACAAATAGCTTGGCTGAGTAGAGACATTATTTTACGGCAACACCCTGTGAACTGTTTAGGGTGAGACTTAACACACCCTGTGATCTATTGTGTGATTAAGCTGAAGGAATCAGGTTCCAATAAAACACTGACTGGTTCCCACTGACACTGAAATGTTGGTACAGTGAAAGAAACTGAGACAGAAAGAGACAGAAAATACAAAAAGAGGAAACAGCCTCACATCACAATCAAACATTCTGTGGCCAACTGGTAATAATGAAAGAAGTTTTTATCACTGGGTCATAAATACAACTACACTTATCCTGCACAGGCTCACCAGACTCTACAGATTTATTAAAGCCAGATTCAGCATGCAGGCTTTATTCATCACCATCATCATCATCACTATTTTTAATCATCATCATTATAATATCTCATCTATCACAGACAAATCAGAATATGTAGTAATTAAATAGTTCATCTATGAACTTAAACAGCAGAATTAAACTATAATCTGTGCAGTTAGTCCGGGTTTTGTTGAGCCCTGTTGTAGAAAGCAGCTCCTTTTATACAGTAATAAAGAAAATGAGACTGACTTTCCAAATCACACAGTTCACACAGCCTGTTTACTCTGAATCTTTGTGAATCTAAAGTCTCAACAGCCGGGAGTCGAAAACCAGATCTACTGTGAAACTATAGGTTTTTTGTTTTCATCTATTTTTTATTTGTACCCCTGACTGCAGTTCAGGTTTCCCACCAGGATAATAAAATGTCTGAATGGGATCTGATAATCACCACAGGAGAAACCTGTGACTGACAGATATTAGATGAGACAATAATAATCCTCCATTTGTCACATTTGGCTACGGAACCTTTTACTGTTGGTGCATAAGGTGAAACCAAGACTTTATATTTTTTCTATGAATCAGTCTTTGACTCATATAAACAAATAATGTATCTCTCCCTGTTAGAGTCTATCCAGGTCAAACTAATTCTGGATCTGGTCTAGTTTTCTTAGAGTCCTATAGTCTTGGGTCCAGCTGTGCTCAGGTCCCAGGTCTGCAGATTGAGACATGTTTACAGAAGTTTATTTTAGCATGGGGAGGGTTTCCCCTGATTTGAATCAGGGCCTGAGCTCTGGGTAGTGACTGAAACAATAAGATGATGGATCCAAGCCACTGAAGTGGATTTCACTGGCAGGAGGTCTGGACTCAGAGGAGAACCACTGGTCCTCTAGCTGAGG
This sequence comes from Trachinotus anak, assembly GCF_046630095.1. Taxonomy (NCBI): domain Eukaryota; kingdom Metazoa; phylum Chordata; class Actinopteri; order Carangiformes; family Carangidae; genus Trachinotus; species Trachinotus anak. The sequence goes on along the minus strand of NW_027273886.1, from coordinate 483,558 downwards.
TGCTTCAGCTTCAGGGTCCTGGTCTGCTGTCGGCCATAAGATGTAGAAACTGGAAGGTTGATCAGAGCTGGAAAACTAAGAGGATGCCTGATGACCAGGTTCTCAGCAGCAGATGTTCTCAGAGAAACATCTGGAACAGCCTCTGTCCTCTACAGCAGACTCAGAGCAGCTGGTGGAGACCAAACACTGAGCTAAAAGACCACCTGGAGGAGGAGATATGCAACTTTTTTGCTCTTTAACATTTTATATTAATAAAGTGACAACAGGTCAGATTTTTCAGAACTTGTTCACAAAGTGTCAGATGAAACAGTGCTGCACCAAACTGAACTGAATAAACTGAATGAGGTGATAAAGTTTTACAGCCTTTGTTGCAATTTGAAGATTTAGTAATTGTCCTTGTTTCTACAATAAACAGTAAGAATCATGTTTTATGTTGATGATGAATTTATAATGAGCTTTGCTGAACGCTGTCCGTAATCTCTGATGCACAGATTGAGATTCACATCTGAACAATGTGGAATTACCTGCTGAACAGACTTCATGCTTCATTGTTAGATAAAATAAAAGGTGGTGATCAGGTGAAACACACACAAGCATATGTTTTCTTTATGTATTTTCATTATTCAAATTCTCTTCAACAAAGGAAAACATTCCATTACAGGTGAGATAAAGCTGGGGGAAGATGCTTTCAGTTTTGGTGAAGGGTGAGTCTCAGTGAATGTAGCTGAGGCTGCTGTCAGCAGTGGCACTTCTAGCTTATATGACGCCCTGGGAGACATAACAACATGTACAGTACCAAAATTATACACAATCAAACATACCAAAAGTAACAAGAATAGAAATAAGCTAGTATAATAAAAATAAAATACAAATACAATAGAGAATGACATTTCTAAATTGCACAAATCCAACCAAGAATCAAGACTGAACCAATTCACCAATTGGTTCAGTCTTATTTAGAATTTGTTTTGTATTATTTTTAACGATTTCACACAACCCAGAAAAATAACATGTATGTGAAACTATAGGCCTGTATTCACAATATTGGGAATGAAATGTTCTTTATTTGGAAGAAATTTGTGGTGTGATTAGTTGTGTTGATTGGATGGATCCCCTGCTCCAGAGACCTGATGTCCACAGGTGAACCTCCAGTTTCAGGTGCAGACCTTTGTGTTGGAGGGAACTCTGAGGTTACACCTCTGTTACCTGGTGTTCTAGTTATTACATTTTAATAGAGTGTGTATAACTAATCTAAAATGATGTGTGTGTGTGTGTGTGTGTGCTGTCTCAGATGCCCAATCACCCACCTCCTTTAAAGTCTTCACTGGTCTTGGACTCTGCAACTATACACCCTTCCCTGGCCTTGACGCACACTGGCACTGTATTAGTCTGCCTGCAGGGTCTAGCAACTGAGGAGAGTGAGCTGGAGCCAGGGGCAGTGGGCTCCACCACTCCTGCATTGGACCATGCTGCAACACTGCAGACAGTCACCCTGATGCTGCTGGATGACCCAGGGCTTTGCCCTGGAAACAGGCGTAAGTCTCCAGTGTATAGCTCCACAAAAAATCCAGCAGAAGTATTTTAGTCCAAATTTGACATCTGTTCAGCTCATTTCAGCGCTGACTGACCGGCCTTATGGGTCATTATTACCAAGCTACAGTAGTAGGCTACAATCCATTACCTGTGGTTGGCCTCGCTGTGTTTCACCCAGAAAACAGCTGACCTGTTGTTACTCAGATCCTCTCTTCTGATTGGCTGACTGACCAGTTGTTCCTAGAGCTCCAGAGAGAAGCCTGAGAGAGGAGATGTAAAACTACACTGAGATGGTTTTCGGTTCTTAAAACCACAAATATATCTTCTGATGGAGATCAACACTTCAGATAAAACACTGGAGAAGTTAAAATATGGATCTTAACTAGTAAGTAGTTAAGGTGTTTTCCACCTAAGGTTTAGTCAATCTGCAGAGTTTCATCTCTACATGTTTATGCCGTCATCTGCAACATGTAATTTTTTATCTCTGGTGTCTGTTGTTTTTCAGGCAGGAGAATGACAAAAGGAAAACAGAAAGGATGAGATAATGATGGGAGGGATGAGGGCTGGGGATGCTTTGATCGTTCCAGTGAAATCATGTAACCACAGAGAGCCCGCCCCTTCTGCTGATATAAAACCTCTGAGCACTGACTCCTCTCTGCTCTTTATCCTCCTCCTCCTCCTCAGCATCACAGAGCTTCCTGAAGACAACAACACAGGTGAGATCACTGACAGAGGAATGATGGGAAACTTTGAGATAACAAAGTTTAAAGTGAAAGTTTTCAGACAGAATTTAATGATTCTGAAACTGAACATTTCTTTCATCAATTAAAACCAGACACCAGTGGACAGATGCATCAAACTGTGTAGACTAAAACTCTGTGTAGCCACAAAACAGGAACATTCACATGCATTCTTTTGGTCAGAATTATAAAAGCATATCATGATTCTGTTTTATAAATTTGATCAATTGTAAATTGGATACACATGCACAGGCCTGTATTTTGCATTTTCACCTCACTGTATCTAAATGGGAAAAAAAGCAATCTGTATGCACTGTGAAAATACTGAGTGAGGTGTGCACAGTCCCACTGTGCATTCTCTGCTCTTAAATACCAATTCATGTGTCAACTGCTAAACCATACAGTAACTATAACCATTTACTACCAGCTCTGAACTTTTATCAACATCAAAAAAAGGAAGATCTTATCTATCTCATCTTAAATACAGCAGGGAGAGAGGCATGAAGTGATTAGTAAGATCTTATCTCAGTTCTAAAACACACTGGGAGCCAGTGTGAAGAAGTTGGAACAGGACTGATGTGGTCTCTCCTCTTGGTTCTGGTTCTGGCAGCTGAGTTCTGAACAGTCTGGAGTCCATTAATAGACTTTTGGTTGACACAGGTAAAAAGTCTGCTGCAGTAATTCAAGTGTAAGGAAATAAAACCAGGTAAAATAGTGTCTTTGAAAGATAGTCATGTTGTTTTTTTAAAGAACATAAAGCAGACAGAGGAATTTATTCATTAAATATATTTAAGTAGTATAACTATAATATATATAAAATATATATATAATATAAGTAGCAAACAGGGTGTGTGTATCTGACACTACAGTAAGTGCTGAGAGAACCACAGACCACTGGTTTAATTTGGTTTTAGATTTGCAGATAGATAAATAGCTTTGCAGGACACAGTTGGTAAAATCTGTATAACCAGCGTTGTATGGGTGTGTGTAATAATTTTGTAGAATCATTTGTTTGTGTAACTTTCATTATTGTTGTGCATTATAGATGAATGAAGCTGTGATCAATGTCTGATATATTTCTAAAATCTTTTCCAGACACCATCAGATCTGTTGGATCCTAGACAGCTGTCTGTATCAGACATCATCATGGCTGCGTGAGTAACATGAACACAATTAACTATTAAAACAAATAAAGTCCTGAGGTATGAATAAAATACTGATGACAGAGAAATGTGTAATTTAATGTTATAAATGCCAAAGAAGTGTTAAATGAATATTTTAGGAATATAATGGCAAATGTATAAACTTCACTTTCATACAAAATATATGAAAAATAGAAAACATCTCCTGCTGCTTTATAATAGATGTTAGACATGAAAACAAAATTCATATTTAGGCTTGTTAGTTAGACTCACTGACCTCAATACTTCCTGTTGGCCAAAGAATGGTGAATGGAGGTCGACTGGGATCCCACTTGTGTATCCCCTGGGAGACAAAATTTGGGCTGGTCGCACTTTGAGCTGCAGTCTTCTTCAACACCCACTCTTGCATTCTGCCCCAGCAACCCCCACCTGTCCTGTAATGGACTCAGATCCTTTTGCCCTTCACTTGATTTAAGCCAGACTTGTTGCATCAGTTGTGGTTCTCATGAATGTCACCTGTCTTGCTGCAGGCTGTACTTGCTCTCTTGTCTTGTCCAGGTGACCAATGCTCCAAAGCCTCCTGTCACATCCAAGGTGGGACTGGGAGTATTGATCTCAGTCCCATCATCCCATCAGGAGTTAGATTTTGGTGACCGGTGGCATTATCTGTTGAAGGCTTGAATAAATTTGGAGAGATGCTCTGTGTAGAGGGATCAGTCCAGGGAGGGCAGGGATGATTGGAGGGTGGCAGCAGACAAAATGTAAAAGGCACAGATCACGGCTCCGACCAAAAGGTGGACCTCACACCAGTATTCCCCGGGGTTGGAGTGAGCAATTACTCCCCAGGCTGCCCTGTTCCACCGAATGAAGTGGCATGGTGAGACAGTAAAGCGACCATGCTCCCAGTATTGTACATTCAATTTCAGGTAAGGTGGGTGGCCAGGCCCCTGGCCTATTCTGACAAAACAGTCCTGACAAAACAGTTACCAGTTCATGTTTTGGTTTCAGACAGCTTGCAGTCACTGGGTTTTCCCATCCTTATTATACAACTGCAAGCATTGCTTGGGTTGAGGAGGCTGATTAGGGACTGATGATGAGGATGTTGCCTGTTGAGGTGTTCCATTTTCCAGCTCCATATGTCAAAGCATCTGGACAAACCTGCTGGATCTCTTCATTGTCACAGGGCATCAACTTGGAGGGGTCTGCTGGGCAATGATCCTCCCTAGTGTGGGCCTAAGGATGAGGGAGCACATAAGTAACCTAATCCCAGGGCAACCAACCATATCCAGCCCTAGGTTGTTGGTGAAGAGAATTCTTCCCAGCTGGGCTAAGAGATCAATGGACAGTTGGTGCTGGACAGTTCAGTGTTCATGGGGCTTGATCATAGCGATCCATGTGCAAACACATATCACCATTCACTCATCTTTTTCCCCTGTTGTATATTCAATGGTCCCACAAGCCTGTCTAATAGGGGAGAATAAGTAGTCTTCACACAAACATCCACAATGATGAGTGAGGAATAGGAAGGTGTTTCCACTCCACAGGAAAAACAGGCCCTATGATTTGTCGCCTCTTCCCCATTTCTGTTGACATGTCTCTCTGGGGCTTGAACAGGTCTATCTGATCCTGAAATATAAGCAGTCCAGGAAAACACTAGAATGGTACTGCATCTTGGTTTTGTTAGGGCCGCTTCTTTCATAGTTACATCTATGCATAGACCAGCTTCACTACATGGCAGCTAGCTTTTTCCTAATATGGATGGTCCATGGGCTAGGTTGCGGGCCAATAATAGTCCTAAGGACCATAACAAATAGGCCCAGGATTGAGTATAAATTCAATAGTCTCTCAAGCCTTACATAATTTCTCAGTCCCATATGAGCCTTCACTAAAAACATCAATTGGAACAAAGTAAATGCCAGTTGAGTCACCAGCTCCCTCATGTTGAGTGTTGTTAAGTTGTGCATTTTGACTTCAGGGTCCTTCCTGAGGTTCTCTTTCTTGCTGAGGTCCTCAAGTTTGTCTCTCTTGTCCAGAGTTGCAGCTGCTGACCATGGTGTTGTTTGAATTGCCTGCAATTGCCATGCAGGACATGTGCCATAATTCCTTGGGTACAGCTGTAAAACAAAGGACTTCTAATGTTTTTTGGTGGTTGGCAAACAGCTTTTTGTGTATTACTGCTACGTTCTGGTGCATGAGTACACTCACATTCATTAGTTGCAAACTGATACAATTTTTTCACCCTTCACCAAAAATATGAGCATGTTAATTGAACCTGCTAATGTAGTGCTTTCATGCACAACACTGTTCCATTGGATGCCCACATATTAGCACGAGCTAATCTCCAGTGGCATCAGAGGAGATTGGGCTGTGTCAACTCTTAGGTAAGGAGGAACTTAGAGCAGGCAGCTGGATCTTATGAAAGGTACACAGATCCGCCCCAGGGTGAAAATCCCTTGGAACACTCCTTGCACTGGGTTCATTGTTTGTTGGCCACCTTTAGCTAATGGATGCTCTCAGATGGTTTGTGTGTGACTTTTAATGTTGCATTGAATATTAAACAACTTGTTCCCTTGTGCTCCAAGTTTTTTACCTAACAAAGTTATATTGTGGAATCCCACTTGTGGGAAAAAATCATATTGCAATGTATAGATTTATTATACATCGCAATATGATGTTAGGGTTAGGGTTAGGGTTAGGGTCCCTCATGTTGACAAAAAGAATAAAATCAATTTGAAGCATTCAAGTTAAAGCATTAAATGCAAACCTTGGACCATTAGTGATTGGGACTAATTTTATTTCCTGTCTAATTCATTCTTTTCATTCAGTGAAGCACTCACCTCTCTGCTATTCCTCAAACTAACAAAGTTCTGGTGTCAGAAAGTCAAAAAACATTGTTTTTCTGAAGTCTACACAGTCACTATCGACCTGAGGTTTGTGCAAGTGTAACTTTTGTGTTTGAGGAATGCTTGAGTGACAGTGGGTGATGTTGTATTTTCCAGTTTAACCACATGATGGTGCTGTTGTCTCATTGTAACTAATAATAACTACGAACACTATGGTCTATTGTCACAGTAACATGGTGGTGCAGGACCTGGGTGGCAGGTTTGGTGCAGAGCAGCAGTTTCTTTGATATTGGAGGGTTTTGATGACAGTAAATGAAAATGAGGAACATATGCTCTGAATTAGACAAAAGCTGAAATATGTCCAACTAGCAATCCAAAAAGAACTTAGCACTGATGAGGGAATCTTATTTTTCTAAACACACAAGTAGTTTTCCAGATCAAATATCTAACTTCAGAAGCCATAAGATCCCAGAAAACACTGATCCTCAGCGGCTATGGCCACAGCTGGAGAAAAGGAAAGAAGAATGATGACTTATAGTCCAGAGACAGAAACAGAACTACCTCAGCTGAAAAAGTCAAACACAACACACCGAAGATGGCCCATTAATCCTGCTACAATAACCACGTCACAACGACCATGAGCAGACACTGATCACTGTACTGTCTGATCTGGGTTCGGTAGTAATCCATCTGAGTAGTTCAGTGGACTATGTAACAATAGTAGAAACATGAAATATAACAGAAAATGTGTTTTTCTTTTTTAAATTCCTTCCTTTCTCAGACAACTATAGAAGATTATAAAAATTTAATGAATGACAAAAATATATTTTAGGCGTTTTCTTACTGTTGATAATACAGTCTGTTGTGAATAGGTACCAGCAATGTGATTTGAATTTATGGTTTAATCTGCCTGCTGGGGTATCTATATAGGTGTTTGAAAAACCACACATCCATTTAAGGGTTAAATAAGTATGGAACAATTTCTCTACTTTTTCCACAGGTTCCGTAACATCTCTAAAAAATACAAGGACATCATCTCCAAAAGCACTCTGATCAGTTCAGGATCTCCTGCTGTTTACCAGCTGACCACAAAGAAAGACAAAATAGGAACTCTGCCCAGAAAAACTGTTGGTGAGAGAAATGTGAACGAGCCAAATAAAACCATCTTACTTGTTGGTGAAACAGGAACAGGAAAATCTACTCTGATCAATACCCTGGTCAACTACGCCATGGGAGTGAAGTTTGATGACAACATCTGGTTTGAGATCGTAGAGAGAGAGAAGAGAAGTCAGGCAGAAAGTCAGACATCAGATGTGGTCGTGTACGAGATCTTTGACTTTAAAGAAAACATTCTGCCCTACTCTCTGACCATCATCGATACTCCTGGATATGGAGACACCAGAGGGATCGAACTTGACGTCGTCGTCTGTCACAGATTATTTGACTTGTTCAGCTCAGATGGTGGAATTGATGAAATTACTGCAGTGGGTCTGATGATGAAGGCGACAGAGAATCGACTGAGTGACCGACTGAAGTACGTCTTTGACTCAGTGATTTCTCTGTTTGGAAAAAATGTGGAAGAGAACATCGTCGCTCTCATCACACACTCAAGTGGAAGAACACCTAAAAATGCTCTGCAAGCTCTTGATGCTGCAAAAATTAAATGTGCCAGAGATGAGAAGAATCAGCCTGTTTACTTCCTGTTTGATAACTGCCAGAATGAAGATCGAGCAGAGGAAACAGAGACGGCTTTAAGAAGTTCATGGGAAATTACAAATACAAAAATGAGTAAATTCATGAACTTCCTGGACAGAGCCAGACCTCAGAGGCTGATGACAACAGTTGAAGTGTTGAATTCACGCATCAAACTGGCAGCCTGCGTCCACAACCTGCAGGACAGAATCAGTTTGATCGAACAGACACAGAAAGAGATCAAACAGATTCAAGTTGCTCTGAGGAAACATGAACAAGAGATGAAGGAGAACAAAGAGTTCACTGTAGAAGTTGATGAGGTCTACAAAGATAAAGAACCTATTGAGGGTGGGAGACGGTGGTCGTTATTTAATGAAGGAGCCATCTGCTGTACCATCTGTGAAGAGACCTGTCACCATCCATGCACTGTGGCCAGGAAACCAAAACACTGTAAAGTCATAGAACATGGCCACTGTATTGTTTGTACCAACAAGTGTCCTGTATCAGCTCATGTGAAAGAAAACTGGAGGTTTGTGACCAAGACAAAGAAAGTTCAGAAGACTGAAAAACAAATGAAAGACAAGTATGAAAAGAATAAGTCAGAAAGTGAGAGAAAGTTGAGCCTCCTGGAAAATCTGGAAAAGGAAATGAGACTCCTGACAGTAGAGAAGACTCTGTGGCTTGAGGAGGCCTACCAACATGTTGTCAGACTGGATCAGATCGCCCTGAATGTTAATTCAGTGTCCACTCATGTCCACCTGGACTTCCTGATTGAGAAGATGAAGGAGAAAGGAGACACAGAGAAGGTCCAGAAACTGGAGGAGATGAAAATTCGAGTGGATAAGAGAGTCCCTGCAGTGCTGCGGTTTGTGTACGTTAAAATAATGGCAGCTGGGAGAGGCCTTAAAGATGTATTTTATGTGTCAGGTCAGAAAGGTGTCTCAGGTCAGAAAGGTGTCTCAGGTCAGAAAGGTGTCTCAGGTCGGACAGGTGTGTAAACAACGAGCTCTGCATTGTTCATACAAATGTTTAAACACCACAGAAGTTAATTCAGATCAATTCTAATAGCTGTGATGTTGATTGAGGAAATAAATTTAAACCTTTTGATTTAAAAATCATGTAAATAAGAAAACTGAGGCCTCAGTTATCAACAGTGTGTATCTACAGTTTTATACTTAAACCATGTGGACACTTGTTTTTATCCACAGAATCAAGTTTATCTGTTTCCTCTGTTTGAAAACGTTCATTTGGAATCTGTCCTGACCAGGTGTACCAGCACTACAGGTAGAGCTACACAGGTAGACAGGTGTGAATTACAGACACACAAACACACTGTACTGTCATTTAATCATCAATATATTGATAACTATTGTTCCTGGAGACACGTTTCTGTTTTTATATGGAAAACAAGATCATTTCTGTGCTTCATGTTTTTCTGTTTGTTACTATGGTGACGTCAGGTCCTCAGGTGAGGAGCATCAATAGAGTCCAGGTGACATTATTCATCAGGGTCCTGTCTCTTTAAAGGTGAACTGTAGTTTCATGGGCTGATAACAGGGTTAGGTACAGTTAATATGTAAAAGTGCTGTGTACTGTGTTCACATGTAAACTCTGCTTTTAAAAGGAGTGAGACGCCCCCTGGTGTTTGATGTTGAGTACAACAGCCCCTCCCTCCCTGATATCACACTCTCACTGTGTTGTACATTTGTTTCTGAGGTTTCTCGGTGTTGGTTGAATGTGTTTCTAATGTCAGTGACACAGGTTGTGACTCACTGTGATGTAGACACAGTGTCAGTAAAGTGGTTGTGGGACAGTAACATGTCACTGACCTGATGTATAAAGATCATTAGAGTCAGTTTGTACAGAGGATGTTACTGAACTCAGACACAGTGGAGAAAGATTCTGAATCAACCTCCTTTGGTAAATCAGATTTCTATTTTCTGTATTGCTATTAATGAAAACTCTTTTTTATTGATTTTTCTCAATAATTGAAACTTTTATGTCTGATCATATTGTGGTTAAGCACACTGCATCCTGGATTTTTGATTTGTTTTACTATTATTTGTTTTATTGGTTTTACACATTTACTTTCTTATTAATTATCAGGTGTGAATCTGATTATTCTGTTAAAACTTTATCATCATTAACTTTATGTGCAACTCTCTCCCTGCTCTCACAAACTCAACACAGTCAGAGCTGTTTAGTAAAAGATACAGAAATACACACAAACCACTGAACAGTGTGAACACAGACAATTTATGTAATTATTTTTCATTTCTTAGATTCATTGTATAAGTTTAAGGTTTTTTTTATTTTGGGGGGCTATTTATGCCTTTATTATAAGTAAGTGGAGACTGACAGGAAAGGGGGTAAAGAGAGGGGAATGACATGCAGGAAAGAGTCGGACTGGTCTGGAGTCAAACCGGTGACTGCCTGCTAAGAGCGTCTTGTGCTCAACATGCTACGCGCCCTAACCACTCGACTACTGGGCCCAGTTTAAGGTTGTTTTGATGTGTTTTTCAATCACAAGGTTGTGATTTGTTGACTCCTGAAGTTTAATGGACTTTGATTTGATTTCTACTTTTGTCTCTTCATACTTAAAGTGACCAGTTCAGATCTGTCAGACGACACATGTGGAAACATCTGGATCTTTTAATGTTGGACTTTATTTCTGAACCATATATTCTGTCTGTTGTGTTGTTCCACATGAACTCATGTCCTGAATAAAATCTCTGCCTGATGAAATGAGTTTGATCAGAGTCTTCACTGGATCATCAGCTGCTTTTTCACTCTGCTGAACTTTATTCAGTAAATGTCAGTTTCTCTTTATTGTGGTTCAGCAGAGAAACAGACTCCAGCATTAGAGCTGATGTTGAATCAGCATCATGAGGACCATGAGATTAACTCTGTTGGTGGAGGTTTCTGTAGTGACCTATTTAAATGACTGATTAATTGTTGTGACTTTTTTATTGCTCTGGATCCTCTCAAGAGTCTGAAATAAAGTTTGAATATAAAAACACATACACTACAAACCACTGCATTATAATCAGTAACCTAATAACCAGATATCACCTCCCTGACAGTTTATGATAAACACTGTTGTTAGTTAAATAAAACTGTTTTTACAATGTGGACAATGAATCTTTGAATAGATAAAGTTTTGTGTGTGTGTGTGTGAGTGTGTGTGTGTGTGTGTGAGTGTGTGTGTGTGTGTGTGTGTGTGTGTGTGTGTGTGTGAGTGTGTGTGTGTGTGTGTGTGTGTGTGTGAGTGTGTGTGTGTGTGTGAGTGTGTGTGAGTGTGTGTCTGTGTGTGAGTGAGTGTGTGTGTGTGTGTGTGTGTGTGTGTGTGTGTGTGTGTGTGAGTGTGTGTGTGTGTGTGTGTGTGTGTGTGTGTGTGAGTGTGTGTGTGTGTGTGAGTGTGTGTCTGTGTGTGAGTGAGTGTGTGTGTGTGTGTGTGTGTGTGTGAGTGTGTGTGTGTGTGTGTGAGTGTGTGTGTGTGTGTGTGTGTGTGTGTGTGAGTGTGTGTGTGTGTGTGTGTGTGTGTGTGTGTGTGAGTGTGTGTGAGTGTGTGTGTGTGTGTGTGTGTGTGTGTGAGTGTGTGTGTGTGTGTGTGTGTGTGTGTGTGTGTGTGTGTGTGTGAGTGTGTGTGTGTGTGTGTGTCTGTGTGTGAGTGTGTGTGTGTGTGAGTGTGTGTGAGTGTGTGTGTGTGTGTGAGTGTGTGTGTGTGTGTGTGTGAGACCATCACTATCGTTCCTCTTCTTCCCAACCTGTGGAGAGTTTGCAGCCCAGGACAGGCGGCCTCTGTCGGGCTGAGCTGCTCCAGCAGACACCGGCTGAATGTGGGAGTGTAGCTCCTGACACTGACCACTGGAGGGCGCACACACACACACACACACACACACACACACACACACACACACACACACAATTCAAAGACTGTTGGGAAAGTTCAGACATATCATTTCAGTAACATAATCTCTGTCAGGTCGATGTTGTGCTCAGGTTTGTTTCTGGACCTACATTCAGCAGCGGATTTCCTGTTTGATACTAAATGAATATTGAGCTTGTAAATACAGAGTGATGTGGAGAATCAAAGGCATTTTGATTAAAACACACAAATGTGACTTTAAAAAATTAAACTAGACACTAGACTGGACATAAAAAGCAGCGACAACAGTTTAAAGACGTGATTTTTAAAATCAGCAGATACTGTGGATGATCGGATTTATTGACTCTCATTAATCACTGATCAGCACATTATCACACTGTTCTGTCACATTCAGAAAACAGAACAATTCACAAAAGTAACGACCATAAAAACACACTTCCTGCATGTGTTTCACAATAGAAGCGTTTTAATTTGAAGGCAGCGGTAGGCTTTTATTGTGAAGTTTTAAACGACTCCATTAAACAGCAGCAACATTTTTACAGGTAAAGGTGAGCGGCACCTACGGTGAGTTTATCATGACGCGTTCCGTCGCAGCCAATCAGAGCAGAGAACAGCAGGTTTCCATGGTGACCGCGGATCGTTTGGGGAAGGGCAGCCTCGGTGTCAAAAGATAAAAACGGTGAAGTGTTTGAGGAGCTGACGGTGAGTTCCGTTCAGAACGAAACCTTCATGTTCTTCTGTCCATGTTCTGCTGTTCTGTCCATGTTCTACTGTTCTGTCCATGTTCTACTGTTCTGTCCATGTTCTACTGTTCTGTCCATGTTCTGCGGTTCTGTCCATGTTCTGCTGTTCTGTCCATGTTCTGCTGTTCTGTCCATGTTCTGCGGTTCTGTCCATGTTCTGCTGTTCTGTTGCCTTCCAGCTTCCTGCTCTCAGGACGTCACTGAACTGTGTTTAAAGCGTCACAGTGAGTCAGAGCTGTGTGGTGGACCTGCTGTCTTTTTATTACTAACACTGATGCAGTATTATTAACACTGATGCAGTATTATTAACACTGATGCAGTATTACTAACACTGATGCAGTATTACTAACACTGATGCAGTATTATTAACACTGATGCAGTATTACTAACACTGATGCAGTATTATTAACACTGATGCAGTATTACTAACACTGATGCAGTATTATTAACACTGATGCAGTATTACTAACACTGATGCAGTATTATTAACACTGATGCAGTATTACTAACACTGATGCAGTATTATTAACACTGATGCAGTATTACTAACACTGATGCAGTATTATTAACACTGATGCAGTATTATTAACACTGATGCAGTATTACTAACACTGATGCAGTATTACTAACACTGATGCAGTATTATTAACACTGATGCAGTATTATTAACACTGATGCAGTATTACTAACACTGATGCAGTATTATTAACACTGATGCAGTATTACTAACACTGATGCAGTATTATTAACACTGATGCAGTATTATTAACACTGATGCAGTATTACTAACACTGATGCAGTATTACTAACACTGATGCAGTATTATTAACACTGATGCAGTATTATTAACACTGATGCAGTATTACTAACACTGATGCAGTATTATTAACACTGATGCAGTATTACTAACACTGATGCAGTATTACTAACACTGATGCAGTATTACTGTGGTAGCAGCTCCAGAATACCTAATAATAACACTTTTATACAGAACACACTGTACAATGAGAGTTTGTTCACTTTTAATATTCAAAGAACATTTAGTTACTGTACTTCTGACCCTGTAGCTTCACAAGCACAGGCAGAGTCAACAGTAACAGGTTTGGTAAATTAAAGAGAAGACACAATAACAGTCAGACAATAACAAACACACTGAGCACTACATATGAAGCACTGTGTTAATACTGGAGCTGCTGTCTGGATAACATCACTTCAAGAGACAGAGGAGAGAAGACCAAACTTTATCTTTCACACTGTGTCTGTTTTTGTAGCTTTAACGTCTTGCTCACATTTCCAGACGCTGAGTTTGTATGTGCCCTGGAAATTTTTTGGATAAAAGTCAAAGGTCAAAGTCATGGTGCGCTAACAAAACATGTTTTAGCCCATAACCAGAAACACTAATTCACTAATTATGAAACAATTTAACAAAAATGTCTAATGGGATAAAATGATGAAGTGATGGAAAATGTACTATACTATGTGACATTTTTTATGACTTTATGACTTTTTAATTTTTCATTACTTACTATACTATGAATTTTTATGAGTTAGATTTTTTTTACTTAATATGGTATAACCTTTTTCAAAACTTATTATATCAGGAATCTCATTTCCATCACAGCAGTTTTAGCTTTATATCTCCAGTCTGAGCCATTGTGAGCAGAGCGTGTAACGTGTTACAATGCACCACGTTTTATTTCTTTCACACAGTTACTGCACAGGGAAAACAACACTCAGCCATGTCACAGCACATCCATCTACCCAAACACAACCAAACACAGGAGAACATAAAAGATATCTTCCAAATCGTGGATAAGAAAATATCTATAATATCCTCTGAATAACACACATTTCCTTCATGTGACATCAGAGATGGCGGGGACGTCAAGACACGATCGAGAGATGGCAATCAATGCCCAGCGTCAGCTCTCCAAGTGTTCAGACCCAGTGGAGAGACTCAGACTGCAGTGTTTAGCTCGAGGGTCGTCTGGGATCAAAGGTCTGGGCAGGTGAGCTCTACACACACCTGTGGAATATTTACTATTATTATTATTATTTTCCATTTATTTATATGCCAGATAAATCATACAGTATTGGTTTGCTGTGTCAGTTTAATTGACAATGACAGGAGTTTGGATTCATCGTTCACACAATCACAAATGATGTCAGCTCCTCCCACCATGATCATGACCTCAGCCGTGACACGCTGCTCTGCTTCAAGACTAAGACTAAACACAATAAGCTCGTAAAATACAACATTATTAATTGTTATAGTTTGGTTTGGAGAACGAAGTCACAGAAAAAGGAAATATTCAATACAAATACCTGTGGATGGTCCTGAGAACAGGACTTTTTCTTCATTTTCAGAGTGAAACTGAAAGTGTTTTTTCAGATGCAGTATATGTTGTACATGCAGTACCTGTACATATAGTACATGCAGTACATGTATGTGTACTTCAGGTCCTGTGAGTCTGATGGTTGGATATGTGCAGATGTTGGTGTTTTCCTGTGATGTATGAACTCTGCATCGCGCTGCACTCGAGCCTGTGAGTTGCCGCTGGCTGCAGGATGTTGTGATGTGTTTGGGTTTGTTGTCACATCATTGTGTTGTTGTTGCTGATTCTGTGGTTTTGTTTGCTGGTGTTGGGCTGTAACTGCTCCCCCAACCTGCTGAGGCTGCTCTGCATGTACCCACACAGATCCTGTCAGCTCATTAATACTCCTACAGCACAGCTGGGAAGTCACTAATTCACACTTCTAATATTAACATGTGATCATTTAAATATCACGCAGTGTTACAGGTAAGTTACTCAACAGTACAAGCTGCACCTCTTATAGCTGCAACTACATCATGACATTAATTCTGCATCTTATTAGTAATAATATATATATTACTTTTACATAATAAGAACTTTGTCATGTGACACCTTTTGAAGTGTGAACTGTGTATTTTTACTGAATATTTACACAGAGTGGTATTTTCACCTCAGGGTCTAAATATTCCACCTCTGTCCAACAGTGAACTGATGCTATATTATCACCACACGAAGAGTTAATGAGCAGAGTGATGAGATGAGATAAGTGTAGGTGGAACCAGACTGATGAGACTAGTTAACCCAACAACATGAAATCAGAGCACTCACTAGTTATTACTACATTATTACTTCAGTATTCAGTAGTTATTACTACATTATTACATGAGTGTGACTGACATTAGGAGCACAGATCCAGGAACAAACATAACCCTAGTGATGGAGAATTAATAATAGTTCAAATGAAGCACTGAGCTGCGTGTTCCACCCCCATCATGAGTCTGGTTCCTGTTACCTGGTCGTCAGGACGATATAAAACATTTCACTTTGAATCGTCTTCCTGTCGTCAGCTGCACCGACAGGGACTCAGCAGTCGTCACCACCTGTTCTCAGCTGAGTACTGTCAGTTTTGTGAAGCACTTTGTTCTATGTTTCGATAAATGCTCAATAAATAAAGTTATTATCATTAATATGTCATAATGTGTTAATATCAGAACCTTCAAAATAATGGACGATGACAAGAACCGCTCCCTGGACTTCAAGGAGTTCCTGAAGGGTTTGAACGACTACGGGGTCCTGATGGAGAAACAGGAAGCGACGACTCTGTTTCAGCACTTTGACCGCGACGGCAGCGGGACCATTGACTTTGACGAGTTTCTCATCACTCTGAGGGTAAACACACACATTAGTGACCGTTCGGGTGACAGGTGACAGGTGCTGATGACCTCATGTGTCCTAACTGCTGGGCTCTGGTACCTGCAGCCACCCATGTCTAAGGCCAGGAAGGAGGTGGTCATGCAGGCGTTCCGGAAGCTGGATAAGACCGGTGATGGGGTGATCACCATCGAAGACCTGCGGGGGGTTTATAACGCCAAGTACCACCCCAAGTATCAGAACGGAGAGTGGACAGAGGACCAAGTCTTCAGGAAATTTCTGGACAGCTTCGACTCTCCGTACGACAAAGACGGGAAGGTAACACTCTGACGCTGCTTTAATTGGGGGGTGAGGTTTCCACAGATCAGCTACACCTGCACAGTTCACAGACTGGTTCTGTCTGTAAAGGTTCTTACATGAGAACAGACAGAGCTACAGGTTCACGCTGCTGTTGTTCTCTGAAGGTGACCCAGGAGGAGTTTATGAATTATTATGCTGGTGTGAGCGCGTCCATCGACACAGACGTCTACTTTATTGTGATGATGAGAAACGCCTGGAAACTCTGACTTAGCGTCGTCTGGTAAACAAACTCAGTGTCCGGGTGGTGGGAGGAGGACGCCTCGAGTCTCCTCGTTAAATGATGTGGAAACATTCTGCAGAGTATGTTGTATGGTTGTTATTGTAAAAACAGACAGTTAATAATAAAAAAGCTGATTCGGACACAAAGAACCATACAACATGCACATCAGTGGTGGCAGATTTCATCCTTCATGTTTCTGTCTCTTCAGTTACTTTAAATGAAGCAGGTTGATTCAGTTTTATTCTCTTAAATCAAGTTCACTCTGCTCCTGCAGCAAACAGCCTCCCTCACTGTTTCCATCCAAATATGAAGCTGATGTTTTTGTTTTCTTCTGTTTTTGTAGTGTAGCCTCACTTTTCTTACACTCTTCTAATTCCACTGTGACCTCTGTAATAAATATACACATACTGAGATATATAGTTACACATATAAATAAATAAATAAATAAGATACAGAAATAAAATACATGGACTGGAGACAATGAAATTTAAAGATCACAAGTAAAACATGTTCAATGAATCAGTTTCTGGTCAAATCAGAACAGGAAGCTCTGTTAGCATCCAGGCTAAAATTGAGCCAGATTTATTAACTGAAACACATTCAGACTGTGAACCAGATCCCTCAGTCTGAACCTGAAAACCTGGACCCGGAATCGACTGTGTTCTGGTTCATCTCCTTGATTGAACCATAGATTTCACCTCATTGATCGGGAACATTTTAAACCTCACGATGAATTTGACTGATTGAACTTTGAACAACAGAAAAAACAAAAAGCTAAACTCTGAAACAGAATTTTGACCAAACTATAAACAAGTGTTCAACAGATTTTCAATACAAATGTAATTGTAATTAGTTTTGTTTTAATAACAGTCATATTTCTCCAAATTAGATCTCTTTTCCATTTTATTAAATTTGTTCTGCATTTAAATCGACCACACATTCATCACAGTGACTTTTCTGAGCTTCGTCACCTTTGGCTCATTTTGGTGGAAACCAGCAGCTGATCCCCCCCCCCCTCGTCCCCCCACCCCCCAGTGTGAGCATCATCCAGGTGCGACTCAGCAGTTAAGTGTCTCTTCTTTCGACAGGTGACCAAAGAGGAGTTTGTCAACTATTACTGTGGAGTCAGCGCGTCCATCGACAGTGACGTCTACTTTATTCTGATGATGAGAAACGCCTGGAGGCTGTGAACCAACCACCGACCCGAACATCAGACTGTCACTGACTCTGCTGCAGAAACAGCTCCACACTGTTCACCCACCAGATGCGTTTGTAATTAATCACATTATGATGTGATAAGTTGATATGAAATTATCTTAGTTTATAGTGATTCTCTTCATGTACTTAGTGATGTTGTAATGTAGGTTAACACAGAGAAACACCTTTAATTCCCATGTTTGTGTTTTATTGAACGTTGATATGCAACAACAGGCTGTTTAAATAAAACCACAGAGAATCTACAGTGTGTTTAGATCATTCTGACAGAATAAAGCACAGATACATTCAGACGATTTATTCCAGGAAACATGAGGTGAAGGTTGTGTCAGACATTTGAAGAAGCAGCATTGTTTTTGGCGTTTCCATGACTACAAACAGAAACCGTCCAGTCAGGTCGCTGAGGCAACACATCCACAACTCGTCTGCAGACGGCTCAGTGTGGTCGTCATGACGTGCTCAGTTACGAGCAGCGTTCTTTTTAAGAACCTCACCGGTGTTTTGGTTCATCAGAGAACTGAAGGTGTCTGTCCACAGGAGCTCTGAAGCTGTTCTTAGGGTCTGTGGTGGAACGTCTCCATGACTTAAATCATTATTTAGAGAACATGAAGGAGGTTCCTGTGGTCAATCTTGTGGTTGTAGACTCTGTTTGTGAAGGTCTAGAGGTTCTTTAGGTGGTTGTCATGGTTCTTTTAGAGCTCTTTGCAGTCACTGAGTTCTTCTAGTTATTGAGGAGGTTCTAGGTAGCCCTTTGGTTTTGGTATCTGATGAGGTTCTAAGTGTCCTGTGTGGTTCTAGGGATTGTTTAGTTGATTCTCATGGTGCTTCATGTGGTTCTTGTAGTCAGTGAAAAGGTTCTAAGTATCCTTGTTGTGGTTCTTGTGGTCAGTGAGGAGGTTTGAGATGTTCTTTAGGTGGTTGTATTAGTAATTGGAGAGGTTTTAAGTTCCCTTTATGTGTTTCTGGGGATTATGCAGGTGGTTCTTGTTGTCACTGAACAGGTTCCAGATGTTCTTTAGGTGGCTGTTGTGGTCCCTTTGAAGATTCTAGTAGTTGGTTCCACAGGTCATTTAGAAGGTTATTGTCTGTTTGTTGTGGTTCTTTAGGAGTTCTGGGGGTCACTGAGGAGTTCTGATGGGCTGAAGAGGATTCCGTGGGATCCTGTAGTGATGTGTTAAAGATGTGTTCTCCTCATTTGAAGGATCTACAGATGTTCTGGAGACTCATGGTGGAACAACCTCATTGATACTGTGTCACCTGTCTGAACGTGAACTCAGAGACCAGACAGCAACAACAGCGACAGGTGAGATACGACACGTCTGAGCCTTTAACCAATGAGCTGCTGGAAACACTCAAGTGTTGTGTGTCTGCAGTGGAAGGGGCAGAAACACTCCAACAACCACCTCTGGACGACTATGAGGACGAATGTCAGTACACAACAGTACACAACATGTGAGACCTTGTGAAAATGGACTTAATATAATCATTTGGTATCAAAAGCAACAAAACACAAGCAGCTACATTTCAGTTTGTGTGGATGAACAGGCCTCGTTCAACAAGCTGAACCTAAACTTTCAAAATAAAAGACTTTCAACTTTCTCTTTGTCACGGAGACACAATAAACTGTGTGTGTCTCTTTATTGCGACTGAAGAAAAGTGGTCACTTAAAATGAATAAGAAGTCACGTAATGCATGGATTTTATTTTGAAGAATGAAGAGGATATCCTTGTCTCAGTTAATCCTGATCACTGGTGATCGATCATGTGATCACTCAGAGCGAGTCTCTGAGGAATGTCTGTCGGCTCTTTATCTCAGTGGTTCCCAACCTTTTTTCTCATGGGCCCTCAAGATGAAGGAACATCACTAACCACTGATCACGGGTCACAGAGGAGACGGTGCTTTGATCTGGAGGATTTCAGGCTGAAGAGTCTCCAGCTGTTCCAGATGCTGTGTTGGGCCGGACTTTGTCTAGCTGGGGTTGATGGGAATTAGTTTTTCAGGTGTTTGTTTATAAACCAAATTATTTGATCAATTAATATTTTGCCCTGACGATGGCGCTGCATGACGTCAGTAGGATCCTGAATGTCTGAGGAGACATTTCACAGACAGATGAAACTGACCTGAGGGTGGGGTTAGATCAGTCAGTGATGTTTTTCCTCTGAGGAACTAAATCTTGTGAAAATACTCGAGTAGATGCTGTGATATTTGTTGTGTAGACACTGTTAATGTTTCATGCCGCTCCATCCAGTTATTTCACTGAAGGAACCAGATGGTGGTGCTGGAGGAGGTGGATCAGAGTCTGTGGGACTCTTCCTCTGGACAACGTGGACGTGTGGAAAAGCTTTGATGGACATGAAGCAATGGTCGACTGATGTTTGGACGTTTTCTTCCAAAGTGAGAAGAAGTCTGAAGAGGTCAAACCTGCAGAGGAGCAAAGACGACCTGGCGGAGCTCTGACCTTTTCAGACTCACTCATCCTGTCAATCATTTATCTGTGGACCTCATGCGGGTCCTGAGCCCAGGTTGGGAACCACTGCCTCTGAGCATCCTGAAGTGTAATTCTTAGAAGTTTGATAAACACAGACTCTGGTCCTGATCCTGGTCCATCACTGTCCTGACCTACTTGATCTGGTAGAAACTGGACATGGTGACGTAGGCCTCCTTGTTTCCTCCTCCGCTGTGTTCAGGCTGAGGCGCGTCAGCTCCGTCCCCGAGCTGGGGAAGGTTGACAGGGGAAGGACTGGTGCTCTGGAGGCTGTCCTCTCCGTCGGAGGAGCTCCGGCTCAGCAAGGCGGAGAGCTCCAGCTCCTCTGTGCTGACACTGGTGGTGCTCCTGCAGTCCGAGCTCTGGGTGGAGCAGGGATCACTGGAGGTGTCGGCAGCAGCAGGAGCGACCGAGGGCTCTGAGTCGTCACAGGGCGGCGCCGCCTTCTCCATGGGGCAGACTTTAAGAGCACTGAACTCCTCAGGGTTGAAGTTCAACAGGAGACCCTGCAGGAAGAAGAACACAGGGGAATAATTACTAATAATGAATCTGTTTGGAGACCCTGCAGGAAGAAGAACACAGGGGAATAATTACTAATAATGAATCTGTTTGACCAATAAGAAGAGCTGAAGAGGAAGCTCCTCCTCCTCCTCGCAGGTGGAGACAGGTGCAGTCTTCATTACCTGTGTCCTCACTGACTCACCTCTGTGTGTGATAATGTGCCGGACAAATACATTTGCCATAGCCACAAGCTAGCCACTAGCTTACTAACACAGATAGCATGCTAAGTTAGCTCAGAGAGACACTGTGACTGACAGTGCTAACATGTTAGCTCTCAGCTACAGGACCATGAGTCACTGTGGCTGTTTTCAGTCTCACTTTGTTGGGTTTGCAGATCTGCACCAGCGTGTCTTTGGGTCGGGGGATGTTCGGCCACATGTAGCTGAATATTCTGTGGAGGCGAAGAAAAGACGCGTCAGTGGAAGAAACAGAAACACAGAGTTTCACCGATTTTGTCCAGAGGCAGAAAAGTCCTACTTGTTCTTCCAGAAGAAACCAGCGCTGAGAGTCACCACCAGCACCGGGATGAGACACACCACCAGTCCGTAGACCAGGTCCTGCCTCTCATCTGTCGCCTCTGGGACTTCTTCTTCTACAGCACAAACACAGGACACAGTGAGACAAGTCGTGGTTCTTCTGGAGAACCATCCAGACTGGATCAGCTGCTCTCACCAGCAGGAGTGAAGAACCTGAACGTCTCGCTCCACTCGCTCCAGCTGCCCCTGAAATACTTGGCCGGGATCGCTCGCACCTCCACGTTGTACTTGGTGTTTCTGTGGAGGTGCTCCATGTCGATCCTCATGGTGTCCTCCGAGGAGATGTTCTGAATCTGAGGTCGGACAAAACAACACTGAGAATCATCCAATCATCACTGAGATGAGACCCAAAGCAAACCGCCACAATGGCCCAAATATAAGAGCGGTACACCCGGGTCTCCTTAATCCAGGATCAGACAGTCCTCATCCTGAAGTGGATCAGGAAGTCCCTCCATTAAAGCAGAATGTAAAACCACATCAGTGAATCTGGTCACAGACAAAACACATGACATTAATATATCACATCAATACACTACAATACACCTGTTATCATATTAATACATATTAACATGTGTGTTGTATGTAACAGAAATATGTAATAGATCCAGCAGGTTCATCACGTCTTCGTGTCCCCTGGAAACACTTGTTGTGTTGTGTGTATCTGCAGCTCATGTGCTGTGATGGAGGTGTTTTCTGAATGTGTTTGTGTTTTGTCTGTTTACATGTGTATGACCCTCAGGGCCACCGTAGTGTCTGAGGGAGAGATGACGGAGCTGCTGTGAACCGGCCTCAGAGACTCTAAAAACAGACTCTGGCCTTGAAGCATTAAGATCCAAACAACCCACAATGCAACACTCTCTGTAGAAGACAGCATTCAGAGGATGGGATGTTGTCTGTCCTCGTCATTTACAGACAATAACATCATCTTATATTTGAGTCACATGATCTACCATCTGGCTGCCAGCGGTCCAGATGTGCAGCTGGAACAGCTGATTGTCGACCTTCAGGTAGTCTCGGTGGTACGGAGTCCGGATGTGAATGACGGCCTGGTGAGCCTCCGGGCTGAAGGTGACGTTCAACACCTGAGGAGGTCTGGGTTTAACTGCAGAGACACAACAGAGGACCAGAGAAGGGTTCAGCATCAGCCAGGTGAACCGAGCCTCACCTGATCAGAGCTGCAGCTGCATCACCTGGTCTGACTACATGAGGACAGAGACCAGGACCCTGGTCTGAGCTAAAGTCTGTGAGGAGCAGCTCCTGATCTGAACCAGCAGAGAAGATTTAACTGAGCTGAACTAAGTTTCTGTCACTTTTCTTTCTGCTCCTCAGAAACATCCTGACAACAAACACACAGTTTACCGATCTTCCTCAGGTCGACCGTGGTCGAAATGCTCCCCCCTCTCCTCAGGTCCACCGTCAGGTTGAAATCCACCACAGGCTTCGCTTTGAACCTGATTCTGTTCCCGGGGGCCTCCTCACACCTCCTCTGGTGGACCTCCTCTGTGCTCCAGTCACTGTGACTGTGGACAGAAGAGCAGGGACCTTCATCAACCACGGCTCCTGACGGCTCTGAGAACACTAAGTGTTGTCTAAGGTGTCGTACCACAAGGTCATTCTCTCTATGCTGTCACCCTCATCATCATCTTCATCATCCCCGTTGTGGGCCCAGCCCCCCAGCAGCCAACAGGTCAGACTGTTTTCTTCTGTGGTGATGTGAGAGGAGCAGCTGATCCTGGGCTCTGAGGGAAAACAGCACTTTATGAATGTAGCTGGACTCCAGAGTCCAGAGTCCGGTGGGGCCCGAGGCAGAAAACTCCCGGGGGCCCCTCCAGTCAGCGTTCATCACCATTATGTCATAAATAATCTGACACTAATGAAAAATGTTTTATTCTTAATGTCTACGTTGGAATTTTCAAACTCTAAATATCAAGAAAATAAAAGAGTCCAGATCCTCAGACTGGAGCTCATCAACACTCACATCATCATTACAGGTTTCAGTGGGAGGAGCTGAGGAACTGTGACAACCTGTTTGTTCCAGTTTAAAGCTGCTTCTTCACTGAATAAACATCCACCTGTAAACACTGAACCATCTGTGTGTGTGTGTGTGTGTGTGTGTGTGTGTGTGTGTGTGTGTGTGTGTGTGTGTGTGTGTGTGTGTACACTGTAACACACTGAACACTCAGTCGATCAGTTGATAGAGGATGATGTGAAACCACTTTGAAACTGGATTAACTGTTTAAATCCTTTTTAAAGCCACAGTTTGTGTCTGAATCTCTAACTTTGATCACAACTGTGACACAACAGAAAACTGCTTTTACTTTTTCACAGTGTGTGTGTCTGTGTTTGTGGTGATGATGCTCTCTCTCTCAGCAGATCACTTTTTACCTGCTTAAATAAAGGATATAAAATAATAATAGAAATAATAATAATGATAATAATAATAATAATACATTACATTGTTGGATTTATGTTCATGTTTTAATTTTTTCATTCACATGTTGACAGAGTTTTCTGACAGTTACCTGTGATTCAAATGACATGAATAATAATTATACTAATACAAATATTTTAATAATACTGTAATTTGTGTTTCTGCTCTTGACTGTTGCAGCTCGAGCTGAGACTCAGTCTGAGAACATTTCAGGGTCAAGATGAACTTGTTTAACTAGAGTCTCAGTCCAGATCCTCCTGCTCAAATATTCCTAAAATACAAGTGAAGGTTGTTCAGTCAGATTTTCACTTCAGAGTACTGCAGAACTTCATTTAAAAAATACTGAAGTATTCAAAAGTACATTTTTTAACAATGTGTTTTTTACAGAATCTGACCCTGAAACAGACTCTAGGGTTAGATTTACTGACTGTAGATTAAACTGTAGATTAAATTGATTGTAGACTAAACTGTAGATTAAACTGACTGTAGATTAAATTGAAGATTAAATTGACTGAAGATTAAACTGTAGATTAAATTGAAGATTAAACTGTAGATTAAAGTGAAGATTAAATTGACTGTAGATCAAACTGTATATCAAATTGAAGATTAAACTGCAGATTAAAGTGTAGATTAAACTGACTGTAGATTAAAATGCAGATTAGATTGTAGATTAAACTGACTGTAGATTAAACTGTATATTGAATTGAAGATTAAACTGTAGATTAAACTGTAGATTAAATTGACTGTAGATTAAACTGTAGATTGAATTGAAGATTAAACTGTAGATTAAATTGACTGTAGATTAAACTGTAGATTGAATTGAAGATTAAACTGTAGATTAAACTGTAGATTAAATTGACTGTAGATTAAACTGTAGATTGAATTGAAGATTAAACTGACTGTAGATTAAATTGACTGTAGATTAAACTGTATATTGAATTGAAGATTAAACTGACTGTAGATTAAATTGACTGTAGATTAAACTGTATATTGAATTGAAGATTAAACTGTAGATTAAATTGACTGTAGATTAAACTGTAGATTGAATTGAAGATTAAACTGTAGATTAAATTGACTGTAGATTAAACTGTAGATTGAATTGAAGATTAAACTGTAGATTAAACTGTAGATTAAATTGACTGTAGATTAAACTGTAGATTGAATTGAAGGTTAAACTGTAGATTAAATTGACTGTAGATTAAACTGTAGATTGAATTGAAGATTAAACTGACTGTAGATTAAATTGACTGTAGATTAAACTGTAGATTGAATTGAAGATTAAACTGTAGATTAAACTGTAGATTAAATTGACTGTAGATTAAATTGACTGTAGATTAAACTGTAGATTGAATTGAAGATTAAACTGTAGATTAAATTGACTGTAGATTAAACTGTAGATTGAATTGAAGATTAAACTGTAGATTAAATTGACTGTAGATTAAACTGTAGATTGAATTGAAGATTAAACTGTAGATTAAAGTGAAGATTAAACTGACTGTAGATTAAACTGTAGATTAAATTGACTGTAGATTAAACTGTAGATTAAACTGACTGTAGATTAAACTGTAGATTGAATTGAAGATTAAACTGTAGATTAAAGTGAAGATTAAACTGACTGTAGATTAAACTGTAGATTGAATTGAAGATTAAACTGTAGATAAAAGTGAAGATTAAACTGACTGTAGATTAAACTGTAGATTAAATTGACTGTAGATTAAACTGTAGATTAAACTGACTGTAGATTAAACTGTAGATTGAATTGAAGATTAAACTGTAGATTAAAGTGAAGATTAAACTGACTGTAGATTAAATTGTAGATTAGATTGTAGATTAAATTGATTGTAGATTAAACTGTAGATTAAACTGACTATGAAGGTGACACAGACTGTAGATTTGGACATTAACACAACAGATTTAACAAAAGGAGCCGCTGATGGTTGTTTTTTTTTTTTTTTTTTTAACTGTGATGACCTTTGGTTGTGATAAAAACAGCAAACATTTAAAACTAAAGAATCTGTCTTTGTTTCTAAACCTTCAGACTCAGACCTCAGATCAAGTGTCTGAAGAATCTTTATCTGAAGCTTCAGACTGAGCTGTTCATGAACGCAACACAACACGACTGACAGTGGAGGAGTTACCTGTGGTTTGTTGTTGGTTTTTCTCCTGTGATCAACACAGGGTATGGTCTGTCATATTTTCAAAATAAAAGAAAATGAATTCCACTGCTTCAAAGTAAGAGCACTTCATAGACATGTAGTGGAGTCTGAAGTAGAATATTAGTCTATAAGTGTAGTGGAGGAAAAGTCAGAGGTTTGCAAGAACAATAGAACTTCAGAACTGTCCTGAAGTACAGGTACTGTACTGCACAGAACTTCAGTACTGTACTGTACAGAACTACATGAAGTACATGTACTTGTTCCACCTCAGGACAAGACCCGTTCGTTCCCCTCAAATATCTTCTAATGACTCTGGTGCAACAATTTCCCAGCTCAGGCTGTGAGAAACAAAAGTTTGACTCATGTAAAATCAGACTGAAATCATCGTCTCACCCACGTCAGCGTCTCCATCTCCGCTCTGAGCCTGAGCGCCCCCCCCCAGCAGCAGCAGCAGAGCGACTCTCCAGCCCAGCAGCATCTCCTCGGTCTGTGTCCCTCGGCTGCAGACTGACGCCTCGGCTCACAGCTGACTGCTTTTCTTGTCAGAGGAAGAGGGAGGGGCCAGCGACAGAGGAAGGGGGGGAGGGGGGGGGGGGTGTTGTTGGGTGAGTCGAGCTCTTTGCTCACAGGATGTTCTGAAAATCAGAAAACATCTGTGTTCAGCAAACAGGTCTGTGCAGCAAGAAGACAAACAGAGTCTGGACGTTCAGGCTCCTGTTCCTGTCAGTTTCACATTAAAAGCCTCAGTTCACCACAAACCAAACACTGAGCTGAAAGAGCGGGAACCCTGGACTGATCAGCTGACTCTGACACACAGCGCAGGGGTGTGATGATCAGTAACAGCTGATGAGGAGATGAACTGTTCACAGCCTCGTTACGCCACCCCCCAGGGATCCAACATGTCAATCAATCAATCAATAAACAAACCAGAGGAGAGAAATGATTGATTTGATGAAAGTGTCTGTCTGTCAGAACACTGGACACCGGTCATCCAGCCAATCAAATCACTTCATCCAACAAGATAGAGATAGAGAGAGAGAGGGAGAGAGAGAGGTCCAGGACAGGGGGGGTCTGAGCTCCTCCACAGGTGGTGTGAACAGTCAGACCTGTGTCTGTCCTCAGTGAAGGTGGAGGATGTGAGGGGGGGTCAGATCTCCTGTTTGTCACTGTGCAGACTCTCAGTCTGTGAACATGTCATAGATAGAAACTTTATTGTCACTGCACTGATAAAACAATACAACGAAACTTCCAGCAGCACTTCACACAGCAGCCTCCTAAAATAATAAACAGTTATAATCACTAACATCAGTCATCTCCCAAAGTAAATAACATAATCACTCAGGCTGAAGAAGTCCTAATAAAACAGACATCGTCACATGTTCTTCTGAAGGTCTTCACAGAGACATGAGGACTGAGACTCTGGGCCGCGATGAAGGGAAAGAACAAAAAAAGAAGGAGGTGGAGTTGTGTGGAGGCTGGATGAGTGGAGCAGATGAAGCAGCTTCATGATGAAACAAACAGACTCAGATGAGCAGCAGCCTGACGTGAGGCTGATCTAACCAGCAACTACAAACCACTTCCTGTCGACTCCACTGATCTGGTTTGTTTTCAAATGAGGCCAGAGAGTACACACGTCTGCGTTCACTGCCACGATCCAGAACCAGCCTCAGGTGACCCCACACCTGTACAGCCTTCAGTGTCACATGACCACCACAACCTGCAAATAAAACAAGCTGTCGACAGCAGTGCGTGTGTGTGTGTGTGTGTGTGAGATTCACTTTGTCATTTCCCCGAGTATCTGCAGAAAGAAACGAAAGAGTGTTTCTCATCAGCACAGTGTTGTTAGAGTGTGTGTGTGAGAGAGTGTGTGTGTGTGTGTGACCTCACTGAGCTTTGCTCTGTTTCCTCCTCAGCTTGTTTCAGGAACATGTGTTTAGCGTTGTGTAGCAGGGCATGCTGGGAAGTGTTGGTGCCACACCTGCAGCCGTCTCACAACCGTCCTGACCCGGCTCAGGTCTGAGAGGACTGAGGAAGACCAGATCAGACCGCTGCACTACAGAGACCTGAACTGAGACACACAGGCTCAAACACACCACCAGAACCAGGACTGGAGGTCTGCACCAGAACCAACATCAGTTGTGTTGTGTAGTTCAGTGACACGTCCTCCTGTCTGAGATGACCTCACTCTGTATCTCCTCACCTGTACAGGTGACAACACCTGCAGCAGTGAGAACATTTACCTGTGGATCAGACTGAAGCAGTTCCTCCACCTCTGATTTAGCTTTGACCAGTTCTCAGTGTCGGTGACTGACGCTGTTTCCTGAAACTGACGTTTCTACGGCAACATCATTTTTATTTAGTGGAGTCAGAGTGAGATTCTGGCTCTGGCTCTGGCCCTGGCTCTGGTCCTGGTTCTGGTCCTGGTTCTGGCTCTGGTCCTGGCTCTGGTCCTGGTCCTGGTTCTGGCCATGGTTCTGGCTCTGTTCCTGATCCTGGTTCTGGCCCTGGTCCTGGTCCTGGCTCTGTTCCTGGTCCTGGCCCTGGTCCTGGCTATGGTCCTGGCTCTGGTCCTGGTTCTGGCTCTGGCTCTAGTCCTGGTCCTGGTTCTGGCCCTGGTCCTGGTCCTGGTCCTGGCTCTGGCTCTGGCTCTGGTCCTGGTTCTGGTCCTGGTTCTGGTTCTGGTCCTGGCTCTGGTCCTGGCCCTGGTCCTGGCCCTGGTCCTGGCTCTGTTCCTGGTCCTGGTTCTGGCCCTGGTCCTGGCTCTGGTCCTGGTCCTGGCTCTGGTCCTGGTCCTGGTCCTGGCTCTGTTCCTGGTCCTGGCCCTGGTTCTGGCTCTGTTCCTGGCTCTGTTCCTGGCCCTGGTCCTGGCTCTGGTCCTGGCTCTGTTCCTGGTTCTGGCCCTGGTCCTGGTCCTGGTTCTGGCTCTGGTCCTGGCTCTGGTCCTGGCTCTGTTCCTGGCCCTGGTTCTGGCTCTGGTCCTGGTCCTGGTCCTGGCTCTGGCTCTGGCTCTGGCTCTGGCTCTGGCTCTGGTCCTGGTCCTGGTCCTGGCTCTGGCTCTGGCTCTGGCTCTGGCTCCGGTCCTGGTTCTGTTCCTGGTCCTGGTCCTGGTTCTGGCTCTGGCTCTAGTCCTGGTCCTGGTCCTGGTTCTGGCCCTGGTCCTGGTCCTGGCTCTGGTCCTGGCTCTGGCTCTGGCTCTGGTCCTGGCTCTGGTCCTGGTTCTGGTTCTGGTTCTGGTTCTGGTCCTGGCTCTGGTCCTGGCCCTGGTTCTGGCCCTGGTCCTGGTCCTGGCTCTGTTCCTGGTCCTGGTCCTGGCCCTGGTCCTGGTCCTGGCTCTGTTCCTGGTCCTGGCTCTGTTCCTGGTCCTGGCCCTGGTTCTGGCTCTGGTCCTGGCTCTGTTCCTGGTCCTGGCTCTGTTCCTGGTCCTGGCCCTGGTTCTGGCTCTGGTCCTGGCTCTGTTCCTGGTCCTGGTTCTGGCTCTGGTCCTGGTCCTGGTCCTGGTTCTGGCTCTGGCTCTGGCTCTGGCTCTGGCCCTGGTTCTGTTCCTGGTCCTGGTCCTGGTCCTGGTCCTGGTCCTGGTCCTGGTCCTGGCTCTGGCCCTGGCTCTGGCCCTGGTTCTGTTCCTGGTCCTGGTCCTGGTCCTGGTCCTGGTCCTGGTCCTGGCTCTGGCCCTGGTTCTGTTCCTGGTCCTGGTCCTGGTCCTGGTTCTGGCTCTGGCTCTGGTCCTGGACTGTGACTGTGTGGCAGCTCATCATTCACACATCCTGTGCTGACGCCGTTTCACAGAACATCCTTCAGCTGTGAGGATGAGGCAGCCGTGGGTGGAGATGAGGCCCGGTGGGTAGAGGGCTGAGGGGTTGGCGGGTGTCGAGCTCTCAGTGCGTCTGTGGGCGGGACCTGTGGTTAACACGCTGTTCTCAGCTTTCAGGAGGCGGAGAGGAGAAAATGATGGAGGGAGGAGGGAGAGGTGCAGTTTTCTCACCTCAGGGAGAAGAAGGCGCTGAGTGTCCCTGACTGGCTGTTAAAGGGTTAAAGTGAAAGGTCTCAGGCCTCGGTGGTTGGAGGCCGCTCTGCTCTCTCTGCTGCAACTTATCTGGGAAGAGCAGCACGCCCCCGCCCCCGCCCCCGCCAAACCACACGCCCGAGGTTCCTATCTCCGCTCAGCATCGCAAACATCTTCAGCTGTGGTCTGAGGTGTTCGGTCGCCTCCCTCTGCCACTGGTGGGAATCTGATGAGCCGCCTGTTTACACTGCGAGCTGCTGGATCCTGGGGGGTCAGGAGCCTGGGAGAGGAGAGGGAGGGGCCACGGCCGACGACAGCCACCTGCATGTTCAAAATAATCAAAAACTTATCAGAAAAAAATAAAATAATGAAAACATATTTTTAAAAAAAAAGCAAAACCAATGATAATTAATTTTAATCAGCTGGTTGTTGTCAGATAAAAATAACATTTAATCAGAACTATGAGTAAAAAAGATTTTGTGATTATACTCAGTAAAGTTTCAACACCACAATGTAAAAATAAATATTATGGTTTTATTGTTTACAACAAATCTTAAAAAGTTTCTGTTTGAAGATCAAAATCAAACAATTCAATAAAATTAGGACAGAAACAGAACAGAGAACAAAACAAAACAAGGATGAAATAATAATAATGAAAATTTCAGAGGTTGATTGTGTTTTGTCCACAAAATAAAACGAACCTGTAAATTCACATGAAATAAAAATACTGTAGTAAAATACTGTAGTAGTACCTCAACATTGTACTGAAGTACTTTAACTAAGTAAATGTACTTTGTTACTTTCCTCCACTGCACATGGTCAGATTATAATAATTATTATTGTTATTAAAGTGATGAAGTGTGAACAGTCACCTGGTGGAGCTGCTGCTAGAACACCTGTGCCCCGCCTCCACGATGTTTCGTCCAATCAGAGGTCAGGGGGCGTTGAATTTAATGATACATTGGTTCATGGAGTTTAGTGACTTCATGCTGATCAAACTGTGCTGATGTGCGTGACCTTTAACCTGTGGTGTCCCGCGACATCAGGTGACCATATTACAATCAGACGGTTACTGTGAGTCCCCCCCGAGCGGCTGCTTCCTGTTCAGGCTGTCGACCCATAACAACATATAGACCTGCAGACACGTAGAGATGGTATATCTATTTATGTCACCCATCTCTACACCTACACCCGTACATGAAACCACAGTGTAAAATCTCATGGTGCTGAATTTGGGTGAAGCCACACCAAAATGAGCGAGTCTTTGAAGCTCGGCCTCCAGCAGCCACATGAATGTCTCCTCTGTGCACCCTCGCTACAAACGCTGCTTCCTGCTTCTCCTCAGTTGTTGTTTTCAGCCCAACATTGTCTCCATGTCGTCACATCAGCCTGTCGACAGTCAGTCGGTCTGACAACAGCCTCGCAGACGAGCGAGTTTCTGTAGAAAGGTGTTGCACGCTGTGCAAACAGAGGTGAGGCTCAGACTTGTTCAGAAATCACTCGTCACCACATCCTCTTCCTCCACTTGTAGTTTGTCTTCATCCTTTAAAAACACCGCGAGAGGCTCCAGGCTGAGCTGAAGCCTGAGCCTGAGGCTTCACTGAGCAGCTTCAGGGGAACGAGGCCAGGAGCCGAGGCCAGGAGCCGGCGGGGACACTTTAAACATGGCCGCCCGCCACGACGGAGCGCTCCCAGCTGCTTCTACACTTCACTTCACCCCGCTGCTGCAGGTCAGCCCCGACTGACCCCCCCACCCCCGACCACTGCCCCCCACACAGTCTGTAGGTCCTGACCCCCCCACAGATGTTGTGTTGTGTTGTGTTGTGTTGTGGCTGGGGACTATTTTCAGTTGTGGATTAATCCACATGTGGTGCTGTAGTGTTTGTGGCAGTAGCACAGTGTGTGTATCAATATGAACTCGTGTGTGAGTCTGTGGTGTGTGTGTTGACAGAGTCAGATCAGACTGTGACAGATGAAGACGAACAGGGACCTGAGGCTGTGCCACCTGAGCGACAGGTAAACCACGGACAGCCTCAGAAACAGCTGCTACAACTGACGGAGCTGTGGGAATCAGGTCTGCGCCACGTTCACACAGTTTCCACCGACTCTGGTCAGAGTTCTGGTTGTTCGGTTCATGAAAATAAAAAACACTTTTAATAAGATAATGATGTTTTCTTTGTTATATCTGTAGCTGTCACATACAGTTTTAAGCCACATGAAATGGATTAATAAATATAAATATTGATAAATCTAATTAAATGAAGTCCATCTCTGCAGAGTCTGAAAGTTTACAACTAAACTTTATAAATAAATTTCCTCCGACGTTGATTTGAACTGAGACTCTGAGAAATGAGCTGATCACTTCCTGTTCAGCTTCAGGAGCACATTCACCCTGTAATGGTCCTCAAACATTCTGTATTAGTAGATTAGTTTTAGGGGCCCAATGAACAGATGAACCCCCCCCCGTATGCTGTTTACTGCTAATTAGCTAATGCTAGCATGCTACTCTGCTCATTCCTTCTGTGGCATTTTTCTTTCTTTCAGCAAGAGTGCAATGCATGATGGTAGGTATAGCTTGGTAAGTGACCATTGACGGGACACTACTTTTCATGATGCATTGTGGGATACTATGAGTCCACTGTATGGGGTAAAATAATTCTCACTACATATTTGGACAGCACTAGAGAATCAGACACAGTCAGCATCATGTTAGCATGCTAACACGCTAAACTAGATAGTGAGCATGGTTAACATCATGTTAGCATGCTGATGTTTAGCATTTAGCTGAACTGCAGCCTCACAGAGCTGCTAACATGGCTGGAGACTGTCAGTCTGTGTTTTTAACACATTAAACTGTCACAACATGAACATTCAACATTTCTACATTTTTCTTTTTGTCTTCAGAAACGATTTTACAGTGAAATTTCATGTTGCTTGAAGAAACAAAGTGTTTAACTCACCGAACTCCAGACACTGGTCCAACATCTCGCTATGAATCACCAACTAGACTTTTATATCTGTGACTCACACTTCTGTTACTCTGTGCTTCATTCAGTGAATTCACACATTTACATCAGTGTTTCCAACACCAACGTTAAACTGGTTTCAAACTGAGGAGCAGAGGAGGGAAAACTGATTTCAGCATTTACTCCTATTGTCATCGTTAAACTTCCATTTTTAATATTTGCACAGAAATATAAAACATCCTGTAATGAAGCTCTTCAAAAGTCAATCTCCAGGACTTCATCTTTATTACAGTTACACTTCATGATGTCAGTTCAGACCTAAACAGAATGAGTTGTATTACAGTTCACTACAAGTGAAGACGACGATCAGACGAAGTTACATCAGCAGTAAAGTGACAGATACCATGAGGAGCTAAGTGAGCCTGTTAGCTTTGTAGCATACATTGAGTCATAATTAGTGTCAGCACATGATTGAGTAAATCACACAGAGAAAACAGAAGAATAGAAAACGTCTCAGTAAAATGATTTTCCACAGAAACAAAGAAAAGAAAGTGAGAGACTGTGGATTTCTGTGTTCAGGGCTGAGCTGCTCGTCCAGTGATGATACACTCATTGATCACTGATCAGGAACAGACAGGAGGAAACTACTGACTGATGTGTTGAAACTGTACAGGAAACATCCTCCTACCTGCTCCATCATTAAACACGTCCTCACACCTGTCAGGAGCACCTGTCCTCTCTGACATTTATTCAGCTCCATTCAAACGTCTTCTTTAAACAGCTGTGACAGATGCGAGTTTCTGGCACACACATCTGAGAGCTTCAGGTCTGTCTTCAGATCACTTATTAAACTACACCTGTGTGATGTCATGTTGAAAACTGTGAAGTCACTGAAGGTGAATTTGGCCAAATTAAAGGAATTTAACCTATAATATTCTCCAGATACTTATTAAATATTAAGTCAGACCAGATGAGAGAGGAGATTCTACATGATCAAACTGAGGGATGAAGTTTCCCCACGGCACATGAACACAACACATATCTGTGGTTGTTAAACAGCTGCTCACACAGAGGTCAGGTGATCTGAGGCTGTGAACCAAAGTCACCAAACACATGATCATCATCATTTAGAATCTGAATCTACTGCATCTGCCACAGCTGCTCAGACTCAACTGTCTCTGTCCTCCCTGAGCTTTCTGAAACTTCTCACTGACCTTCATCATCCTCCAGGACACTTCCTGTTCCTTCTGTTTGCTCCTGTCTCTCACATCAGAACCTGCTCTTCAGCCCAAGAAGAAGAAGAAGAAGAAGAAGCAGAAGAAGAAGAAGAGTCCAGCTGGACTCTGGTCCACTCAGGAAGACGCTGCTGAGGCTGCAGGTGTTCACTAAATGACAGACTGTGTGTGTGTGTGTGTGTGTGTGTGTGTGTGTGTGTGTGTGTGATGGTTTCAGATGTCAGACTCTGACGAGGAAGTCGAGGCCGAGGGAGGCGGGGATGTGCAGCGTCTCCAGGCTCAGAGCGGACGGCGTGTACGGGAAGAGGACGGGGAAGGTGTGTTTGGTGTCCACCAGGAGCTGAGGAGGATCGTTTCTCTCCTGAAGACGATTCTGGACAAAGACAGAGACCGAGGTCAAACAGAAGACAATGACCAACAGGAACTGAACATACACCCAGGGGTCACTTTATTAGGTACACCCCTGAAGGGTGTGACCTCAGCGTGATGCTGGTGACATGGATCATTATCCTGCAGGAAGTCGCCGTCAGAAGAAGGTGAACTGTGGCCATGAAGGAAGAACACGTTCAGAACAACACTCAGACTGAGTCCAGAAAACATCCAGACCCTGACCTCAGCACAAATCCAGATCCATCAGACCAGGTTACTGTCACCTCCCTGTCAGCGTGAACAGGTGACCTCTGACCTCTGACATTAACAAGGTGTTTCCTCCACAGAGCTGCTGCTGATTGGATGAGTCTCATCCTCTGAACTCAGACTGAGAATCAGACGATCAGCTGAACCACCATCAGACTGCCTCTGATTGGCTGATGAGATACATGTGTTGGCAAACAGGTGCACAGGTGAACAAGTGGCCACAGTGTGTGTTAATACTGAGGGATAAACACACACACACACACACACACACACACACACACACACACACCAAAGCTAAAGTTTCATTTTCACACTCCTCACTCATGAAATCACAGACTGAAGAATTCCTGACTAAAAACCACAGAAGAAGAAGAAACCGGTGTCGTGGTTAAACTGACTTTCATGTTCTTATGAGCTGTTACAGGAGTCCTGAGTCCTGATCCTGAGTCCTGATCCTGAGTCCTGATCCTGAGTCCTGATCCTGAGTCCTGAGTCCTGATCCTGAGTCCTGAGACCTGAGTCCTGAGACCTGAGTCCTGATCCTGAACCTGATCCTACATCACAACTCCCCCCAGCTCAGCTGTTGTTTATGTTATGGTTTTCTCTTCACCACCTGTGCAGTGTATTGTGGGAAGGATTGTTCACCAGGTCAGTGTGATGTCACAGTGTGATGTCACATCCAGCTGACCCGAGGTTTATGAGCATTCATACTACATGCTAACACCTGAGCAGGTACAGAACAGGTGAGACATGTGGGACATGTGAGACATGTGAGACAGGAGGGACATGTGAGACAGGTGAGACAGGTGAGACATGTGAGACATGTGAGACAGGTGGGACAGGAGGGACATGTGGGACAGGAGGGACAGGAGGGACATGTGGGACATAGTGAGACAGGAGGGACAGGTGGTCAGAGGACAGAGACTGGTTCTGAGCTGTGATGAAACAGCTCACCTGGATGTTTCTGATGAAGGCCACAGTGACTCGTTCCTCAAACTCGTTCAGAGGAGTGTAGAGGTTCAGGATCTTCACAATCTGCAGGAGACAAGAAACACATCAGCCTCATGGATCAGGTTATGTCGTACTGGTCAGGTGCTACATGTGATGTGTGTGTGATGCGAGCACACCTGCTGCGTGGTGAGGGCGGTGCAGAGCGAGCAGATGGCCTCGGCGTCCTGAGACGTTTTCTTCTTCACCTGCAGCAGCTGAGCTGCCTGAATGATCGGCTCCAGAGTGGCTGCAGCTTTACTCTGGTACAAGTTATTTCCTCTCAGCCACTCCTCCATCTGACTGGTGTTGTACCTGCACGCACGCACGCACGCACGCACACACACACACACACACACACACACACACACACACACACACACATGTCATCAGCTCAAACAACCCCCAGATGTTTCCTTTATGTTGTTCTCCTCTGTGACCCAGTGTGACCCAGGGTGACCCAGCCATCTCTGAACTGTGAACCCCACGTTCCCTGTTTCAACAGAAACCACGTCACATGATGTGAGCTGTTTCCTCCTCTGCTCTGAGTCCAGATTCACCAGAACCTGAGTTCATGGTTCAGTTTCTGGTGGGTGAGGGTGTACCTGAGCTGCATGCCAGTGCTCCAGGAGCAGACGTCTTTGCGCAGCAACAGGTTGTTGAGGGTGACGGCGTTGATGCAGTGGAAGAGCTGTCGGACCACCTGACCCACGATCTCGGGGTCCAGACCGTGGTCCCTCATGATGGCGTGAAACTGGCCCAGCTGTCTGATCAGGGCCTCCAGGGTGTAGCTGCTGGGGCCGCCGCCATCCGTGTCCATGCTGGACGAACGATTCCTGTAGCCCATCGGCTTCACGCCCGCCAGGCTGGGGATGCTCTCGCTCTCCAACATGGCCGACACTGAGGACATAGAACAGAGTCCTGAATTCACTGAACCTCCGACAGAAAGAAACTAGAGCAGCTCTAGGCAACAAAACACCTTCAGACCCAGTCCAGAAGAGACCCGAGTCACTGAGACCGGACCAGCAGCTGATCAATATCCTTCATCCATTAAAGGTTCGATCTAAAAAACCCTCAGCAACAGAGCATCACAGCCAACAACCTGATCAATTTACTGATCAATAACCTGATCAACTGACTGATCAACAACCTGATCAACTGACTGATCGATAACCTGATCAACAGACTGATCAACAACCTGATCAACTGACTGATCAATATCCTGATCAACTGACTGATCAACAACCTGATCATCATATTGATCATCCCATTCACTGATGTCATCCTGTCAGCGTTGGCCTGGTATTTTAACAGACAGGAGCCATATTTGCTGACTTGTGATAAAACTACGGTGGCCCTGAGAGGTCAACACACGGCAGCTGAAGAAAACATCTTGTCTGTACAGTTACAGTAAAATGTGCTGCTGCTGATGATGATGATGATCCTGCAGTTCAGAGGGGATTTTTACTCCTGATCTATGAAGTGTTTACTGACAGTAGCTGTGCGGTTGTCGTGGTAACGCTGAGCCGACAGATGAAAGAGTCAGAACAACGGTGACGTGGTTCCTTCAGACAACATCAGAGAAAAGTCCCTGTTCACGAGTGAAACTGAGACTGAATCATTACAATAATCTGGAGTTAATTTTACTGTTCTAACTTTATTTAAACAGGAGGTCAGGACACAATAACACAGTAACACAATAACAACACAGTTACTGTCAACAACAAACGGACCAACACTCACACTGGTGTCAGTACAAAAAGATTTCACCTGATCACAGGTTTATCTAATCCAGGTGACAGTGATGATGATGATGGTGGTGATGATGATGCTAAAGTCTGGGAGCTGGTGCAGCAGCTACAGTTAAAACATGTGTGAAATAACCAGGAAGTGCTCTGTCAAACAGGAAGCAGCTGCTGTGTTGATGAGGTCATCAGGATGTGACAGAAGCTTCATCACTGATCCAGCTCATTCATTTCATCATCCTACAGTAAAACCAGATGTTTGAAAGCTTCCGAACGTCTCAGTGTCTGAAACCCTCAGACAGGATCTCCCTGTGGATCTGGATCTGGATCTGAAACCCTCTCAGTCAAATGATTCGGTGAAACTGCAGCTTGGTTCTGTCGTTTATTCTCTTTGCATCAGTGTTTGAAGAGACACCTGCACAGATGTGGCTCTACATACTGGACTGTCCCTGATCCACATCCTGATCCACTCCCTGATCCACACGAGGATCCTTTTCACTGCAAACTGTAGATTACTGGATACTGACTCATAGATGATGATGATGATGATGATGATGATGATGATGATGATGATGATGAGGGCTTCATCCTCCATCACTGACAGGAGCTGAATGTTCCTAATAAACTGACACTGAGACTTGGATCCACATGATCTGTACACACTGTGGTGAGGACATGAACCAGGTCAGAGTACTCAGACTCTGGTCTGAGGTGGACTCACCGATCATGGGCTGGATGGTTGCCTCGGCGACCTTGATGAGCTGCTGGTAGATCTGGATGGACAAGTCGCTCAGCACCTGTCGGTACTCTGCCAGGTCGAAGTTCTTCAGACAGTGCTCGTTCTGCTTCGCCGTGTTCTGAGTCATGAACACCTGAACGACACACGACATGAAAACACTGGGTGAGCCAATAGGATGTCAGGATGGTGAACCTGTGTCACAGGTAAGAACAGAGAGCGTGGCGGTCTGAACCCGCCTCTGTGACTCAGCTCTGACCTCGTCGCCGCTGTACTGCTTCAGACAGTGGAGCAGGCGGCTGGTGTTGGCGAGCCAGAATGACGTCATCTCGAAGTCGTCATTGTTCTTCTGGACAGGAAACGGAAACGTGTTAAAAACCAGCATCTGAGTCAATAGAACACGCACCTGTGAGCGAGGCTCACCTTCAGGACCTTCTTGATTGCGTTGATGGTGGAGGTGAGCAGAGACTCCACCTTCTGGTCGTCGTTGATGTAGTCGGCGTGGCGGATGCACATGAAGAGGATGTAAGCTGGCAGACAGGGGACGGTGGCCGACACCGTGTTGGGTTTGATGTCTGCAAACACAACAACACATTCAGACACATTCACACTGAGTCCTGGACCCTGAACCAGGATCTGAGGTGATCCAGGTAACCTCAGGTTTAACTCTGGTTCTCAGTTTTGGTTCACTTGTTACCAGGGTAAATCACCATGGTAACAGATGCTGAACTCCTAACCTGTCAACAGCCAAACTACTGACCAATCAGATACCTGAAAACCTGAGTCATCGTCTCTACAGGATCCTGACAGGGACAAAAGAGAGGAGAGTAAAGTCTAATAATAAAGATCAGCAGATGTTTGTATGGATCAGTGGATGTTCTGCTGTTGGAGTCTCTCCATGTGTCCACTCTGGTTTTAAAACAACTTCTAACAAACAGAGAGTTTATCACTGAATAACTCCATCAGAACTATTAGAGCTTCATCTGAACTGAACACAGATTCTTTCATCCACAGGATCCTGACAGTGATGAAGCTGTGACTCTCTTCATCACTGCAGCTCAGAATAACAGGAGGAGACTCTGAGCAGAACTGGAGATAAAAACTAAACCTCTGATGTCTCTGATCAGATCAATGATCCACACACTGATCAATACTTCATCATTAGAAATGAACATTTCAGTCTCACTGAGCTCATCACACATTAACTACGTCAGGAACAAACTTCACAATAACTCAGGCTCTGATCCTCAGTCTGACTCTAATCACTGAACTATTTCTACTGTTTTTATTCCAGTCATGTGATCAGATTTCACCTGATGACGTCACTGTAAATGGATTTACCTGCAGTTTCTTCTCAGATCATATCAATACTTTATTCATGGTTCCAATGATGTAGTTTAGAATTAAAAGCCCGTACCTGGACAGGTAAACCAGACTGAACTGAACCAGGTGATCAGGACAGTGTCAGGTTCAGTTAAACCAGGTAACAGGAATTTATCCTGGGTTTGTTGAACCTGCTCCGTGGTCCAGACCTCAGGTGAGGTCACAGGTGAGTTAAACTCCTCAGTACAGAGCAGGAGCAACAGAAGCGTTCAGCTGTGTTCTAATGTAAGACAGAACCATTGTGGAGAACTGGATCAGACTGACCTGTGATCAGGGACTTCACCAGCAGGGCCTCGTCCTCCTTGTAGTACTCCAACATCCCCTCAAAGTCTCTCTCCTTCCTCTGGACGGTGACCTGGCGGCTCAGCTCAGGTCGGGACCTGCTTGTCTGAGCTGCAGCCTGAGAGGCTGAGACACACACACACACACACAGAGGCAGAGTCAGAAACACACAACGCTGCAGGTCAAAGGTCACGTTCAGCCGCTCACCCTCCAGCTCCTGGACTTTCTTCATGTAGATCCTGAGCTGCTTCTTCAGCTTCCTCTCGTTCTTCTCCAGTTTCTCCACCAGCTCCTTGAGGTCCTACAAACAGGACGACAAACACACACACACACACATTATAAACATACACTGTCTCAGTGTGTCAGTTGTGTGTCTGTTTCCTCACCAGGTTGTCGTTGGTGAGCCGTGTGATCTCCTGCTGGACGCTGTACTCCACCTGCGCCTCAGGTGACAGAGACATGGTGTAGTTGAGGATCTCCTGCTTCTTCTCGATGTCGTCTTTCAGCAGCTCGATCTGGGTGTGAAGAGCCTCCAGTTCGTCTTTGTGCTGCCTGGACTGAGACTGAAGCTGAGCCTCCAGCAGCCTGACGGGACCAGGAGACCACGTTATCACTGCAGGTCCACCCAGACCACCAAGAGTCTGGTTCATGGACTGTGACAGGGGACAGGCTCTGACCACCCTGCCTCATCTTTAGAAAAAGTGTCTTCGCAACATTTTTGTGTTGTGCTAACGTCATATTTTAAGGTGGTATTGTGGTGATATAAACCTTTACCTGCCTGACTCCAGCAGTTACCTGCAGCATCAGTTCTGGACTCAGTGAGACCTGTGACCTGACCTGAGGCAGGTGTCGGGTCAGAGCTGAGTGTAGCAGCTAACATGCTAATCTCCAAACCCATTTTACTGGTTTGTTTAATGATGTAAAGAATCTTTTCACTTCGTTTTGGAGAAATCAGACGTCACAGATTCTGTTAACGTGTTGATATGTTGACACCAGCTGCTGCCTTCACTGTCACATGATCCTCATCTTTCAACACGCTAAGACACTTTCCTACATATACAAACAGAGAATAATGAGCTCGACGTTTGAGACTGTTTGAGTTTGATGTTTCTCTCCCTGTCACAGTCCAGATAATGAGCTGTTGTTAGAGCAGGAAGCAGCAGAGGAAGAGGAAGTGAGCAAACAGAAACCTGGCCACTTGTTTGAGGCCCTGGTAAGCCAAACCCAGCTCTCCATCTTCATTCAGAAAACACCAGTCCTGCTGCTCACTGGTGTCCAGCAGGCAGAGGAGGAAGAGAGGAAACAGAAGGCGTGAGAACCGTGCAGAGAACAGATAGAACGAGAACATCTAGACCTGTCAGCAACAATACAAAACACTGCAGGACCAGAAAACCACTAAACCACTAAACCATCAGGCCAAAGTAAAGGTCATGTGATCAAGTTCCACAGGTGACGCCCAAAAATGAGAAGCTGTCACTGTGACATCATCACTGAGAGCTCCACCCACCAACTGTGAGACGACAAAGGCACTTACTTCTTAGATTCGCACAGTCCGTGACACACTCTGAGGGCCTCCTCTTTGTCCACGGGTTCCTCACTGTTGTTCTCCTCTGGAACATTATTACTGTTCTCCTGAAACACAGGAACATTATCACTGTTCTCCTGAAACACAGGAACATTATCACTGTTCTAAAGACACACAGAACATTATTACTGTTCTACAGGAACACAGGAACATTATTACTGTTCTCCTGAAACACAGGAACATTATTACTGTTCTACTGAAACACAGGAACATTATTACTGTTCTCCTGAAACACAGGAACATTATCACTGTTCTAAAGACACACAGAACATTATTACTGTTCTACAGGAACACAGGAACATTATTACTGTTCTACTGAAACACAGGAACATTATTACTGTTCTACTGAAACACAGAACATTATCACTGTTCTACAGAAACACAGAACATTATCACTGTTCTCCTGAAACACAGGACCATTATTACTGTTCTACTGAAACACAGGAACATTATCACTGTTCTCCTGAAACACAGGACCATTATTACTGTTCTACTGAAACACAGGAACATTATCACTGTTCTCCTGAAACACAGGACCATTATTACTGTTCTACTGAAACACAGGAACATTATCACTGTTCTCCTGAAACACAGGAACATTATTGCTGTTCTAAAGACACACAGAACATTATTACTGTTCTACTGAAACACAGGAACATTATCACTGTTCTAAAGACACACAGAACATTATTACTGTTCCACTGAAACACAGGAACATTATCACTGTTCCACTGAAACACAGGAACATTATTACTGTTCTACTGAGACACAGAACATTATCACTGTTCTACTGAAAGACAGAACATTATCACTGTTCTCCTGAAAAACAGGAACACAATCTGAAGACCTGCAGAGAACCTGTGAACACAAACTTCCACCTTTATGAAGACGACACTGTTATTTACTGCTGAGCACCACCTCAGACAGAGGCTTTGTGGTTCTAAATGCAGTAGAACAAGTTGGACGTTCCACGTGCTGCTGCCTCCAGCTGTATCAGATATAATTATTTTGTCCTGTACATCACACCGTACTGTGGTGACTCCACACATGAAGTGTTTTCAGGTTTAAACTCACTAT
This sequence comes from Trachinotus anak, assembly GCF_046630095.1. Taxonomy (NCBI): domain Eukaryota; kingdom Metazoa; phylum Chordata; class Actinopteri; order Carangiformes; family Carangidae; genus Trachinotus; species Trachinotus anak. The sequence goes on along the minus strand of NW_027273886.1, from coordinate 440,694 downwards.
TTGTTCGTTCTTCTCCTGTAGCTGGGCAGTGCTGACGATCTGAGTCCTGAGGATGAGCACCTCCTCCTTGCGGGCGTCCAGCTCCTCATTGGCTGCTTTAAGCTGGCTGAGCAGCAGGTTGTAGCTGTCCTGCAGCTCATTGGACGAGCTGTTTTGAGAAGCTCGCTCAGAGATGGTCTTCCTCAGCTCGTTCAGGTCGTTCTTCAGTCTCTTGTTCTCTGACTCCAGCTCCTGACTCTGACGGGTCCAGATGAGATGGTTTTTAGATTATCTGACCTCCTTCCAGGTGACACACAAACTGCTGCTGCTTTCTAAGGACTTTCTAAGAATTTTAACCTTTGACCAAACTACAACAAAATGTCCCTTAAATGTGGATTTGTTCTGTTTCATGTTCTGTCTGAGAACAGATTGTGAACATCACAACAACAGATATAAACATGTTCCTCAGTCCACAGAACCACATGAAACAGCTGATCCTGATATTATTATTTTCATTATGTCATTTCATTCATTGTCACACTAACTTACAGTTTACATTTAATTTAAGTTTCCTCCTCTGACTCTGACATCGACCGTTAGACTTCACACTTCACCTGCTCTCAGTTCACAGACTTTAACTGTCTCCAGCCTTCAATTACATTTCAGCTACTGGTTCCACTGGTTCCACTGGTTCCAGCTTCCCTGACATGTTCTAGTGCTTTTACCTCAGCTACAGCTTCAGTCAGTGTGTAAACCTGTGAGAGTGATGCTATTTGTTTATAATGTGAGAGAAGAAGAAGTCAGTTCGTACCTTCAGGTTATTGTAGGTCAGATCTGCAGTTTCCCGCTCAGAGGTCGGACTCTTCCCCTCAGAGCCCTGAAAATATAACGTGGAAATAAAGAAAACAACCAGGATCAACGACACCAGCTGGGGAGTACTGGAGTACTACAGTACTACAGTACTACAGTACTCATGAGTAAACACTGATTTTAAACCCTCACCCTGCGCTTGGCGAGCTCCTCCATCTTGTCCACGTTGACCTGCAGCCTCTTCTTCTCCTGCTCCAACTCTCTGACACGTTTCTGCAGCTTCATGAACACACTGATGTCCATCGCTGCCTTCTCCACCCCCATCTCCTGCAACCCAACCATCAGCTGGTCACCTTCACCGCCCGACCCAGACCCAGAGACCACTCCCTCACCTTCCTGTCTTTAGTATTTCCACGTTGGCTCATGGATCAATAATCAGCTGGTGAGTTTGGTGGGTGAACTAAAGACTGGACTGACCCTGTGATGTTCTTCCTGTCAGCTGACTGATGCTGCCCTGCTGCTGATGGTTGTGTTGGTCCTCATCAGTCTACATGTTGTGAATATTATCTCCACTTATTCAAAGGAAACTTCACCCACTTTATCAATGACTTTTGATTATTTCAAAGTATCTTCAGTCAGCTCAGAGCACAGACCTCCACCAGGGACAGTATCAAACCACACATACCAGACTTCATGGAAAAAAATCCTAATTCTCAGTAAATCATCTGAAGGGTTCTCTGACCCCTGACCCCCCCCCCCCCCCCCCCCTCCAAGTTCAGGTTCATAACTGCAGGTTCAGTTATTTCTGTGTAAACCTGCTGACAAACGTGGCGGGGGTCATAAGCTCCGCCCCTCAGCTCTGTTGCCTCGTACCTTTTCTCGTCTTCATTCTGCTGATTGGTTTCTCCTCACACTCACCTCCACCAGCTGGGTGGCGTCCTCGGTGTCTCCGACCTCGGACATGGAGATGGACGGGTAGTTAGAGTCTGACTCCAGGCTGCTCTGATTGGACGGGTTCCTCCTGTGGCCGGGGTGGAACTGGAGCATGATGGGAGAGAGAGTTTAACTCAGTGGTTCCTGAGTCAAGAATCTACATCCTGTAGAACCTGTTCATCATCATCATCATCATCCTTCTCTACAGAACAACCGGAAGAAGCAAAGTAGAACCCACAATCCTCTGCTCGACCCTGTCTGATGTTTCCATGGTTACAGTGTCACATGATCAGTTTCCTCTGACGACAGAGAAATGATGAGCGTATTATCTACTGACGTGAACCTTTTAAAACGCCCTGATGGTGGTGCTGTAACCACGTAAGCATGATGATGTAAACATGTGTTGAACAAGAGGTCAAAGGTCACCTTGGTGAGAGCCTGCTCCTCCTTCAGGTTGTCATATCTCTGCTCCAGTCTGGAGAACTCTTTGAGCAGGTTCTGGTATCGCTGCCTCTCAGCATCCAGCTCCGTCTGCAGGGATGCCTCCCTCTGAGACACACTGCTGCCATCATCTGACACACACACACACACACACACACACACACACACACACACACACACACAGTGAGGACCCTGTATTCCCCACCCCCAACCTCACCTAACAACTGAATGTCTAGACCCAGACCTGACCTGGACCGTGACCCAGACCTGGACCAGAGTCTAACCTGGTCAGGCTCACTGACACAGGTTCCTCCTCCTCCTATTGGACACCTCCTCCTGATGTTGATGATTTTACAGGTGAACCTGATCCCGTCCCTCCTCCCCCAGGACAGTTACACCTGGATGTTCTCACCTGTACTGCTCTTCGACAGCTGCAGAATCCTCTGGTTCAACTCCTCCTTCTCACTCTTCAGCAGAGAGTTTTCTGCCTCCAGCTCCTCCACCCTCTGAAGACACGGGAGAAAAAACACCTGATCAGAGGCTGAGGCCCCGCCCACACAGGTAACACGCCTGACTGATGAGGATATTAACAGGAGGAACTGCAGGTGGTGGCGCCCTCACCTGTCTGAGGCCCAGTTTCTCTGTGCTGTGCTCCTCCTCCAGCCTCTTCCTCTCGGCCTGCGCCTCCTGCAGCTCCTCCATCAGCTTCTGCACCTCCTCCAGCTGACCTCCTCCGCCCTGCTGACCCCGGAGCTGCTCCAGCTCCTTCTGGAGTTTGTTCACCTCGGAGCCCAGATTGACGTTCACCATCTGCAGCTGCTCGTTCTGAGTTCTGTACTCTTTGGACTGAGACAGCACAGGACACAGTCCGTTGTCATGGTAACACTTTAATTAACATTAACATTGTTTAACATTGTTTTCTGTTATTGCAACAATCCAAAACAATGATGAATATTGTCCAGAATGACTCAAAGGTGCTGCGTGCACTGTGAAGCTGAACCTGTCGTTCAAAAGACTCTTTTCTTTGTCCATTTCTGCTGATTTCACAAACTACGGAGCAGGTCAAAGGTCACAATCACAGAACGTGTGTTAATCGTGCGTCTCGTTATTATTGCGTTAACATCGACAGCCCTATAAAGCTCGGGACACACCTGTATGACATCACTGACACTAGAGTACCTGTGTCTTCATGGGCCTGATGAAGTGGAGCACAAAGCATCAGGGCCCAGTCCTCACAGGGGACTGGGCCCCTCCCCTCCCCTTCTCTCTGTCACTGTGGCTTTCAAAATAAAAGCCAACAATGCCCGAGACTAGTAGTTTCCTCCACCAACCAGACAAGTCACAGGAAACAGGAAACGTGGTCTGTACGGTCCTGAACCAGAGCAGATCTGACACATCACTAACCTCAGCTGCTGTTGTGTTGATCGTTGTGTATTTGCTCCTTGTGGTTTCTTCCTTGTGTTGGTGTGTGTTTGTCTACAGTTTGTTTTTCTGCTGTTTTACTGACTTTGATTATTTATTTCATTATTTTATTGTAAGTATTTTATTGTTATTCAAGTTTTAATGTTTTAACAGGTCACAGGTAACAGCAGTCACACTGTAGGTTGTGTGTGTTTGTGTGTGTGTGTGTGTGTGTACCTGGTCGTCCATCTTCCTCTGCAGCTGGACGATCTTGTTCTCCATGCCTGTGTTGAGTTTCTTCAGGTGTTGTGCAGACCGAGCTTCGATCTTCAGCTGCTTCAGTTGGTGTTTGGCACGCATGCGTCTGTACGCACACTGGATGATGATGGCGGCGTCACGCGCCCGTCTGAACTTCTTCCTCCGCAGCCAGCGGCGGACGCTCCTCTGGATGATCATGGCCTTGTGGTGCAGGAGGAACTGCAGAGCAACACAACACAACCACACAGTGTGAGGCGTTCACTGTCGCCGGATCACATTCCTCTGCTAAGTGGAAACACTGTGTGTCCAATCAACTACACAGAGGAGCTCAGATCAGAGGGGGGAGGGGCTGCTGGTGTTTACCTCCCAGTAGATCCTGCGGGTGAACATCCCTCTGGTGTAGGCCTGGATGGTGACCACAGCCTGTCTCACTCTCAGGTAGGCCCGTCGCTCTCTCACCATACGATACTGTTTCTGACAGATGAGGGCCGCCCGGGTCAGACGCAGGTACTCGGCGTACCTGGAGGAAACACACCAGGAGCAGAGCCACAGTCAGACACACACTGTCCACACACCAACAGCACAGACCCACTGCTCTCAGCACTATGATGGCGTCCAGTCAGGTCCTGGACCAGTCAGGTCTCACTGCTGAACCACAGAAGCCTCAACAGTTTCACTTCATTTTGTTTTCTTTCCCAAAGAAAATCTGAACGATCTAATTTGCTTCCTGTGATGTAAGAAACCATCTCCATGGAGACAGTCCACACTGAGGTCTGTACAAATCCACCCTAACCCCTAACCGCTGTGTTGAGACAGGGACCTGGAAACCTGGACTCATCAGCGCTGACAGAAACTCACCTGCGGGCCAGGTATCCCCGTCCATATCTCTGCAGAGTGATGGCAGACTTGCGGATCTTGCGGTACCGGACTCTCTGCAGCCAGCCTCGGACCGTCTTCTGGATCTTGATGCAGGCCGCGCGGAACTTATCGGCCCGCAGCTTCTCCAGGTACGCTACCTGCCCCGCTCGGAAGAAGATCTTTGTCTTACCAAACTGGAACATGTCGGGCTCCTGAGGATTTAAAGAGTCATCTCAGTGACCTGTGGAAAATCATTTACACCAACTGTTCTGTGAAGAACAAAACATCTGGAGCCGGAGAACAGCTGTGAATGAGATGGTGATGATGTGCAGTATGACACAGAGGTCACCTGCTGCCTGGAGAAGGTGAACCTCCAGGTTCAGGTCCAGGTTCAGACAAACTTTAAGGAGACGCTGTCACACACGTTTCTACAACCAGTTCAGTTCACTTCCTCCAGTCTCAGTCCAGACTGTTCTGGTCTGTGGTTTCCATGACAACATGTTCTCACCTTAATCAGCGTCTCCAGCAGGTGTTTACACACCAGCTTCTTGTCTGCTGACGTCATGTCGGACTTCCTCATCAACACTCGGTACCTGCTGAAGAAGTCTGGGTACGTCCACCTGGACACACAACACACCTGGTTTCAGTCCTGTCACTACAACTACATTTACCTGTGTGTGTTTGTGTGTGTGTGTGTTACTGAAAACATCTGTGGTTCAGTAGAAAAAGCTTCACTGTAATGAACCTGAAGACCAGGAACTGAGATCTTCATTCACAGGTTCCTGCAGGATCCTGTGAGTTCAGATCCTGAAGGATCTCTCAGCCGTCATACAAAACCTTTAATGTAAACACCAGACTGGATCATCCTGAGAACAGTCAGCTGATCGTCCTGAGAACAGTCAGCTGATCGTCCTGAAAACAATCAGCTGATCGTCCTGAGAACAGTGATGTGACTCAGGAAACAGAACTACACAGAAAAAAACCTGTTTTAAGCCTCAGAGCAGAGAGAGCTGCAGCTGAGAGGAGGAGGAGGAGGAGGAGGAGGATGAAGGACATCAGACCGGTTCAGTCTGACCTCAGCTGTGATGCAGGTTTACGAGCTGAGATGCGGACTCACCTGGATGGGTATCCGGCCGCACTGATCCGGATCGTCTCCAGAACTCCACAGGCTCTGAGCTGCTGCACCGCCCGCCTCGAGTCGAACCTGCAGCGACAAACAGGAAACACTTTACAACCATCTGTGTCTGGTTTAAACCTGAAGCTCAGCTGAACGTCACGGCCCACCTCATCCTCCTCTTCGACATCATCACACACACACAGGCTGAAGACGACGGAGAGAGTGAGCTCAGAGCCACGGAGACATGTGACGAGGCCGTCAGCTGATCTGACGGGCCTGACACGGGAACACGTCAGGAGCTCAGGAACATGTTTACGTGAGGAGAACAACAGCTGATCTGTGAGTACACAACACAACTGCTCTGTTCAACAGCTGTGAGCTCCGAGCGTCACATGACTAATCAGTCAACTGTTTATCCTGAGTCGTCTCTGATTGGACAAAATAACACATCTGATGACATCATCTTAATCTACAGGAAACTTAAGTGAACATTTTTCACTATTATCTGACGTTTTGGAGACTAAACCATTAAAGCTCCACAGTCTAAAGGTAGATGTCCATGTGTGTGTGATTATAAAGCAGGTCTAGGTTCTATATTAATACTGTGAAAGTATCAAAGCCTCAGTCCACAGAGAAATGCACACAGCCTGTATTCAGAAACTGAGCCTTAAAACCAGCCGTCAGGACTTCTGGAACTTTGTGATGTCACAACAAAGCAGTCACCACCCTCAGCCCCAAGCCCCACCCACCTGGACCCACCATCCAACCTTGCAGGATTTGGTGTTTAACTGAATATTTTGCTATATTTTTAATCAATCACTCAGAAAACAGTCAGCCAATCAGAAGAGAGACTCAGATCCTCTCCTCTGATTGGCTGACTGACCTGTTGTTACTAGAGCTCCAGAGAGAAGCCTGAGAGAGGAGATGTAAAACTACACTGAGATGGTTTTTGGTTCTTAAACCACAGATATATCTTCTGATGGAGATCAACACTTCAGATAAAACACAGTGTAGAACATGGGGCTTTAATTGATTATTGATCAGGTGATCTGATGTGACGAGGCTCAGGCCTGGTGTCAGTAATTGACTCTCTCTTTAACGGAGCCTGAACTGTGTCTGTGCTGTAGGAGGTGGAGGTGTGGACTCACGAAAAGGCCTCTTTGTAGTCGTTGGGTTTGATGCAGCGGACGTAGTGAGGCGTCGTAGCGTTCAGCGTCTCCATGAGGAGGTGGAGGGAGCTGCGGAACTGAACCACACACAAACATGTGAGCCACAGGTTGGTCACCAGAGACAGTCCTGCTGACAGCAGCGCTCAGCTCACCTGGTGTCCCACGGTCTTCCTGTGGTCCTTGTTGGGAGCTCTGGGAGTCGACTTCGCCGGTCGGACGTTCACTCTGGACGACTTTTGGGGGGGGGGGTCATCTTTCTCATGAAACAGGTCTGCTACCAGCTGGAACTGAGAGGAGACCGGCAGCCATGTTTAATTTAGGACAAGTCATCATATGATGTCACTGAACCGACGCCGTCATAGCAACAACCATCAGTTCACTCACTGATCAAAAGAACATTGATCCACTCTGGTAACTGATCAATCGTCAATTATTTGAAGTCCCAGCTTCACTGATGATTTGATTATTGTGATGTTTATCAATAATCAGAGAGAGCGCTGTGGAATCAGTCTGTTCACTCAGACACAGGAACATCTGTTCACATCTGTTGGCCCAGATGTGGAGGCTCCTGACAGCTGTGTACTCACACCAGACCTGGAGGATCCTGGTCTGGGCTCATGAATCTGACTCCGGAGGACGAGGAACCAGACACCACCCTGACTCCTCCCATCGCCATCGCCATCGCCATCGCCATCGCCATCGCCATCGCCAGAGATTAAATCACTAATATGCCACAGCAGATAAAAACCTGTGTGTGTGTGTGTGTGTGTGTGTGTGTGTCACATGTTGAACACACTTCCCTCTGTACTGTGGCTCGTGACTGCCTCCAGCTGTTGATCAGTGGGAAGTGTAGGAGCTGATGAATCCTCTGACACCAGCAGCTCCACAGATAAACAAGCTTCATCATGTGATCGTGTGATCATGTGATCATGTGATCCACAGTCATCACAGCTTTAAACCCACACGTCTCATATGTGTCGAAGAGGCGTGTTATTTTGAGTGTGTGTGTGTGTGTGTGTGTGGAACATCTGTGTGGACCTGGACTAACTGAACTGTGGTCCTGGTCCTGGTCCAGGTCCTGGTTCTCACCTGACTGGCCTTCAGGATGTTGATCTGCTCCTCGTACACGGTGTCTCTGTTCTTTTCCAGAAACCCGTCACACTGATATTCCACCTGTCAGAGGACAGTCGTCAGTTCATCACATGCTCATCACATGTTCATCGCAGGTCACTGATGTATGTCTTTACTGGGGTGGGGTGGTGGGGGTGGGGGGGTAAAGGTGGGCGTCGTCCTCCACTCACCTTGTCAGCGAAGTGTATGATGATGAAGGAGGTGTTGGACATTCGAGGTTTCTGGAAGTGAGCGCTGCTGGAGTGCTGCTTGTAGAGCTTCTGGGCCCAGTTCTGGTCCGTCCCCTTCGGCACCTGACACACAACAGACAGGTGAGACCACTACACACTGATCCTGGTGCTGGTCTACAGGAGCGACAGAGACTGGTTCAGTCAGAGTCCAGTCTCAGGACCTTCAGGACAGCCGGACCGGACTGACTCTGAGCTGCTGTTCCTGATAAAGTGAGGGTGTGTGGATACAGGAAACCTCACTGTCACTGAGGAAGAGGAGCAATCTTACTTTACACTCTTCATCCAGCAGGTCCAGGACTCCGAGTCGAGCCTCGATCAGGTCTATGCAGGGCTGGTTGTCATAGAAGTCTATCAGAGTCCAGGGGATCTGCTCCTTCATGTACTCCTCCTGCTCCAACTTAAAGACGTGCTGAGGAGACGACAGGAACGCAGGTAACACATAGGTAACACACAGGTAGCACAGGTAACACACAGGTAACATACACAGGTAACACACAGCTAACACACAGGTAACATACAGCTAACACACAGGTAACACAGGTAACACACAGCTAACACACAGGTAACACAGGTAACACACAGGTAACACACAGGCAACACACAGCTAACACACACAGCTAACACACAGGTAACACACAGGTAACACATAGGTAACACACAGGTAACACACAGGTAACACACAGGTAACATACAGCTAACATACAGCTAACACACAGGTAACACACAGGTAACATACAGCTAACACACAGCTAACACAGGTAACACACAGGTAACACACAGGCAACACACAGCTAACACACACAGGTAACATACACAGGTAACACACAGAGGTATCACACAGGTAACATACACAGGTATCACACAGGTAACACATAGGTAACACAGGTAACACACAGGTAACATACACAGGTATCACACAGGTAACACACAGTTAACACACAGGTAACATACAGCTAACACACAGCTAACACAGCTAACATACAGCTAACACACAGGTAACACACAGGTAACACACAGGAACACAGGTAACATACACAGGTAACACAGGTAATACACAGGCAACATACAGCTAACACACAGGTAACACAGGTAACACACAGGCAACATACAGCTAACACACAGCTAACACAGCTAACATACAGCTAACACACAGGTAACACACAGGTAACACACAGGAACACAGGTAACATACACAGGTAACACAGGTAATACACAGGCAACATACAGCTAACACACAGGTAACACAGGTAACACACAGGCAACATACAGCTAACACACAGGTAACACACAGCTAACACACAGGTAACATACACAGGTAACACAGGTGAATCAAAGCGACTCACAGAGTTGAACTGCTGCTGAAGCTTCTCGTTGGCGTAGTTGATACAGAACTGCTCGAAGCTGTTCACCTCGAAGGTCTCAAACCTGCAGACACACACACACACACACACACACACACACACACACACACACACACAGGTGTGCAGGTCAGTGATTACTCAGAGACAGAGGAGGTGGAGCGACAGACTGTGAACCACAGACAAGAGGACAGTGTGTGTGCCTGTGTGTGTGTGTGTGTGTGTCTCTGCTGGGGGGGGTAACACAGCGGATGGTGGTCTTCATACCCGTAGATGTCCAGGACCCCGATGAAGGAGTGCTGCTTGTAGGACGTCTGCAGGGCCTTGTTGATGTGCTCCACGATCCAGTCGAACATGCGTGCGTAGATGTGCTTGGCGAGAGCGTCCCGGGCGTTGGCGGCCTGTTTGCTGGACGTGGTCTTCACATACGTCTCTGAGGCGGTGACCAGCTTCCTGTGACAGAGCCAGTGCTCCATCTGCTGCAGCTCCACCCCCAGCAGCCTGCAGAAGTGCTGCAGGTGGAGGTCGTCCCTCTGCAACACACAGCGTCGGTTAGAGACCCGACCGCAGCTCTGACGCGCTGCTCATCGGTGTAACCATGGTAACCACGTACCGAGATGCGACAGGACTCCCCGTCCCGCTCGGAGCAGATCTCGATGTTCCCCAGGTGAAGGATGGAGGCCATGATCCTGAAGATGTTGGTCTGACTGCTGTCCTTTATCCCTGAGGACAGACAGATGTGGGACAGTTAACCCTGGAGGTCTGTAAGGGTCCACCAGGGACCTGAGACCAGGTCTGACTGGGTCAGGTGGGTCTCTGGTCTGATTTGACACTGACATGTTCTGTACGGTTCTGTAAGGGTTCTGTAAAGGTTCTGCACACTCTGCCTCAGTTGAAGGCGTTTACAGGAGAGGATGGTTGGGAGGCAGAGCTCTGGTCTGGGGGGGTCAGTTCTGGGGGGTCAGTTCTCACCCAGCAGACTGAAAGCCTCTCTGGTCTTCTTAAAGTCCTCGGCGTCGTTCACTCCCTCGATGAAGATGTTCTCCCCTAAAGACGTGTAGGTGAAGTCTTCTGCACTGGCTGGAGAACAGAGAACAGATCTGACACTACAGCAACGTGACCAATCAGATCCCCCCCCCCACCACACACACACACACACACACACACACACACACACACACACACACACACACACACACACACACACACACACACACTTGTACTTCTATCTTTGTGAGGACACTCGTTGACATAATGCATTCTCTAGTCCCTTACCCTAACCTTAACCATCACACCTGAGTGCCTAACCCTAACCCTGACCTTAACCTTAACCTTAACCTAATTCTAACCATCACTTTTTATCTGAGCTAGTTCTCAGCACAGATAAAGTTATCATGGTGGGTGATTTTAACATTCATGTAGATGTTGAAAGTGACAGTCTGAGTATTGCATTTAATTCATTATTAGACTCAATTGGCTTCTCTCAGCATGTTAATGAACCCACTCACTCTTTTAACCAGACCCTTGATCTGGTTCTGACTTATGGGATTGACATTGAATATCTAACAGTTTCTCCCAGAAACCCTCTTTTATCTGACCATTTTCTGCTAACATTTGAGTTTTCAGTCATGGACTACACAGCATCTGGGGAAAAAATCTATTACAGCAGGTGTCTCTCTGACAATACCATCAGCAAATTTAAAGAAAGGACCCCATCAGTACTTAGCCCACTGCCATGTATCAATGCAGTAGGGAACAGCTCTCTTAACTTCACATCCACACAGGTTGATGATCTTGTTGACAGTACTGTAGCCTCACTGCGTGCAACTCTAGATACTGTGGCCCCTCTGAGGAAGAAGGTAGTGAGTCAGAAAAGGCTAGCTCCATGGTACAACTCAGAAACACGAGCTTTAAAGCAAAATTCAAGGAAGCTAGAAAGAAGGTGGCGTTCTACTAACCTGGAAGAATCTCTAAAGGCTTGGAAAGACAGCCTATTGGTGTATAAAAAAAGCCTCCGTAAAGCCAGAACATCCTATTATTCATCATTGATAAAAGAAAACAAGAACAATCCCAGGTTTCTGTTCAGCACTGTAGCCAGGCTGACAGACAGCCACAGCTCTGTTGACCCATCTATACCTTTAGCCCTCAGCTGTAATGACTTTATGAGCTTCTTTACAGATAAAATTGTCTCTGTTAGAGAAAAAATTCACCATCTCCTCCCCACAGCTGGCTCAGATGTACTGTCCAGTTCAGCAGCCTCAGAGTCCACTGTAACTGGTTTATATTTTGACCGTTTCTCTCCTGTACATCTCTCTTCCTTTAATCGACACCTCTATATCAAGTCTGATTAACTTATCTTTATCAATTGGTTATGTACCGCAGGCTTTTAAAGTTGCAGTAATTAAACCTCTACTTAAAAAGCCTACTCTTGATCCAGATGTTTTAGCCAATTATAGACCTATATCCAACCTCCCCTTTATTTCCAAAATCCTTGAGAAGGTTGTTGCAAACCAGTTATGTGATTATTTGCACAGAAATGGTTTGTTTGAAGATTTAGAGTCCATCATAGCACAGAAACAGCTCTGGTTAAGGTTACCAATGATCTCCTCATAGCTTCAGACATTGGACTTGTCTCTATACTTGTCCTGCTAGATCTTAGTGCTGCATTTGACACCATCGATCATAAGATTTTATTACAGAGACTAGAACATATGGTCGGCATCAAAGGAACCACACTAAGCTGGTTTAAGTCATATCTGTCAGATAGACTCCAGTTTGTTCATGTTAATAATGACTCCTCTATCATCACAGAAGTTAGTCATGGAGTTCCACAAGGTTCTGTGCTAGGACCAATGCTCTTCAGTCTATATATGCTCTCTCTGGGAAACATTATTAGGAGGCACCAGATGAATTTCCATTGTTACGCAGATGACACCCAGCTGTACTTATCCATGAAGCCAGGTGAGACTAACCAGGTAGCCAAGCTTCAGGTGAGTCTTAAGGACATAAAAACCTGGATGACCAGTAATTTCTTACTCTTAAATTCAGATGAAACTGAAGTTATTGTAATTGGCCCAAACCACCTCAGAGATACACTATGTGATAATATACTGACTCTGGATGACATCACCTTGGCCTCCAGTGCTACAGTCAGAAACCTTGGTGTCATTTTTGACCAGGACTTGTCCTTTACTTCACATATAAAGCAAGTCTCTAGGACAGCCTTCTTCCACCTGCGCAAATATTGCTAAAATCAGACCCATTCTATGTCTAAAGGATGCTGAAAAACTAGTTCATGCATTTGTTACCTCAAGACTGGACTACTGTAACTCTTTATTGTCAGGATGTCCCAAAAATTCAGTAAAAAGCCTCCAATTGATCCAAAATGCTGCAGCACGAGTACTGACAGGAACTAGGAAACGGGATCACATCTCTCCTGTGTTATCCAGGATAGAATTTAAAATCCTCCTCCTCACCTACAAAGCCATTAATGGTCAGGCACCATCGTACCTTGGAGAGCTTATAGTTCCCTATTTTCCCAATAGGACACTTCGCTCTCTAAATGCAGGTCAACTTGTGGTTCCCAGAGTTTGTAAGAGCAGAATGGGGGGCAGAGCCTTCAGCTATCAGGCTCCTCTCCTGTGGAACCAGCTCCCAGTGTGGGTTCGGGAGGCAGACACCCTCTCTACCTTTAAGATCAGGCTTAAAACTGTCTTGTTTAGTAAAGCTTATAGTTAGGGCTGGCTCGGGTATGTCCTGGCCCATCCCTTAGTTATGCTGCTATAGAGCTAGACTGCTGGAGGATTCCCATGATTCACTGGGCGCTCTCTCTCTATTTCTGTCTCTCTCCCCCTCTCTCTCTCGATGACTTCATGCCATTAACTTTGTATTTTTTCTCTCCCGTAGTTTGTGCTTCTCCTCTCTCTCCCTCTCTCTGTCCTCATTCTGCAGGTCTCTCTGCCTCTGGAGCAGCAGGATCCAGATCCACCACTACTCATCTTTACTATTAACCACTGTTACCTGTCATTATTATTGATAACACCATTACCGACACAGCTGTTCCTGGTCTCTCTCTCTCTTCTCTCCCCTCTCCTCCCCCCACCCCCCTTTTCTCCTCCTAAACCCAACCGGTCGAGGCAGACCCCCCCCCCCACCCTGAGCCCGGTTCTGTTGGAGGTTTCTTCCTGTTAAAAGGGAGTTTTTCCTCCCCCCTGTCGCCAAGCGCTTGCTCGTTGTGGGAACTGTTGGGTTTTTTTCTGTAACAAAGTAAGGTCTTGACCTGACCCTGTAAAGAGCCTTGAGATAATGTATATTATGATATATGTATATTGGTGCTATACAAATAAAATTGAATTGAATTGAATTGAATAACTCTAAAACCAAGTCTTAACCCTCAACATGTGATTTGAAGGAGTCTCAAAAAGTGAGGACCGGCCAAAATGTCCTCACTTTCCCAAAATGTCCTCACTCTGTTAGTAAAATACTTTTTTTGGTCCTTACTATGTAGCAAGTACACACACACACACACACACACACACACACACACACACACACACACACACACACACACACACACACACACACACACACACACACACACTGGTGACAACCACGTGATCAGATACTCACTGAGGCTCAGGTCTTTGAGCTCTGGTAAACTGGCAGAGGCACAGAGCTGATAGAAGATGTGATAGTTCCTCTCATCTTCAGCCTGAAAACAAACACAACAACAACTACATGTTGTAAACAACAACAACACTGAACAACAACACTAAACAACAACATCAACACAGAACAACAACAACAACAACAACAGCAGCAACAACAACAACACAGACCGGTTCGCACCGACCTGGAAGACAACCCTGGACTTCTCCAGCAGGTACGTCCTCATGTTGGCGCCGATGATGTGGTAGTGGCGGCTGAAGCCGATCTGGATGTACTTCCCAAAGCGACTGCTGTTGTCGTTTCGAGTGGTTTTTGCGTTTCCAATCGCCTGGTGCACAGAGCAGACAGGAAGTTAGTCTGAGCTCGTTCTTCTTCTCCTCAGCCACCGACGCGGCAGACCGACTGACTCACCTCCATGATGGGGCTGGAGGCGAGGACCTTCTCCTCCACGTTGGTGTCGTTCGCTGAACCTCCCACCGTGGCAAAGAAGCGCATGGCGTACTTGGCAGAAACCGTCTTTCCTGCTCCTGACTCTCCGCTGACGATGATGGACTGGTTCCTCTCATCTCTGTAGAACCAACACAACCATCAGCTCACACGCGTTACCTGACCTGTGTCTGACCCGACAGCGACAGGTGCAGGTCTCACCTGGCCATCTGCTTGTACGCCTCCTCGGCCACAGCGAAGATGTGAGGGTCCATGTCGCCCATGTTCTGTCCGCTGTAGGCGTTGATCACCTCCTCGCCGTAGATCTGCAGCTGCTCGTACGGGTTGATGGCGACCAGCACGATCCCTGAGGAACACAGAACCTCAACATGGAGAACCACTGAGCACCAGGCAACACAACGACAGCACAACACAACAACACAACTACAACACACTCTTGTTGGTTCTGGTCGTTACCGGGGCAACCACGGCTTTAATAATTGGCTGTGATTTGACAGCAGAAACTGAACTCTGCAGCTGCTGAACATGTGATCAGTTATACATCTATACAATCAATGATCAATATCCAAACTGACAGGACCACACTAAACTCAGTAACGTGATCATACATGTGACTGATCAATAATGATCGATACAACTAAAAACATCAGCACTGTCACTAATGATTTACATACAGGTTTAATTAATTTAAAAAGGTTCAAATGATCCAACACATGGTCACATGAGACTGGCGACCTGTCCAGGGTGTACCTACCCCCCCCCCGACCCTGAACAGATAGGTGGTTTAGATGATGGATGGACGTGGTCACATGTGAACCTCTCTGCTCTGACTCCCTGTCACTTTAACTCCTGGGGAGATGGTGTTCTCCAGTCAGGAGAACCTGAGCTTCAGAACCGTGTCCCAGTCTGGAGGAGTCTGGACCCTTTAGAGAACATGTGTCTGTTTTATCTTTATTGACTTGATCTTTGACTGGTGCAGATTCAGCACTTTCCTCCATCAGATCCGGATTATTATCTGGATCCGGATTGTTATCTGGATCTGGTGGAGGTAGTAAACACATAGTAAAAGAACCCATGAGAACAACGAGCTGAGGAGGTGACGGGGGGGGGGGGGGGGGACTGACCGCAGTACGTGTAGATGTGGTTGGACTCCAGGAAGCGGACTCTGAGGTTGTGCAGGACGGCAGGTTCATGCAGGTAACTGAGCGCAGTGAGGTCATTCTCCCCCACCAGGATGTCGGGGTTACGGAGGAAAGGAAGAGGGTTACTCTTTGGACCCACGGGGTACTCCAGAGGCTGAGACAGGACGACACCGTACACAACCAATACACAGTCAATACACAACTGATACACAATCAATACATAATCAGTGTGACTACAAACACTGTTTCATTCATTCAGATCATTTCCTTTATTGAACAGGACAAACACCAGACCACAAACACTTCATCAGCTGTCTGTGTCTGTCAGGGGTGTGTGCGTGTGCGTGTGCGTGTGCGTGTGCGTGTGTGTGTGTGTGTGTGTGTGTGTGTGTGTGTGTGTGTGTGTGTGTGTGTGTGTGTGTGTGTGTGTGTGTGTGTGTGTGTATGTGTTCACCGTCTCATCCTCCAGTCTGAGGTGTAGAACCGACTCTCCTTCTTTATAATCCCTGGTGATCTCTGCAGCTCTCCACACGTCCTCAGGGTCCGGGATCCAGACCCGAGTGAACTGAAACACACAACCCCAGGTCACATCAGCTGCACACAAACACAGACACACAAACAGCCATCAAACAGCTCCTGATGGTCACAGACGAAGCACAGGTGATGTTCTACGTGACAGATTAAAGAACCTGCTCCTGTGGGTTCCTCAGGTTCTCATGTGGACTCATGTTGGAGCTGGAGGAGGAAACTGGATCAGTTGGTTCAAAACAAGAGAAAAACCAGATCCCGATCAGCTGTGACCCTGTGACCACGGGGAAACTGATCCTGGTCCCTGTGACGGAGCTTTCATTTTATCTGCTTCTATTGATTCACAAGTTTCTACTCAGAGGATCAGGGCTCCTGGCTGAGGGTCATCATTTCTGTTCCTGCACACTGTTCTTCACACTGAAGAACATCACGTTCCACACTGAAAAATATCACTCTCCACACTGAAGAACATCACGTTCCACACTGAAGAACATCACACTCCACAGTATTAAATAACCTTTCCCCTGTGAAGCCAGCAGAACGTCTTCTGTAGAGCTGTGAGGTGGAGTTCTATCAGACAACCCTGTGTTCTGCAGAAATGTCTCATTCACGTTCTCAGAACAGTTAGAGAACCGACAGTTCTCTCATAGACAATACATAAGATGGACAACTGTGTTAGAACATATCTGGTTCTGTATTAAAAACAAGTGAAAGAACCCACAGATAGACGTGGACCTCATGGTGGCGCTGGAGGACCAGTCAGAGGAACCAGGACTCACCGTGGTGACAGATCAGCCAATAGCTGATGAGATGTTCCTGCGTGAACCAGACGGAGCGCCGACCTGTCAGCATCCATCTGAAGAACCTCATGTAAGAAGTGAGTTCTTGTCCTACTTAGGACTGACTTCACTGCCCCCCCCCGCTCCCCGCTCCCCGCCCCCCCGGCTGCTGACTCCGCATTTACATTAATGAGCTTCACAGCAGGACTGAACCAGAACATCAGGAGGAGAGAACCTTACATGTGGACCGAGCTGTGTCGGAGGACAGAAACTCTCAGACCTGCACCACAGACCTGATACTGGTCTCATGAGTCCACCTGCCCCCCCAGGTGGTCACAGGCCAACTCTTGTTCATGTCATTGATTATTGATTGAAGAGCTGCTCCAAAATAAATCAATAATCATTTCAGACCAGAGCCTCAGATCTGAGAACCCACCTGGGTTTACCCATCAGTGTGTGTGTGTGTGTGTGTGTGTGTGTGTGTGTGTGTGTGTGTGTGTGTGTGAAGATTTGAAGATGAATTTGTGGTGATTTTGTTTGATGTTTCAGTCTCACTACGCACGCACGCGCACGCGCACACACACACACACACACAGGAGGATGATGATGATATGAGGAAGCTCAGTGAGTCACTTCCTCCTCCCAACAGACAACCTGACATGATCTATGGCAAGCCATTTTAACATTTAAAAAGTTTGACTATCCGGAATTAACATTGTAGATATCAACAACATATTTTTGACTAGTCGTAATTACATTTTGGATAGTCGTATTTTTCATTCAAGATATCTGTAACATAATTGTGACTAGGTGAAACGACATATAGAGATATCTGTAGTTCAGTTTTGACTAGGCACAACTAAATTAAAGATATCTGCAATGACGTCACTGAAAACGTCACTCAACTCGTCACACATCTTAAATTACAATTGCAGATATCTGTAATTCAGTTTTGACTAGGCAGAATGAAAGTTAAAGATATCTCAAACGTCATGCATGACGTTTCTCTATGTTAGATATCCAGAATTACATCACTTCCCCTCCACGCCAAAGAAGAAGAAGAAGTCAGTTCAGAAAGAAGCAGGATGGCTTTGGCTGTAATTGAGAAAACCATGAAATGCCATGAAATTGAAAGAGCCCTCAAACAGGGGATTTGTGGAGAGAGAGAACGTCGTTCTGTCGAAAGCTGTGAAAGAAATATCGAAAGAATTGAACATTTATTATCACCAGACACAAACAATGAACAATGAACTCAGGCGCATTGGATCCGCTCCCGCCTCAAGTGGTAGGCAGGGCCATCTGCAACGTCATTTCACCTAGTCAAAACTCTAATTCAAGAAATCTGTAATTACATTCTGACTAGGCGGAATGTAATTACAGATATCTCCAGTTTCAGATATCTCTAACCAAAATTCAGTTCAAGATATCTATAACTTGATAATAGATATCTACAATGAAATTATGACTATTCCTAATTCCGGTTTGAGATATCTACAACGTCATTTTGACTAGTCATGATTCCAGTTACAGATATCTATTACGTCATTTCGCCTAGTCAAAACTTAATTTAAGATATCCGAAAAGGGACATGTAGATATCTGTAATTGAGGTGAATTAAAGATATCTTGAACTGGAATTATGACTAGTCAGAATCAAATTGTAGATATCTGAAACTGGTATTAGTGCTAGTCGTAATTCAGTTACAGATATCCATAATTCACATAGCGGATATCTGCAACTGAATTGTAGATATCTGAAATGACAAACCCCAGACACATGAATGGTGAAAGTGACATCATTTGTCCGAGGAAGAATGTAGTTGCGGATATCTGAAATATTCGTTTTGACTAGGCAAAACTGAATTACAGATATCTGCAACTCATATCCAGTCTGGCTTTTGAATGTTAAAATGGCTTGCCATACGTGATCTACCTGTGTGTTACCTGACAGGTGAGTCCTGTCACACCTGAGGAGAAAGTGCAGCATGATGTCACCGCCTTCAGCAGCTTTAATGCAAATCTGCTTCACTGAGACCAGACACTCATTTACATGGAGACACACACACCTGTGACAGGTGTGTGGGGGCGGGACTCACCAGAGGTCACGTGACCACAGTAAAGACACTGGTTTATTTTATTTACTGAAGAGGAACAAAGACATCAGCACTGAGACAACCAAGGAACTACACACACACACACACTCTGTACACACACAACTGACACACACACACACACTCTGTACACACATAGTACACACAACACACACACACACACACACACACATACATACATACATACACATACACACGCACACAACACAAACACACTGTACACACATAGTACACACAACACACACACACACACACACAACACACACACACACTGTACACACAAAGTACACACAACACACACACACACACACACATACATACATACACATACACACGCACACAACACAAACACACTGTACACACACACACAACTGACACAACTGACACAACACACACAACACACACACACACACTATACAGATCACAGGAGCAGAACAAAGAAACAAACACAACACAACTGCATCATCTCATCTCTGTCAATGTGGGGGTTTATATTACAGAGGTGTGTGTGTGTGTGTGTGTGTGTGTGTGTGTGTGTGTGTGTGTGTGTGTGAGTTTTAGCTCTCACACTCTGACAGAGAGGAACCTCTGCAGGTGATCAGGTGACTCTGAGTTAAAGCAGTGAGGCTGAGGATGGTCCACCTTCGTCATGTGACCCGTTCACCTGTGAGGTCTCAGCAGGTTTGGAGTCTGACCTGAGACCAGCAGGACCTGATCTCCCACCTCACAAACTCTCTACATTAATCTAAACGAGCCGTCTTCACTGTTCATTCATGTGGAGCTGCAGCCAATCAGAGAAGCCCCGTGTGATGTCACGACCCCCATCAGAGAGTGTTTATCTGGGACAGCGTCAGAAACCAGCCAATGGCTGAGCAGCATGTCGTCCTCATGTAGAGCATCTCAGCAGGAAACAGCAGCAGGAATGAGGACACACACACACACACACACACACACACAGACACACACAGACACACACACACACAGACACACGCACACACACGCACACACACACACACACACACACACAGACACACACACACACACACGCACACACACAGACACACACAGACACACACACAGACACACACACACAGACACACAAAAAGTGTTGTAGAGCTCCCCTCCCCATAATCCCATTCTCAGTGGGGGAGGGGCTGCTCACCATACATGCGGCCTTATAATAAAACAGTGGAACAAGAGGAAGTTCTGTATCTGTCCTGTGATTGGTCAGTCAGTTACCCAGGAGACAAAGCAACAGAACAAGGGGGGGGGGGGGGTCGGAATAACAGCAGAGCACAAGTTGTTCTACAGGTTTGTATGAAAGATGAGTCTGCACTGAGAGAGGGGAGGAGTCTCAGCTGACGTCATGACAACATGCACGCGCACACACACACACTGACTGTGAGAGGACACCTGTCTCAGGTTACAGGTGAGGGGAAGTCCCTGAGTCTCCGCCCACTGACATGTCAGCACAATGACATCAGCCTCAGGTGAACTCTGGGTGTGTTCAACAGGAAGTCACGACTCCACCTGTCGAGGAACTTTGACCCACATAGAGGAAGCAGCAGGTGTAGAGCGCACACACGCACACGCACACACACACACACACGCACACACACACACACACACACACACACACACACACACACACACACACACACACTGCGCACGCACACACACACACACACACACACAAGCACACACACGCACGCACGCACGCACGCACACACACACGCACACACACACACACACACACACACACACGTGAAGCCTGGTTGTTTTCTCTGTCACGTATGAAGCAGCTGATCATTGATCTGTGATGAACTGAACTGTGATTAGTTCGTTAACTGATCAGCTGATCAACAGACAATTGATCTGAGGACCTGTTCATCAGGGGGGTCGGACCACCACAACCACTGCCCCCCCCCCCCAACACACAGACCCCACCCCCACCCAGGCCTCAGCAACAGAGGGGCTCTGTGGGTTCAGGAGAATCCTGCTCTGCAAGACCCAGAACCTGGTTCAAACATTCAGCCTGCAACACACAGTCCAGTGGGCCGACCAGGGACCAAGACCTGGACCTGGACCTGGACCTGGACCTGGACCTGGACCTGGACCTGGACCAAGACCTTGACCTGGACCTGGACCCGGACCTGGACCAAGACCTGGACCTGGACCTGGACCTGGTTCAGAGTGCAGAGAGACCAGTTACAGACTGGTTACCGTCTCAAACACAGAGGAATCCATGAGTCAGCTGAGTCTCAGTCCCTGAACACAAACCAGATGGACCTGCCCCCCCGCCCCCCCCTCCAGGATTATCTAGTCTCACAGCTGCTGAGGAGGTTTTCAGTGGCCCTACTTAATGATGTGGATCACAGAGTCCAGGAGGAGGATTAGAGACACAAATCAAATCTGTCTCTAGATAAACTGTCACACTTCTACTGTTCTCACAGGAACACACAACTGACACAAACTGACACAAACTGACACACAACTGACACACAACTGACACACAAACTGACACCTCTATCTTCTTCCTGAAAATCAATTCCAGTCATTTTAATGATACAATCAGATTTTCCTCAAACAGCTTCACAATCTGTGCAACATATGGAGCCACAGCCCCCCCCCCAAACACACACACACACAGCCCCCCCCCCAAACACACACACACACAGCCCCCCCAAACACACACACACACAGCCCCCCCCAACAAACACACACACACAGCCCCCCCCCAACACACACACAGCCCCCCCCAACAAACACACACACAGTCTGACACAGCCCCCCCCACAACGATTGTGTCTCAGATTGAACAGTGATGTCAGACCTTCATCCTGACTCCACAGTTCATTGATTATCAGCTGATCAGCTGGTTGTTTCACATTCGATCAGCTGATCACCTGATCTGCTGTGTTTCAGTTAAACTGAGTTTCATCAAAGTCAGAGCTGAACTGATTATTGATCATCTACACACAGGTCAGCAGTGACATGATGTCACAGATGTGATGTCATGAGCACACTGGCTGTCATGCCGTGTTCTGATTGGCTGGATTTAGAAACTACCTGTATCATGATGCAGGAGCTTCTCACTCTCCAGGTGACAGCAGGTGTGTTTCATGATGAAGATCAGCTCAGTCTCATGGTTCATCATCAGCCTGAGGTCATGTGACCAGCTCAATGACATCATCACATAACAGTCAAAGGAGGGAGAGGTTCATTGGTTAAAGACTGAGGAGCCTGTCTCCATCTCTTCTCACTCCCTCAGGAAGAGTCTGACATCATTCTGCTCCACCTGCTCCACCTGCTCTCAGAGCTCAGTGTTGGTTTGATGCTCAGGTGAGGCCTGAAGAAACCTCCTCCATTTAATCAATAATCTGAATTCCACAGAATGATCAGTGATCAGAGTCCACAGCAGTCTGACAGCCGTCGGTCTGCGATGGGCAGAGACGCTGCTCCACCATGTTCACCAGGACAGAGGCTGGAGACAGATGTTCCTCTGAGAACAGCTGAACTCTGACGCTGGTGTTTCAGACACGAGTGGTGACGTCAGAACGAGACCTGAACCTCATGAACGAGTGACATCACAAGTCATGTGATTTAATTCACTGTAAAGTTCGGATCATTAGTCAATCAATTCAAAAATCAATCAGACTCTTTTGATCTTTAAGTTAAAATGTGAAAACTTCCTGTTTCTCTTTGGGTTTGGACAAAACACCTGAAGACGTCACCGTGGACTCTGTGATGAATCGATCAAACAAGAAAATAATGATCAGATTGATCAGTAATGAAACTGATGATTATTTACCATCGTAAATGTTCTTCAGCTCATCACACACACGTCACATTCAGGAGCTCGCTTTGTTCTTCAGGTTCCTCTGAGAACACGATGAGCTCCACCTGGGTCTAAGAAGGTTCAACAAAGGGGCCAACAACAGCATCAGTGGCCCTTAGTCCAAAACACTGGATCCTACATTTCCCATAATTCACCTGGACGATGCCTTTCATTAGAGGCTTCACACCTGCAGCTGAGAACATGCTGAGACAATGTTCTGTTGTCTTCAGGACATTTGTCAATAAAGCTTTTTGAATTGCACAGTTACAGGTGAATGTAAAGTTATTATCATTATGATAATTAAAACCTTTACATTGTACAGCTGAACAACAGATCTTCATCTTTGTGAGTCCCACATGTAAACAAGCTGATTCATTCAAACTGTGGCTGCTCACGTCACATTAGCAGCTTCTACAACCTGCAGTGAACCGAGCTGTCTCTTTAAAGTCTGAATTATAAACATGGACTTTGGTTGGAGATGAAATCCTCCCTTTGATTTGACAGTTGTTCTGTAACACAACTTCAAACCAGAACCAGAACCAGAGTCCACACTCAGTCTGGACCACAGTACACGAAGGGTGATGACCCCGGATCAGTTAAGAGACTGTTATAGACATCAGCAGACTGTTATGTCTTTATAACACCAGGAAAACAACAACAAGAAGAAGTTATTATTTCAACCAATGATGTGACGTCACCTCTGTGACAACCGCACCTGCCGGCTCAGTCCGGAGCCGAACTCCATTTAAAAATCTGTAAATTTATGATGAAGTGTCGCTTAAGACAAACGATCTCATAAAGTTACTTAACAGGAGACCTCTCCCCGGCCTGCTGGTACATTCGGCTCGTATATGACCCACCACACAGTTATCACTCCGACAGTATCTCAACCTTTGGTCCCTGTCCGCCGCTGCTGCTGCGCCGCCTGAAGATGTTACCGAGCCTGAAGAACCGATGACTCGACGCTTAAAGTTGCTCTGAATTAACATGAAGTTTGGTGCATGTCGGGTGGAATATGTGGATCTTTAACACAGGGAAATGCTGGTGTGTTTGGTTAAAACACGGGAATGTTCTACGGAGTTCTGAATGGAGTTTGTGCGTGAATCTGTCGGAGTATTGAAAGAGGCAGAATGTGTTCGTCTCACAGGTGAACCCCCCCCCCCCCCCCCCCCCCCCCCCGCACTCACCTTTGTAAACAGCTCGTTCACAGACATCACGACGGAGCTTCAGTTCTCATTAAGACTCCACTAGAACCTCACTAGAACCTCACTAGAACCCTGCTGAGAACCATGATCAGAACCATGATCAGAACCTTTATCCCCAAGTTTCTTCCTCTAGTCCCGGTGCAGGCGGGGGGGGGGCGGCAGGTGTCCCGCGGAGTTTCGGTCACTTTCTTCGGTCGCAGCTCGGCTCCGGTGTCGGCGGGTGTTCCTCCGGTAACGACCCCGCGTGTGGCCCCGTCCCGCACTTAAACCCAGCGCGGGAAACCGTCTCAGAGTAAAAGAAGCCGCAGATGATCCATGAAGTCCGAGCCGAGCACTTCCTGACACACTGAGCGCTCTGATTGGCTGGTTCCCTGGATCACAGCCAGGTTTCCACACACACACACACACACACACACTCACACACACACTCACACTCACACTCACACACACACTCACACACACTCACACACACACACTCACACACACTCACACACACACACACTCACACACACACACACACACACACACTCACACACACACACACACACACACACACACACTCACACACACACACTCACACACACACACACACACACACACACACTCACACACACACACACACACACACACACACACTCACACACACACACACACACACACACTCACACACACACACACACACACACACACACACACACACTCACACACACACACACACACACTCACACACACACACACACACACTCACACACACACACACACACACACTCACACACACACACACACTCACACACACACACTCACACACACACACACTCACACACACACACACACACACACACACTCACACACACACACACTCACACACACTCACACACACACACACACACACACTCACACACACTCACACACACACACACACACACTCACACACACACACACTCACACACACTCACACACACACACACACACACACACACACACACACACTCACACACACACACACACACACTCACACACACACACTCACACGCAAGCAAATCACTGGTTCTCACCATGAGGGTCGCGGCCCCACAGACGGACTTGATATGAACCAAACGGGGTCAGATGATAGATGATTCATTTTCTTTTTTATTTATCAATATTTGTTGTTAATATTTATATTCCGTTTCTTTTCTTTATCATAATTTATTTTTTAAATGTTTGTTTTTTCATTTTCCATTCCGTTTTTTGTTTTAGAAAAAAAACAATTATTATTTTTGTGTTAAGTTATTTTAGACAGGAACATGTCCAGACTCTGACCTCACCTGTCTCAACGTCTTTTAAGAAACTGTTTCTAAGCAACAACCACCTGGTCTCATACTGGATCCTGATTGGCTCCAACCTAGTTGTGATGTCCTACGTCCTGCAGGTACATCCAGGTGTCAGACTGAGATCTGAGGTGAAGCAGATGAAGGTGAAAACAAGCTGAACATCCTCCTCCTCAGTGAAGTGATCAACAGAAACACGTTGGCTGGAGGTTGTTTTGCACACCTGTGTGACATCACTCCTCACATTTAAAGCTCCGACTGGCTGCAGGTTTTCACGAGTCTGAGTAAAGGAGCAGGTCACTGACTCTACAGGTGAGCTGCAGTTACCTGTCAGTCCCCCTCAGGTGTTCTGTACCTCTGGAGGAGAAATAACTCTGCTCGAAGACTAAGAAATGTCTGACACTATCCAGTTGCATTATGGGAAATGTAGGATCGAGTTGGATCGAGTTTGAGAGTAAATATCAGAAAAAATATCAGAAAATCTTCAGTTTAGTTTCTTCAGTTCAGTAGAAGAACAATAGAATCAGCTTTTTATTTATTTACTTTTGTTCTGACTATACAACATTTTATAACTTTGAACTTTGATGGTTTACTTGAATAACATGAGTTTTACTAGTACTGGAGTATTTGTACTTTGTAGTATTACTGCAGTACAGGACCTGGACTCCTCTGTAGTGTGAGCAGACCTCTGACAGTAACAAGGTCCTTCAAGGAAAGAGTCTTATCTGTGACCTTATGTAATGTGTCCTGGAACATGCTGATAGTGTATGAACTTTGACCCAGGGCAGTCCTGACCCCCCACAGCAGATATGAGCTCCTACAGGTGAAAGAGGATAAATGAGCTTTACCTGGGAGTAGGGGTAGTAATCACTCGTCATCCTCCCGGTTCTCCTCACACGCAGCTCCAGACCTCCGTGTGCTGCATCAGCTCCTCTGCACAGACTGGGAAGCTTCACATCTCAGACCTGTCTGAGCGTAACTATTATTCTGACACCAGGTAATGAGTCCACTCCCAAACCACTCCTGCTGCAGGTAT
Source organism: Trachinotus anak (assembly GCF_046630095.1). Taxonomy (NCBI): domain Eukaryota; kingdom Metazoa; phylum Chordata; class Actinopteri; order Carangiformes; family Carangidae; genus Trachinotus; species Trachinotus anak. The sequence goes on along the minus strand of NW_027273886.1, from coordinate 413,946 downwards.
GAGGTGTTTACCTGCCAACGGCTCTGACACGACGCCGGTCCGCCCACCTCAGGCATTATGTCTCTGTCGCCACCGTGAAGGCAGCAGCTCTAACCTGCCTCAGGGGGAGGGAGGCTGGAGTCGGGCCGGCAGCAGGACTGTGTTCCGGTCTCTGAGGTTCTCAACCTTTTCCAACTCGTGACCCTCTTGAAAACCTCAGAACTGTTGTTGGTCACAGGTGTGGTCCAAGTTCAGATCAGTGGCTCATTAAAGTGATCGAGAAAATAAGTCAGTAAAAGAAATTTCAAACCCTTTAAGGCTGTGAAAGATCATTTTGTTTAAAAAGATCACATTTATTTCACCAAAACTACGGAAGCTGAAAGGCAAATTACTTTTTTAGCCAGTAATATTTTTGTAAAGTTTTTTTCCATCCTTACAAAAACCCTGAGAGGAAAGTGATTTTCCCCAAAATGTTTTTTGAACAAATATATTAAACACAGGTGTGTTATTAACGACAGATCAAAGAATCAGCTTTATAAAAACATGAACACTGTTGTAATGAATACCTAATGGGGGGGGGGGGGGGGGGGGCTTTGACCTGTGTTGTGTTGTTGTACACCTGGTTCCTTCCTCCTTCATCATCATCATCCTCAGGCAGGTTGAACTCTGCTGTCGTCTACAGTCGTACTTTGTTTTTGTGTCACCCTGTATCCAGGTGTGATGTGATGATGTCATGGCGGCTGCAGGTAGGTGTTGTGTATATTGAGTCAGAGTGACTGAGTCTGGACATGTGTCCTGACCAAAATAACTTTATTGACACGGTCATACCTCCACCTGTTCTCTGTAGACTCCTCACCTGACAGGTAAGCAGTAACAACACCTGAGCAGCAGCTACAGTACTGTGACTGTTCTCAGTTTGGTTGGTATAAAGCTCAGGTGAAGCTCACTTGTTGTAGAAGACAAACAGGAAGTGGCGAGTCACAGACTGGAACTAAATCAGGATTACTGTTGTTTTCTGGGCGATGATTCTTTCACAATAAAACACTCAGACTTGATGCAACATGGGTCTCCTCCCTCTCCTTCAGTAAACACTACATTACCCAACAGGCTGCAGGACACCTGACACCTGAGCTGCAGGTGAGTGATGTAACGTCCATTCTCTGTCGATTTCTCACTGTTCTCACACCAACAGTAATCAGCATAGATAATCTATAATCTATAATCAAAACTCTGACTGAAACATCAGCTCCTCACCTGTCTGCCCCTCACGTGTCTGCCCCTCACCTGTCTCAGATCAGAGGATTATTCCAATCATCAACAACCAGTCTGTTGGTGACACAGCATTTTATTTTGACCAATCAGAGACAAGTGACACTGAGCTTCATGGAGATTCTTGAATCCAGCCGGCCTAGGTGAGGCTGAGGCGGGGCCTGGGGGCAGACCTGGATCCCTCTGCTCTCCTGAAGAGATGGGGGGCGGTGCTGTGGGACGTGGGTCTGGACAGGACCTGGTCTTTCTTGTGGTCGTAGAGCTGCTGGTGGATCAGACCCTGCCGATGCTCCCTCTGAGCCTGAGCTCTCTCCTCACACCGGAGCTGCTGCCGATGCTCCATCTGAGCCCTCAGGTCCGCCTGGTACGCCTCGCGGTTCTGCTTCTGACTGTGAGGACCAGCACACAGAGACCGGGTCAGTCTGTCTGAACCAGAATCAACAGAACTCGGGTTCTGGTTTAGTGACGTACCGTCTCTTCTCCTCCTCGTCCTTCATCGTCATCTCCTCCACGACTCTGTTCAGCTCCTCTCTCTCTCTGGCCAGGTCGGCCTGTTTCTGCAGGTTCAGGTCCACTGCGCACACACACACACACACACACACACACACACACACACACACACACACACACACACACACACACTCTGTTACAGTCTGGTTCTGTTACAGTCTGGTTCTGTTACAGTCTGGTTCTCTTACGGTTCTGCTGGATCTGCAGGCGTCGAGCCTCCATGACCTGGTTCATCAGGCGGTTCCGGGCCTCCCTCTGCAGGCGGTTCTGCTTCTCTCTCCTGGTCCACGTCTCCCTCAGCTTGTCCTCGATCAGCTGCTCCGTCTCCTGCTCCTCCCTCCTCTGCCTCTGCAGCTCCTCGCACAGGTACTGTCTGTACCTGCGCTGCTCCTCACGCAGCTCCACCTGACAGCACACACCACATGGTTGGGGGGTCAGAGGTCAGTCAGTGGAGCACAACCTGCACATCTTTACATCACTGTGTCTCAGCTGCTGTTCCTAATAAACTGACACTGAGGTTCAGGCCTCTGACGCCCTCTGGTGGCCAGAGCTCTGAAGTGCTCTTCATCCTCAGCTGTTTACTGACCGACAGGTGTGTTCAGGTGTGTTCAGGTGTGTTCAGGTACGTCTGTGTCGTCTATGAAGGTTCACTGTGTCCATGAACAGTTGAACTGTTCTAAAGTCAGAGGTTCAGTGTCATAAAAGACATTAGATTAAATAAACCAAGAGTAAACAAGGAGTTGGTACGACCCTGATTATCTCACCTGAGTCCGTCTACCTGATTTAAAGCTGCAGGACGTCACGGAGACAGTTTCTCTATTGAAACTAAAGTATGAGGACAGAGGACGAGTGCAGGATCCTGCTGAGGGTCAGATGGAGGTTTGTTCGATGTCAGATGCTCTGCAGTTGTGTTTGTGGTGTATATAATAAATCACATAACTTACCACTGTTACCTGTCAGCTGAGGTTAAAGCTATAAAGCCCTGACCAGGTAAGGTAAACGCTCAGGTGTGTTTACCTTCCTCTGAGCAGCCTCCTGCCTCTCGTCCGTTTCCTGCTGGAGCAGCTGCTGCAGGACGCTAATGTCCAGCTGCAGCTCGTCCTGCTGCTCTCGAGCCTGACGCCTCATCTTCAGCCTCAGACCCTGATCCAGCTGCCGGCGTCTGGTCTGCTGAGCCTGCAGCCTCTGGTGCTGCTGCCGCTGCTCCTGCAGGAGCTGCGTCTCCTGCTGCTGCAGCTGCCGGAGGAGCACAACAGTGAGTGAGACAGGTCCAGCTGCGAGGAGGTCAGGAGAGCTTCCTGTCGCCTCAGAGCTGCTGTGTTCAGATGTGTGGTGCAGACCATGAGGTGCGCCTCCTCCTCCCTCAGCTCCTTGTCGCTCTGTCTCTGCTGCTCAGCCGCCTCCACCTGCGTCTTCAGGACATTCAGCTGCTCCATGTTCCTCTGCTGCTGCCTCTGCACTCGTTCCCGCTCTCGCTCCTCTTTGGCTCGCCGGTCGGCCTCCCACAGCTCGTCGAACAGCTGCTCCTCCTCCTGCTGCTGCTGCCGCCGCTCCTGACGGCTCCTCACCTGAGCGGCTCGCTCCGCACACACCTGCTGCTCCCGGCGCCGGCTCTGGGCGGTCCGCAGCTCCTCGCACTGCTCTCTGAAAACACAGCACCAGGTCAGCTGTGGAGAGAGGAGCTGAGTCCAGCAGGACGGGACGTTACAATAACTTTATTTCATTTAAGATTTTCTGCTGCAGCTTCATCAAACCTTTCAGACATAATATTTGACTTTTTGTTCGAAAATCACCTAAAAGCTGAAAAACTGACAAGTTTATAAAGTAAATGATGAACTGATGATGAAAATCATTGTTGGCTGTAAACACTACATCCATTAGCTGCAGGTTAAGTTTCAGATTTTATACACAATGAAATGATCAGGGTGAAAATATAATGTACAGCTGAAAACTGATCAATAGTTTTCACAGTATCTCTTCCTCCTACATATTTATTTCCTTTAACAGTAGTAAATGATCTGAGACTAAACCAGACCCAGAACCAGACCCAGACCCAGACTAAAGTCTAGTGTTTACATGAAGAGCTGCTCCAGCTTGTCCGACACCAGCTGCTGTCTCTCTCTCTCTCTCCTCTCTCTCAGGAGTCTGGCTCTCTCTCTCATCTTGGCCTGTCTCTCCACCGTCGTCT
>NW_027273886.1:305000-405000 GCF_046630095.1 Trachinotus anak | reverse complement strand
ATCTGATAAATTCACTGATACTTTGGAAGTGAAGATAAACTTAAAGATCTGTCAATGTTTTTATGCCTTTATTTATATGTACAGTGTGAGAGAGAGAGAGAGAGAGAGAGAGAGGGGATGACAGGCAGCACAGGGCCGCGGGTTGGGTTCGAACCCCGGTCCGGCGGGTAGGACTAAGCCTTAATGGTACGAGCTCCACCAGGTGAGCCACCGAGGCGCCGCCTGTTTTTACCGTTTTTAGAAATCAGCACTTGTTCACTGCTCTGTTCACCTTCATCCAAGTACAAAGTTTGCAGAGACTGAATTAATATTTGATTAGAAATGAGCAGGAAACAAGTTGAAGTCATGTTGAGTGTTTCTGTGAACATTAATCTGTCGCCTCACAGTGGAGCTGTTCTCCACCAGTCGACCATTAGAACAATCTGAGTCTGAACCGGTTTGATGCTCAGACTTCAGTGGAGTCAACACGTTGAGACACACACACACTCACACACACACACACATACACACCATTCAGCCTCCTCGTGTTGTATTGGACAGATATTACAGTATGAACAGTACAGTATGTTTTTAAATTGATGCTGTTACTGACGCCCAGATATTCAGTTTTAATACATAAAACATTCAATCTCTGTTTTTATCTTTGTGAGTTTATCGTAAGCCTTCCTACACGTGTCAGCTGCCTCTGGACTCTCGTCTAAAGTTGTAATCGGCCTGAGTTTTGCAGTCATGTCCAGCAGCTCCTTTTTGTTGTTCTCCAGTGTGTTTAGCTTGAAGTCCTGAGCTCGATGTGCCTCTCTACACAGATCTCTATATGCACTCTCTACAGACTTCAGCTGACTTGTAAGTGATTCAGCAAAATTCCTGAACTCTTCCGTTAATTCATTCACTTTCTTTATGTCTTCGTCTTCTTTTGCTTCTCTCTTCTTCTTTTTAACGAGATCAACAGCTCCAGCAGCTCCAGCAGCGACAGCGGCTCCTACTAAACCACATATTATGAAGCCAATCAGAGCTGGAACTAACCCCACTCTTACTCCAGGTCTACGTTGATTGAGGTTTGTCTTTTGTTTGTCTTTTACTGGGGCAGAGATCTCCTGAAGCTCATCCACAATCTCTTTCATCCTGGGCTCACAGCGCTCACATTGGTTGATGTAGATATTTCCATGATTTATAAAGTTTATCTCCCTTCTCCTTCGCTTGGATGGACGAGTTCTCCTCTGCAGATCCTGCTGAACAGACGTTTCAGTCTGAGCAGAGACAAAGACACATCATCAACATGAGGAAGCAGCAGTGAGCTGCTCTCAGATCAGCTCTTCATCAGCTCTGATCACCTGTTGTGTTGGACTCATCAGATGATGTGGCTCTTCTTACCTGTGTGTCTGCAGCAGCTGTGTGACGTTCAGGTAGAGCAGCACTGAGCGCGCTCATCTCCACAGTCAGTCAGCTGACGGATCAGGTTCCTGCCTCAGGTACAGGTACAGTTAAAGTTCCCCAGGTGCTGTGATCAACCTGAACCAGACACAGGATCTTTTCTTCAAATCTGTGTCACCACAGTGGACCATCACTCTCTCACTGAATTCACACCTGCTGAATCTTAGCATCATCAAAATCTCCCAAATCTCCAGACTGAATCAGTCATCAATGTCTCTTCTACTACTGATCATTTTAACAGTTGTTAAAAATAACATTAATAACATTAATTATGACAAACCTTATTTCTGTGTGATCTGAGTCCCGTCTCCTTCAGAGCTCACAGATGAAGCTGTTTGCTACAGAGACTGAACGCTCAGGTGAAAATGATTCAGTCTTTATCAGCTGCAGGTTCAGAGTCCACTTCAGCTGGAAACACTGATCATGGGCTCTGGTTTAATATTTAACTCTGGTTTAATATTTGATCTGTTATGTCCCTGTTTTCTCTTTCACAGTTGATTTTACAGTGGTTCAGTCTTATCAGTGACTCAGTGTGATTTACATCTGACCTTGTTGTTCTCTCGTCCTTGTCTCACTGTCAGAAATGGACCAACAGTTGTCACCTTGATATAAATGAACTCTAACAGCTTTGGGTCCACCTCAGCGGTTCCTAACAGACCCTCAGAGAAGGCTTCAGGCTCCAAGCGTCTGTTTGAGACATAACTGGAGTTAACCTCTAGCCTCATCGGAGGGGCTGACCTTAGACAGGTGGGGGGGACCAAGCTGACTGGTCCAGACTCACTAACTAATCTAAAGAAACAAACAGCAGAGTCGTCAGGACAATGAAGAGAAGAACACCTGCTTCATATTCAGTGATTAGAGGAAGTAACTCATCCTGCTCAGACATGTTCTCACATGGACGAAGGCTGTAGTTCACAGACATGTGCCTATTTCATCAGATACTGCTATAAGGAAGAGCAGTGTCTGTATAGATCACCATGGTCACATGATCACCATGGTAACAAGCTGCTGCGGTGACTGGTGGACGGTACCTTACTGATCTCTGCACATCATTAACCTGAGTAAGAGACAAGTTCAAGACTCACGTCACCTACAGAGGCGTCATTTCAAAGACAGCGGCTGCTTCCACAAATCCACAGCAACACCTCTGAACTCGATTTTAAATCTCTCCTTCCCCCTCCTCACTCCGGCTGCTTCCTCAGCTGAGGACTGGTCTTTGAACTCAACAGACTGTGGGGGGGGGGTGTTAACCTATGTGCTTGTGAGCTAGCCCGGTCACCAGTTAGTTTAGCAAAGTAAGTTATACTGTCAGTTTGTTGCAGGTGTTTAACGTAAGCAGGAGGTAAATGTGAGGCTGGTTTGTCCCTTCACTGTGCAGCTGCTGCACAGAAACTGATGTAAGATTTCAGACTTGCAGAACCACATCAGGACTCCTCACTCTTCACGTGAGCTGGAGATCATCTGTCTACGACGAGCCAGTTTCCTGTGGGGGGAGGGGCTGGTTTCCAGTGATCAGGTGTTGACAGAGCATTCAGCAGGTGGAACCTCCGTAGAGCAGACACAGACTTTACTCTCTGCTCGGCTCAGCAGGAGGAAATTCTTCATCCACCGGAGAAGTCAAGGAGGAAATCCTGTAATCTGAAGGTCAGCAGAAGTCCTCACTAAATCCTGTAAGTGCTGATCTGAGAACAGGTCATTGAACTGTTTCATGGTGTGTCTGCTTCTCTCTCCTCACAGGAAACTTCCTGAAAATGGAGTCAACGCCAAAAGGAAAGGAGCTTTCTGCTGTGCAGCCGAACAAACTTCATGCAAACGCAGCTTCATTCATCAGACGATTTGAGGAATCTGAGCCCAGGATGAGACAGATCGTAGATGAGCTTCACAAGATCGCTGGAGGAAAAGAGGTAAATACTGAGTATGAGGCAGCTTGTGATGAAGCTGGAAAGATAAAAACATCAAATCTGGTTCCACGATAAAAAGTCAAAGTTACAACAAATCTGCGGACATCAAAACTGAAGCAGATACACAAGCTACAACTCCCAGGGTGCATTTCACTGATAAACATCCAATCACAGAGCTTTATGATAATGATTCAGCAGTTTCAACGACGTCACTTTTAGATTCTGGGTCAGTTTGTGGACGAGTTTAATCATTAACCGGACGTGTTCGCTGACTTTATATCCACAGCAGCAGCAGGTATCATGTAGAAAACACAGCACACAATGTAAAGAGAATTATAATCTAACGAAAGTGAATAAATAATAGTTTCTAATAATTCTATAATGTGAAGCTGTTTTTTCTGTTTTCTTTTACATTTACTTCAGTTATTTGCAGAACAGTGTCAGTCCAGAAACAGTCTCATTTATATTTATGGATCAGGAAACCACAGCTCTGGAACAACCTGACTCACAATCAGTTTCTTCTTTTAAATCTAAAAACATTCCTGTCATAAAGCTTTTGTCTAATCTCTTTCAACATTTCACATATTTTTTCATTGCTTACTTGTGTTTCTACTTATTGTTTTATTTCTATGTCTTCAGTGATATATTTTGTAATTTCATCCCTGTGAAGCACTTTGTAATCTCTGATTTTGATATTTGACATTTCTAAAGCCATAAATAATCAAAATAAACTTGATTATTGTTAAATTGAACACAATAATTGAAAAGTGACTGTGTCCTGAATCAGACTAAAAGTCTCTTCTGAATCTTAACAGGTGAGGACAATAGCTGCCAAACAGCTGATTTTAAAGACTCTGGATGAGTTGAGAGAAGAAGAGTTTGATAGGTTCAAGTGGTTTCTGTGCACCTGTGCATCCATCCCAAAGAGTCACCTGGACAAAGCAAACAGGTGTGAGGCAGTAGATAGGATAGTGGAGAAGAAGGACCACCAGTCTGTGGAGGTGGTGAAGAATATTTTAAAGAAGATGGACAGGAACGATCTGGTGGAGAAGCTGTGGAGCAGCGACACAGGAGCACAAGGTCTGCAGGAGACACCAACGTCCGACTGGACGTTATAGATGAGACGGTGAAGAACGAGAAACTAGGTCGTCTGTTCAGCAGCTGATTAAGAGCCATTGTTATGTTTCAGTGTAAAGTGACTTCTAGTGGCTGCAGTGATGATGATGACTTTATAGGAAAAGTTAGAATCAGCTGATCATGAATCCACTCAGTAGATGTGATGAGACACAAGCTGCCGTTTAAATATCTGTATGTTGTGAGTTATAAAGATGAACTGATGGACGTCTGAGCAGCTCTGACTGACTGCTGTTGTTTCCATGTGGACTCTGGACCACGACGTGTAGCATGATGGCATCAGACGTGAGGAGGACTCAGTGTGTCCACTGTGACGTATGAACCATCAGGGACAGTGTGCAGCTGTGTGGTCCATCATGTGGTTCAGCCTCTCTCCTGCTCCCTGTCACCAGCAGGAGGAGCCCAGAGAGCTGGAGGCTGTAAAGACTGCAGGTGGAGATCTTCAGAGAGAATCAGTGGCAGCTGAGGCCTCACACTTTATCAGACTGGAAACAACATGAAGAAGCTGTTTGACATCACTACAACTGAAACTGTCACAGAGGAAGATGACGAGTGTGAGGAGCCTGAGGATGAGTCTGTGATGTCTCAGTACAGACAGCATCGAATTCAAACAGCTACAACCATCACATCAGTGGTGATGAACCAAGATCTCATGTATAATCCTGTAACACTGACAGGGATCGTTTTACATTATGAGTCACTGAGTACTTTAACTGGTAATACTTTTGTACTTTTACTTCAAATACCTCTGAACACAGGGGTTTTACCTGTAACAGTACTTTGATGTTTTGATGAAGTAAAGAGCCTCAGTCCTTCATCCATCACTGAACAGCAGCTGTGAAGAAAGGATGAAGGAAGAGAAGGAGAGAGAATGAAGGAGTGAACAGACGTGAGAGGGAGGAGGAGAGTGAGTCCCTCCATCCAGCAGGTGGAGCTCCAGAGCCGTTTGTTTCTGCAGACAGGAAACAACATCTGCATCATTTCATTAACCCGAGACACAGCAGGTGAGAAACACACAAATCTAATCATTTACTGCAGTAAAAGTACAAATACAACTATGCGAAAATACTCCATTACAAGTACAAGTCCTGCATGAAAATCCTACTGAAGTAAAAGTACACAAGTATTTGGTTCAAGTCACCAATAAACCTAAAACACACACACTCATTAAAGTACAAACTCTACAGGCCCCAGAGTAAGACGTCAAATTATTATCATTCTTATTTTTTATAATAAGCTATGATGATTAAAAACAACGACCCTTTAAATGAACTTTGACCCTTCAAGTGTTGTGTGGTTTATCATCACTCACCTGTGCTGGCCTGTGTTGGGGAGACTGGCTTCAGTCTGTGGCTTCCTCAGGCTGAAGGTGTTGAGCAGACTCCTACAGAGTCTCATGTCTCTGCTGTTTGATCCGTGTCTCTGTCCAAACCGTGGGACACAGCGACGGAGCCACGGCTAACCCCGCCTGTGTACGGCAGCATCGCTGTTAGCATCACTGTCTCTACTTACATCCAGTCCCAGTTTGTCAGCAGGGTGCTTCTGATGGATGATTCTGGGATCTCACCACAGAAAAACATCCCAACTGTTTGTCTTATCTCAAGTTTCAAACAGGAAAAATCCTGTCTTCCTGTTACAGGAGCAAGTCTTAAACTCAGAGCTGTGTCCTGCCTCAGACCTCCCACCTGATCTGAAGAACCCCACCTGTACCTGTGAGTCAGACTCTTCAGTCATTCCTGTGTGTGAGCTCTGAATGGACACGAGCCTGTGTCTTTGATGAGAGCGCAGGCTGCTCCGGACGGACGAGCTGCAGCATCAACGCTCTCACTGCTGTTCTGGACAAACACAGACGGGTGAAGAGTTTCAGCCACGAGGAGCTGGAGGCCTGAATCATATTTACAACCTTCTCTGAACTTTCCTCCTCAGAGACAAAGACTTGAAGAGACCAGAGGTGGAGGACACGTCACATCAGTGTGTGTTCAGGACTGTGGACAAACTTACAAAACTGGTCGACTGTGTCAAAGTCAAAATGATTTTTCCTTCAATGTGTAGACTCGTGGTCCAGGAAACGTAGAGCTTCATCATACAGTATGAGAGCTCTGTCACTCATCATGTTTCTGTCCTCATGTTCCTCATCTTCATCCCACACACACCTCACAAGACCGTTGCTGCCATCTTCAGAGGTTCCTGTCATTTCTGTTGAATGTAGGACAGAGTCTGGGCCGTGCTAACTCAGGACTGCTAATCTGGAGAAACCTCAGTGAGGACAGTCTGTAACAGCTCAGCTCCTGTCCTCAGAGGAGACAGGATGTTTTCCTAGAAGCAGTCAGAAGACATGAACGTGATCCTACCTGAGATGAGACGAGATTTCACACCTGGGGAGTTTCTGTCTCAACATTTGTCTTCAGTCACGGAGCTTCAGTGATGTCACGACTTCTAACCACTAAAACACCAAAGTCCTCAACGTCCCATTGGTCGACTGTTCTGGGCTGAGTCCTTTATGTTTTCACTCTGGATTTACATTTTATTCAAGTTCATAGTTACAACAGAAAAATAACATCATGATGATGATTAGATTCCTAATTGATTCCCCAGTTTTGGATCAATAATCAGTCAATGATCAATCTATCTATCTATACAACGTCCCTCATGTACGAGTGAGAACATCATCTGACCTCAATGACACAGCTTTATTTAGATTATTTAAATAACGTCAAATGAGCAGTTATTGATGAGTAATGTAATGGGAAATTTTGGTATAACTCATGTGTGCCTATTCAAAACTGTGTAACCAATGACTGTGTGGAAGTTTTTGAACCTAACCTTTGTACATCCTTTATGGTTGTGTGAAAGACCTCTGTGTGAACTAATGAAGAACACTTGTAGACAATATATGTGGATGTCTTTGCCCTTCTTGTTGTGATAAGAGTGTTGTTCATACATTGCGTTGGGGGAGAGGCAAGCAGGTGAAGACTCAGCACAGAGACAATCCCGTGAGAGAGTATCGTATTTTGTCTTTGTGGAATGTGTTTTGGGAACTATAAGACTGTGGCCCTGGGTAACATCTTCAGGCCACTCACTTACTGACTGTACTGCTGTTCGGTTGTGTTTGTGTGACTCCATTCATGAATGTTTATTAAACTCAAGAAAGACAGCTGACGCGTGAAGATCTTCTTTTTCAATTATTGAACAAGGTAAAACATTTTTGCCACCACAGTATCTCTCCATCTAAAGATAAGCAGAGTGTGGCTGGAATATTGTTATAACACGTTGTGATGTTGTTCATAAATGTGGATATTCTCAGTTTCAGCTGTGTTTGTAGAACTGTAGATACACAGACTGCTGGGACCGGAGTCTGGGCTCAGAGGAGCAGATTAGAACCAAACAAACCACAGAACAAGACGGACATTTGAACTGGTTGTACTACACATTAATACACTGTGCATTTCAAGTTAAACCCGAGTTGATAAAAATCAGTATTTCTGCTTATTTCATCTCACGTTGGTTTGAGTTGAAGAGTTAATTTTGTCTCTTTAACTTGTTTAGTTCTTCGTTTCCCTCTGAGCCGACCCGGGTCTGTGTTATTCTATTAACGAGGCTGATTTAAAGAGTTTGACCTGTTTGTTCATTTACTTCACCAGAAAGTTGATAATTCACAGTAACACAACCCATTTGTATTATAAACCAATGTGGACAAAACAAATGGAAACTGAAACACAATATAGTGTCAAATGGAGACTGAGTGTACTCTCTGTTCGTCAGCTTGTGGATCAGCAGATCTTCCACACAGCCACTAAAATACTGTTCATGACATTTATCACTTTTAAACTGACAGAGTGAAAGCTCTCAGTCCAAACACTACATTCTTTACAACACCCTGGTATTTGAGCTGAAGTAGTGGATCAGGGTCTGAATCCAGTCCTGAGCTGCCGACATGGATCTGAGTTATTTATCTTCATCACTTTGTCCAAACATCATAGTTTAACACTGACATTTAATTTCTCCCTGTTCTTTCTGCTTCTCTGTCAGATCTGAACCATTTCAACAACTTTTGAACCAAACTAAACAAAAGCTTCTCAGGCAACAACTGAAGCAGGAAAACAGTGCTGGCTCCTCACAAGATGGCGCCTCCGTCCTAACGACCCACACGGGACGTGAACCCGCCCAAACATGGCGGCGCCGCTCACTGTGTTCAGCTAACCAGGCTAAACTTGATCATGTTACAGGTTGTTTCTCAGGTCACGGTACACAAAGAAAAAACACACAATACACAACATAAGACTAATTAACATGGTCTTAACTTAGCTACTGTGAACAACCTGCTAATCAACAGGTAGAAAACAGCTGTAACTCACCACCTCTGGTTGAAACAGTTTCCAGTAACGCAGACAGCAGGTGAACACAACCTCCTCCAGAAAAACAGAAAATAAAGGTTTAATTCCTGAAAACTAGTTTCTCTTCTCTTCCTCCTCTCATCACTTCTTCTGTCTCCTCCCTGTTCTCTCTGTTGTTCCTGTCTCTCCAACAGGCGGCGCTACAGTTACACTGATTGTTCCTGTTGAAGGAACATTACACAGTAGAACCTCAACACTGTCGCCCATTATAACTGACTGACTTTATAACTGATGACATTTACTGTGTGAGATTAACCCAGGTTACATGTTCATGGTGCATTATATGTTTAAAGAAACTGAGGTTTGTTACTGAACTGGACAGAAGTTACTGAAGTTCACAGAGAATAATAATAATGATAATGATAATAATAATAACTAATAATAATAATAATAATAACAATAATAATAATAATAATAATAATGCCTCAGACGGTTTTTACTGTTTCTAAAGGTGAAACAACATTTAACCTCACCTCAATATTTTCTGTACAGTGGCTCAGTTTTAGTCCTGCTGAACTAAAAAAAAACAAAAACAAAATACTACCAGTGTTTCAACACCTCAAAAACATCATTTATGTTTTTATTTATTGATTATTTTTCTAAAACTGATCATTAATCAAAGATAAAGCAGCTCTGTGTGGTAAAGACAGAAATAAAACTTTATTTATTTAAAGATTCATTGTCCACAAAGGAAATAGTTTTACTTAATATTTTATATGACTAACAACAATATTTATCATATTTATACTGTTAACAGAAAACATGAAAACCCATTTATTCATAATTTCTATTTGCTAAATATATGTATCATATATAAACATAACATCTATATGTAGTTTTTATCAACACTGTCGCAGCTGTTCAGCTCTAATAAGCTCTGGGTTCATTGTGTCCTCTCTCTCCTGTAACTTCACCTTTGTTATGGAGACTAAAATCTATTTAATGAGCTCAAACATTCAATCTTGTTGTTTTCAGTCCACAGCAGGTTGACGGGTCTGTGCAGCTGTTTCTGTACAAAGTTCACATCAGTTCAGTTCAGTCCACACAGCTTCATCCCTTCAGTCCTGCAGTGTGGGCTCCACCTAGTGGTCACTACAGAAACCTCCACCAACAGAGTTAATCTCATGGTCCTCATGATGCTGATTCAACATCAGCTCTAATGCTGGAGTCTGTTTCTCTGCTGAACCACAATAAAGAGAAACTGACATTTACTGAATAAAGTTCAGCAGAGTGAAAAAGCAGCTGATGATCCAGTGAAGACTCTGATCAAACTCATTTCATCAGGCAGAGATTTTATTCAGGACATGAGTTCATGTGGAACAACACAACAGACAGAATATATGGTTCAGAAATAAAGTCCAACATTAAAAGATCCAGATGTTTCCACATGTGTCGTCTGACAGATCTGAACTGGTCACTTTAAGTATGAAGAGACAAAAGTAGAAATCAAATCAAAGTCCATTAAACTTCAGGAGTCAACAAATCACAACCTTGTGATTGAAAAACACATCAAAACAACCTTAAACTGGGCCCAGTAGTCGAGTGGTTAGGGCGCGTAGCATGTTGAGCACAAGACGCTCTTAGCAGGCAGTCACCGGTTTGACTCCAGACCAGTCCGACTCTTTCCTGCATGTCATTCCCCTCTCTTTACCCCCTTTCCTGTCAGTCTCCACTTACTTATAATAAAGGCATAAATAGCCCCCCAAAATAAAAAAAACCTTAAACTTATACAATGAATCTAAGAAATGAAAAATAATTACATAAATTGTCTGTGTTCACACTGTTCAGTGGTTTGTGTGTATTTCTGTATCTTTTACTAAACAGCTCTGACTGTGTTGAGTTTGTGAGAGCAGGGAGAGAGTTGCACATAAAGTTAATGATGATAAAGTTTTAACAGAATAATCAGATTCACACCTGATAATTAATAAGAAAGTAAATGTGTAAAACCAATAAAACAAATAATAGTAAAACAAATCAAAAATCCAGGATGCAGTGTGCTTAACCACAATATGATCAGACATAAAAGTTTCAATTATTGAGAAAAATCAATAAAAAAGAGTTTTCATTAATAGCAATACAGAAAATAGAAATCTGATTTACCAAACAACAGAGCATCAACATTCTGCCTTCCCCTGTCTTCATGGTCCTTTTAAAGCCTCTTTGTAGGATGGGAGCTTGTCTGACTCATGGAGACCCAGACTGGGATTCCTCAGCTACGCCAGCAGCTCTGTGCAGCTGCACTTCCAGACAGCACAGCTGCCTCCTTGCTTCTCTCTTTGTCAGTGTGTTGGTTAAATGACAATTAAATGTACTAAAGTATCAATAACCTGGATACTGATTGATTTCCAGTATTGGGAACAACGTCAGTTCACCAGGCCCAGGTCGAACCCTGTTTGGTAGGAGGCTTGTTGACCCATTCAGACACAAACATAGTATCAGACACAGTGTGTTTTATGTTCAGTGCTAACATCAGCATATGTAGCAGGGATAATGGTTACCATGTTCACCATCTTAGATTAGCATGCTAACGTTAGCTAATTAGCAGTAAACACAAAGTAGCACTGAAGCTGATGGGATCATCATCAGTTCTCCAGGTATTTGGTCTTAAACCAAAGTTTTAAACTCAAATTAAAAAATGACCTGATGGCGGCACTAGAGGAAAAGTCCGTTTTTACAGTTCATCATGAGAAGAACAACAACATCTGGACCACATTTAATCACAACATCCAACAGCTGTCGACATGTTCAGTTCAAAACCCTGAACTATCACCTTCATGTTGGCACTGCAGGAAATGTCCTCCTGTAACAAACGAGGTCAGAGGTCGTCTGTCAGCAGGTTACTATGACCCACAGTTAGGTTCTGTTGCTAGGCGACATCTAGTGGTCGTAGTGATGATGACAGGAGCAAAGGGAAAAGTGCGGTGACGTAGTTTATAGAGCGACAAAGTCCACGTCAGGAGGAGGTTGGGGTGGATGGATGAATATGACCCAGGAGAGCGGTGTTCGATTCCCATGTGACAGGAGCAGTTTATGTTGTTTCTATTATCCATGACTGTTCACTGTTATTATTGTAACCATGACAACAAAGATCATCTCATGTTGAGGAAGAACTTATTTTAACCCAAATCACCATCTTTACCTGAACCTGACCAAGACATGACCGTTATTATAGTAACCATGGTGACAAGGGTAGGTGCACGACACTTGGTACAGACCATGTGTTTATTATTGTAACCATGACAACCAAAGTCCGGTACGTCTGCTGCCACAGGGGTGATATTCCAGGAGACACTGCTGTGGTTTGTGTCAGAGGGTTGTTGGTTGTTCAGGTTGGAGGAGCTGTTGGTGGGAAAAGAAACTTTTGTGTTTTTACATGTATCCTCTGGGGACCTTGAATATCTGTTGTAAATTTCATGGTCATTGATCCAGTAGCTGCTGAGATATTTCAGTCTGGACCAAAGTGGACGACCGACAGCCTCACTGACCGTCCACAGAGCCACACTGCTAACATGAATAACAACCCTCAACACAAGACAGTACAGGTTTAACATGATCTGCTGACTAACTTAAAGACAGCAAACTAAAAGCACCAGAGGTCACTGTTCCTCAGAATGACACATCTGCCTTTTAAAAATTCATGTTATATTTTCTGGTGCAGTAATTTCAGTTCACACACACGTCAATAGAAGCCGACTCCAACATGTGCATCAACAGTGATGTTTAGTTATAAGTTTTTAGTCTTATTTCCAAGAGTTTTACCAGCTGCTTTGGCAAAAGATGTCACTGTACCACGAACAGCACCAAACATGCTCCGCAGTGCTGCTCTGGTTCCTTCATCCACTCGACTCCTCATCTGCTCCAGTTTCTGGACCTTCTCTGTGTCTCCTCTCTCCTTCATCTTCTCAATGAGGAAGTCCAGGTGAGCATGAGTGAACAGTGAATTAACATTCAGGGCGATCTGCTCCAGACTGACGACATGCTGGTAGGCCTCATCCAGCCAGATGTCCTTCTCCTTTTCAAGACTTTCTTTTTCTGTTTGAAGGGCTGACAGAAGGTTCTCAGACTGCATTTTATCTACTTCAAACCTCTGTTTCAATTCTTCAATGGTCCTGGTAACTTTCCTGGTCTTGTTCACATAGATCTTATTCTCTTTCACGTGATCTGATACAGGACACTTCCTGGTACATGAAGTACAGTGGCCATGTTTCATCACCTCACAGTGTTTTGGATACCAGGCCAGTGTGCATCCAGGATAGTGACAGTTCTCTTTACAGACAGAACAGGTGACAGCTCCACCGTACCAAAACAACCACATCCCTCCATCGATAGTTTCTTTTTCCTTATAGGGCTCATCAACTTCTATGGTGAATTTCTCTTTGTTTGCCAGTGCTTCTCTGTATTTCTCTAACTGTGTCTGAGTCTGTTGGATCTCTGTCTCCTTTAGTTGAATCTGCTCAATTCTGTCTGTTAGATTGTTAATGCAGGCTGCCAGCCGAATGCGCTCACTCATGACATTCACAGTCGTCTCCAGCTTTTGAGGTTTGGTTTTTTCTAGGAAATCTGTGAATTTCTTCATTCCCCTTGTTGTTACCATCCATGCTTGCCCCAATCCAAACTCTGTTTCCTCTGTTCTCTGTGTGCTCAGGCAGTTATTGAACGAGAAGTAAACAGGCTGATTCTTCTCATCCCTGGCACTTTTAATGTTTGTAGCATCAAGAGCTTCAAGAGCATTTTTAGGTGGCATTCCATCAGAGTGTGTGATGAGAGCGACAACGTTCTGCTCCATGTCTTTTCCAAACAGAGACATCACTGAATCAAAGATGTACCTCAGTCGGTCACTCAGTCGATTCTCTGTCGCCTTCACCACCAGACCCACTGCATTAATTTCTTGAATCCCGTCTTCTGAACGGAATAAATCATGTAATTTTTGAATGATTATTGCATCATATTCAATCCCTCTGGTGTCTCCAAAACCAGGAGTGTCGATGATGGTGAGAGAGTAGGGGACTGTTTTACCTTCAAGACCAAAAATCTCATAAACTGTCACCTCTTGTGTCTGACTTTCTGATCTCTTTCGGTCCTTGTTGTCCTCTACAATCTCAAACCATTTATCATCTCCATCCTTTACCCCCATTATATAGTTGAGCATAGAGTTGATCAAGGTAGATTTTCCTGATCCAGTCTCTCCAACAAGCAGAATTGTTCTGTTCTGTTTGTCAGGATCTTTTTTACCTATGGTTGATCTTCTGAGCCTGGACTCTTCCTCTCCCACTCCATCAAGGTTCCTCCTGTTTGGAGTTAGCCGATAACGGACAGGAGGTCCCTCATCGATGACAGCATTTTTCAAAATATAGTCTTTGAATTCCATACTGGTCCTATGAAAAAGAGTTAAAAGCAATAAAACAAGTCAAAAAAACAGTTTTACAGGTTTGTAGCTGTATGTTCATGGCAGATACAACCAGCTCCAGCAGCTCTCTGATGTTTGGGATCTTCCTGATTTTGAAATTCTCCCTTTCTGTCTGTGTTGTATGTTTTGATGACCAGCATGTTTCACAGGTGGGAGCAGAGACAGTGCAAAGTATTTTAGTGGAGACTGGAGAGTCTCAGAACCCAGACACAACTACATCTACATCTACTGTCTATCATCTATCATTTTCTATCAGAGAGGGAAATTCAGCTCTGAATTTATTTCAGGAGTCCAACTCTCTTCTGAAGGTTTGTCACAGTAACAAACAATATGTACATTTCAATGTTAATTAATTCACCTCTCACTCTACACTACAGAGGATTTGGCAGGTTGATTCTCATTTATTGTGATGTGACACCAGCTGTTGTAATGTTGATGAGCTACCAGGTTATTTATGACCCATGTATAGAGATATGAGCCACACCGGGACACAACACACCTTGGATAAGAATAGTGCTTTCAACTCCATCACATAAGGTTCAGTTTCTCAACATAGCATAATTACAGAGTGAAGATTCCATGTGAGCTTGTACATTGTTTCTGCCACAGTTCAGTTCAGGTCTTCATAAAACAGAACCGGACAGCAATCTTACTCTGGCCCCAACACAGTGTGAAAGGATTATTCAGATTATTTCATATTAAAAGGCAGTAAAATTTCACTAGAATCATGTTTAAAGTAAATTAAAACTGGAACATCTGCATTTCCTGAAGAAAATGCATGTGATTGCTGCATCCTCTGCCAATACTTTTATCTGACATATTGAGGAAATTATTCCACCACTTCACATTTTTGTATTATTGCTGCTTAATATTGAATATAATTATACTGATGATTAATAGGTTCAAACATATTCTAGAAAAGAAAAAAAACAAAAGAATCCACTGAATCAATAGACACCATTGTCTTCTAAGCCTCACAGTTCCAGGAACATTTTTCACTAGTTGTTATCTTATGGTGGCTGTTGCTGTCATGATTGGCTGGATGATGCACCTCAGTAACAGGGAGCTCTTCACTGAGTTTCACTCTTGTACGTTCATAGTTTTTTAGTATCATCATGTTTCATCATGTTTTGCCCATTCCCCAAAGAAACCATAAAAAACTTTATAAAAAAATAATATAGTCATATAGAACTCCATGATTACAGATATCTCCTAGCACACATGTCCTAAACGTGCTTAATATGTCAACTTTAGAACCATGTTTCTAGAAACTTTTAGGGTGGACGTCAGTTTCTTTCTGAGGAAAGAGATGAAACTGCTGATGTTTCTCAGTGAATGTGGCTCAGTCACATCTGATATACAACTATTCAGTCTGTGTCTCATTCACTTCTACTGAAGCCTGAACAGTGACGAGAGCAGCTGAAGAAGAAGAATAGTTTGGAGAAAACTAGTTGCAGTTAGTTCCAGTTACTCTCGTTACACACTGAATATGTGCTAAAGATCCAATCAGATCAAATGTTGGAGAAACTAACATCAACATAGGGCTGGGCTGCCAAGTCTGTCTGCATCTAGATCCAGTTTCAAGTTGGTAAAATACCTGCTTCCTGTTTAGTGCTACAGACATCAGCAAAGAAAAAGACTGATGATAACTCAAGGAAACTATGTTGTTGTTAACAACGAACAGTCGAGGAGACCCACCACTGAGGGGACGAAGGACAAGCTGCTTAAATATTTCTCTACTGTCCAACAAGTGGCAGATTTGTTAAGTTCAGAAAGATGAATGCTACACTCACCTGCTTATTCTGTGACCAGTCAGATTCTGTGACCTGCAGCAAAAACCAGTTCACATTCAGAGCCTCCTGAAAAATATCAGAGATTTAGAAAATATACAGAAAAAAGGAAGTGGAGCAGGTCTCCAGTTCTGGATCTTAACAGTATTAATGTTCACGTGTTTCATACTCACTCGTCTCTCTGTCTCTATCTCCTCTGTGACTCTTCAGTAGAAGCAGAAAAAAGAGAAAAACTTTCACAGCTGGATCCTGAAGAAAACTTCAACCTGTTGAGTCCAACATTCAGTCTGTTCATTTGTCCTTCAGCTGGTTTCCTCTTGTTACAGGTGGATGCAGGTCTCACCTGAGTGGCTGCTTCAGTGTGGACCAGGATCAACTACACAACTGACTGTTGAGGCAGGAGGGGAGAAAAGAGAACAACAGCTCCACCCGTCCTGCTTCACTGCTGCTGAAGTCTCAGTTTCTCTGAAATCACGTGACCACACACACACACACACACACACACACACACACACACACACACACACACACACACACACACACACTTGTACTTCTATCTTTGTGAGGACACTCATTGACATAATGCATTCCCTAGCCCCTTACCCTAACCTTAACCATCACACCTGAGTGCCTAACCCTAACCCTGACCCTAACCTTAACCTAAACCTAATTCTAACCATAACTCTAAAACCAAGTCTTAACCCTCAACATGTGATTTGAAGGTGTCTCAAAAAGTGAGGACCGGCCAAAATGTCCTCACTTTCCCAAAATGTCACAAGTACACACACACACACACACACACTTACATTTATCTCTTTTATGTAAAACTATATATTAAAAATGTAGGTTATAAAATATCAAAATGCCAAATGACAGTGGAATTTAGAATGTACCAAATATTTAATGAACAATATCAACTTTATCACATAAGTGCTGCTCCACCTGTTGAGCCTCATACAGCTCCTGCAGACACACAGGTAAGATGAAGTTCAGACTCAGATTGTTCTAATGGTCGACTGGTGGAGAACAGCTCAACTGTGAGGCGACTAATGATTAATGTTCACAGAAACACTCAACATGACTTCAACTTGTTTCCTGCTCATTTCTAATAAAATATTAATTCAGTCTTTATACTTGGTTCCACTTGCAGAACAGCTGATTTCTAACAAGATGTGTTAGAGTATTGATGTTGGTGTTTATTGATTAGGATCCATCAGCTGTTACAGTTTGTTTGCTGTTTTAAACCAGAAACTACAAACAGAAAAACTGTTTTTCTGTTTTGTTTTCAGCCTAATTGATGAATATGTAGAAACAATGTGGTTGTCTACAGTGTCCAGCAGAGGTCTTCATGGTTACCAGATGACTGTTCACCAGATAAGTCTATATTTTACTACATGATGGAGCTAATGTTCACTTTTCATAGCTCCACGACCTTTATTCTGAAATTCATCAGTCCTCAGACATCACACTAATCAATCTGTAGAAGCAGGAAACAGATCACTGGAGTGTGGTCAATAAGGCTGACAGTAAAAGACAACAAAGGAATAAAAGGAGGTCAGCAACCAGGAAAGGCCTCGATGATAATAAAGATTATTGCAGTTTGATGAACAGTAGGGGGGGGGCTCCTGAACTGATGGATGACGCCGTCTCATCCACTACGAGCTACAACTGAGTTGTTCTGTTTTTTGTGTTGAGTCTGTGGCTGTGTCCAAAATCACTCACTCCTCCCTCTGTAGTCCACTGTATAGTGAGTTCACCATTTTATAGTGCTGTTAGAATGTAAGGTGAGAATTATTATTATCCATAATAATAATTATTATTATACCCTATATAGTGGACCCATAGTATCCCACAATGCATCATGAAAAGTAGTGTACAACTGATGGTCACTGACTAAGCAATACATACCATCATGCATTGCGCTCGCGGTATAAGACTGAAAAATGATGCAGAGAAAATTACCCATAGAGTCTGACAGTGTTTTTCAGTTTGACTGATGAGCTCAGTGTGTCGTCCTCTACAGAGACCTGTGAGGGAGGAGTGGACGAGTGAGTGATTTCACACACAACCTGTGGCTTCACATCAGGATTCAGCTGTCAACTCATTTCCTGTACCTGGTCATCAGGTCACAGGTCAGAGGTCATTAGGTCCAGGTCCAGTCAGAACCAGGGTCAGGAAACAGGACCAGTGTTGTAAGTGTGATAACTTTATTGACACCAGCAGCAGAGTAAACCATCATCTTCATCACTACAGTCAATCACAGGTTATTTCTACTTCATCAGAAACACAATGAGCTGAGATCATGACCACAATAAATACACAACACAAAGACTTCATCAGCAGTATGATCACACACAGGCTCTGGGGGGTTAGTGCTGCTTGTAGAGGGGGGGGCACTGAGTAAAGAGTGAACAGGATCAAAAGTCACTGAGTCTCTACATCCTTCACTATACTACAGAAGAGATATGATACACCTGTACAGAGGAGGGAACAGGTGAGGAGGTGAAGGTGATCAGGCTCCTCCTGATGATCAGCTGAACCTCTTTATCAACACCAGAGCTAACGCTACATGCTAACGATGTTGAAAGGGCCACACCTGTGTTTTTACCTATTTCAGCTCCTTCATGTGAACGTTGATGTGTTTAATTCCTGTTTTAACTGTTTTAACTGTTAAAGGTCCCGCAGGTGTTTTTTTGTCTGGGGGCAGCAGAACGTTTAATCTGAGTCCAGGGTTCCTCAGGGATCAACTCTTCATCCTTCAGCTCTACGCACTAACATGGAGATCAGACAGAAGTGAGAGCAATGTTTCATCTTCTGGACGATTTCCTGATCACATGATCTCAGCTTCACAGTCAGGGTCACGGGGTCAGGGAGGAGTCACAGAGGAACACAAACTAAAGACAAAGGTGAAGCTCAGGTTGATGCTGTTGTGTCATTAGACCAGAAAATCTCATTTTATAAAGAACAAGAGGAACAAGAGGAAACGACCTTTTGTTTTCTCCTCATAATGACAGAAATGAACCTGTTAACCTGAACATGTTCATCTGTTCTGGACGTTTGTCTTTATAAACCGAGGGTTCCAGGTGTTTACTGATCTGAGCTGAAGGTTTGATCAGGTTCAGGTAACTGAACTCACCTGAACCTGAACACAACTGTGTGCAGCTCCGACACCTTTCAAACTGTAAAACTCATGAAAACCTGGAGGTTTAACATCTAAAAACTCAGGTGTGGTCCTTAAAGGCCTCTTCTCTTCAGCTGGTCGTTGTGATCTGTGGGTGAGGGAGGGACTCACCTGTCAGGTGACAGTTTCAACCACTTCATCTTCAAACAGGACAAAGTGTTTTAGTTCATCAGGTCTCCTCAGATCACCTGTGTACTCACCTGGTCCCAACAACCCAGTTTCTTCATCTGATGGATTTTATGAAACTGACCTGATCATCATCATCATCATCATCATCGTCTGGCTCACCTGTTCATCACTTAAATAAACCGACAACAGTAAAAACATAAATAAAACTAACACCTTCATCACACCTCAGTGAAGTGATGTGTGGGATATGCAGCCGCTGCAGAGTCGCACTGAGCATGCTCAGACAGTCAGCGAGGCTCTGCCATCATGACGTGCAGCTCAGACTAACAGAGCAGGAAGTTCAGCAGGAGAATCAGGAGCAACATCAGCCCCTCCTCACTGACCTGCTGCAGCATTTATGGAGGATGTCCAGGTGACAGGTGTGACCCGGTGTCTTAGTTGCAGTGCATGCTGGGAGACGAGGAGTCGGGCCGTGAGCCGGGAGGTGGAGGTGCTGAGGTACATTCACTCCCTGCAGGTGGATGTGGAGACAGAGACGCTGATGTTGGTGTGTGGGCTCCTCGTCAGGCTCCTCCCGCTCAGACGTCGTCAAATATCCGGCTGCGAGACGACGACATGGACAGGTACCGTCCTCCCGCGTGTCTGCAGGACAACACACACACACACACACACACACACACACACACACACACACTGAGACAAGTCTGGACTGGACACAACCTCAGTAACAGAGACACAGAGATAAACATCCGTCCTCGTGGACCCAGAGGAGGACATCCTGCTCACCTGCCGGACTCGCCGTCCAGGGGCTCGTCTGTCAGAGAGTCGGCGTTGAAGTCAAGGGGCTCGGCGTCCTGCAGCAGCTCGATGCAGTCCCTCTCTGCTCGACCCCCGGAGCGAGAATACTTGGCCTCTGTTCAGACGACAGCAGCGGCTGAGATCTGAACGTGGATCAGTGTTAACGTCAGAGGAGAATCAGAGTCGGACTCACGTCTGCTGCTGCTGGACGTCACCGAGTCCGAGTAACTGGTCTCCTTCATCTCGTGGCTGCTCCTGTTCCTGGTGGCGTAGTCCTCCCTCGGGTTTCCGTAGCGCTCCTTCCACTCCTGCAACGCAGCAGATGTTGGCGTGACGCTCTGACAGACACGCAGATGTGTGGACAGGTTCATCTGAGGCTGAACCAGACAGGAAGTTCAAGTTTATCTAAGAATATGATTTAATTAAAGAGCTGAGCGGCCCCTCCCACTGTCGCCACCTCAGGGCCCCTGGGAGGGGCCACCTGACGAATCAGTGATGACTGTCACTCAAAGGTCACTTCCTGTTTTCAGCAGGTGGCGCTGTCACTATGACATCATACTAACACACAGAGGGACACGGACACTGCGGCATCATCGAGGTCTGAAGTGTTGTCTGACCCGGTCTGAGGGGGTGTGGTCGACCTGCTGGGACGACGTCACCTCTCCTGTCACCACTGGGGGGGCGCTGTGACTATGACTGACTCCTGACATTTGGACGTCTTCAGACCTGACTCTGATCAAACCTGAAGTCTGGACAATGTGAGCTGGAGAAACAACAACTTCCTGTTTCATGGTGACACATTTAGAGTCGCTGCTGTGCCACAGGCGGGCCGCTCAATGGAAACTCAAAAACTTCACAATTCACAAAGGTTCAGATCAGACTGAGATAAGATGATGCTGATGTGATTCTTTCTGTGGGAGGAGCTACAGTAGAACACCTGTAAATCACAAACATTTCCTCCTGAACTTCACACATGCAGGTGAAACACAGGGCGAGAAGTGACTCATTGAACTTTTCTAGGAGGCACCATCATGTAACACACCTGTGCAACAGGTAAATGTCAGAGCTGAGGTGTGATGAGCTGTGAACATGTTTAGGCTCAAACAGGAAATTCACTTTGATAAGAAACATGTAAACAGGAGCCTCAGTCGCTGCTTGACGACCGAGACACGTCCAGGTAAAATATCACAGACGGAACTTTCTACCTGACACATGTTTACAGGCTGTTGTTAAGAAGAAGAAGAAGAAGGAGAAGAAGAAGAAGAAGAAGAAGAAGAAGAAGAAGAAGAAGGAGAAGAAGAAGAAGAAAAAGGAGAAGAAGGAGAAAACGAAGAAGGGGAAGAAGGAGAAGAAGAAGAACAAGGAGAAGAAGAAGAAGAAGAAGAAGAAAAAGAAAAAGAAGGAGAAGGAGAAGAAGAAGAAGGAGAAGAAGAAGAAAAAGAAGAAGAAGAAGAAGAAGAAGAAGAAAAAGAAGAAGGAGAAGAAGGAGAAGGAGAAGAAGGAGAAGGAGAAAAAGAAGAAGAAGAAGAAGAAAGAGGAGAAGAAGAAGAATGAGAAGAGGAAGAAAAAGAAGAAGGAGAAGAAGGAGAAGAAAAAGAAGGAGAAGAAGGAGAAGAAGAAAAAGAAGAAGGAGAAGGAGGAGAAGAAGAAGAAAAAGAAGGAGAAGGAGGGAAAGAAAAAGAAGGAGAAGAAGGAGAAGAGGAAGAAAAAGAAGAAGGAGAAGAGGAAGAAAAAGAAGAAGAAGGAGAAGAAGGAGAAGAAGAATAAGAAAGAAGGAGAAGAAGAAAAAGAAGGAGAAGAAGGAGAAGAAGAGGGAGAGGAAGAAGGAAAAGAAGAAGAAAAAGAACAAGAACAAGAAGAAGAAAAAGAAGGAGAAGAAGGAAAAGAAGGAGAAAAAGAAGGAGGAGAAGAAGAAGAATAAGAAAAAGGAGGAGAAGAAGAAAAAGAAGGAGGAGAAGAAGGAGAAAAAGAAAAAGGAGAAGAAGAAGAAGAAAAAAGAAAAAAGGAGAAGAAGAAGAAGAAGAAGAAGAAGAAGAAGGAGAAGAAGAAGAAAAGGAGAAGAAGAAGAAGAAGGAGAAGAAGACACTGGACTCACCCTCCGTCTGTTCTCTCCATCTTCAATCCTCTGCCTCTTCCTCTTCTCTGTAAAACACACACTCTGTCACTATCACAGCTCATCAGTCCTGCTCTCTGTGAGTCATCGTTACCGCGGCGCTCACCTCGGCGAATCAGCTCCTTCCCCTCATCGATCAGGTCAGAGGTCATTTCACTGTCGCCCATAAACTGCTGGAAGCCCAGAAGGTTCAGGCAGCGAGTCCCCAGACTGAGGAGAAACCAGGTCAGTGTTAATCTGTGTGTGTGTGTGTGAGTGAGAGACCCTCAGACCCTCAGACCCTCAGACCCTCAGAGCCTCAGAGCCTCAGACTCTTCCCTGTGAAGACTTTAAAACCTCGGTGGAGCCTGACATGAGCTGCGTCTCACCTGAAGTAGGTGGCGATACAGAGGATGACGATCAGCATGGGGTAGTAGATGTAGAAGCCGTTGGCGATGAAGGAGAGAACGCGCATCGACCCCATGATCTGAAAAACAGGTCAGACGTGTGGTGAACAGGTGACCCTGCTCAGAGGTCACTGACAGGTGAGTGTGACTGCAGGTGGTTTACTGAGGTGTAGGCGGTCTGCTCCTTCTGCTGGTGGGAGATGGCCGAGTCCATGTGGATCAGACCCAGGAAGTTGAGGCACAGGGGGGGGGTCAACCGACAGAACAGCCTGTGGATCAGGAGAAGACGTCAGTCGCCTGTCCTCCCATCATGCATCACTGCTGGAGTCTGATCCTGAATCACATGACGGACTCAGGTCAGACTCTGTTAGTGGAGGAACCCTGATCCTGATTTCACTGCAGGTCCTGTAGTTTCTGGGTAAACGGGTATCGTTTGAATTCATTGATTCTGATTATCTGATATATTGATTATTGATTCTGGTTTTAACTGATTCCCTGCTCTGATTCCAAAATGGTTACAGATGTTTAGAAAACAAAAATCTTTACAGTGTTGACGAACATCAACAGTCGACTGTATTCACTGTTTTTATCCAATGAAAACGTCTGATCCACAGACATGAGCTTTAAAAACATTCAACCATAAAGATCAAGGATGAGGCTCCTGATCGGAGACAAAGCTGCTGTTGTGTTGATGCAGGACGTAGACAGGTCCTGGCAGATAGATACATACATCTATCTGTGTAGAAACAATAAGCACAACAGAATGTCAATTCTTTTATTTTGAAACCATTTCTAATTTGGAACTGGTTTCAATCTCAGACTCTATTTCTGAAGTGAAATATTCTTTAATAATTCAGTCACTTTAGTCCGACTTTACCCACAATCTGTCATTAACTTAGTTAATTAGTTCAGTCTGTGTATGTACATGTTTATTATCATGTTGATTTTATCTAAAAGAAGCTGCGCTCTTATTGTGACGACTTCCTGTCACTCACATGCCGCTGAACTGGAGGCTGTAGGCGTCAGTCTGGTGATGGGACGCCAGGTAGTAGTAGTTGAAGACCCGGATGCGGAACACGGTGGAGTACACACAGGTGCACAGGAAGAAGATTGTGATGAAGCACGCCATCTGGTGGACACAGGTGAAAACACAACACCTGTCAGATTAATCACAGCTGGAGGTCTCCAACTGGACCCCCAGCACCTGGTCCCTGTGTGAGGTCACAGGTCGGGAGGTCACTGATGGAGCCTCCTGGTGGTCAAACGGTAGAAAACACAGTGAGTGAAGAGATCAGAGGAAATTCTCAGATCAATTCTCAAATCAGGATTAGACCAGAAGTGGGTCATAATAATTCTTCAACAGTGTTCAGGGATGAAACACAGTAGTTAATTATATTAGTTCGATGAAGGCACAGACTGATACTGTTCTCAGACTGATCCCACAACTGTACAGTTAATATGAACCAGCAGGCGGTTACTCTGACCTCGATGTACAGGTAGTTGTAGTCCCTCTCAGCCAGCTGGATGAAGACGGCGAACAGAGACAGGACGGGACGCGTGCTGAAGAAGGTGCACTCAGACCAGACCACGGCCACGCTGAACAGGGTCAGCACCACGGACAGCAGCCGGTAGAACCAGCGCTTCAGGAGACACTCCCAGTACCACTCTGAGAGAGAGAGAGAGAGAGAGAGAGGGAGAGAGAGGGAGAGAGAGACACAGAGAGAGACACAGAGAGAGAGAGAGGGAGAGAGGGAGGGAGAGAGAGAGACACAGAGAGAAACAGAGAGAGAGAGAGAGAGAGAGAGGGAGAGAGGGACACAGAGAGAGAGAGAGAGGGAGAGACACAGAGAGAGACACAGAGAGAGAGGGAGAGAGGGAGAGGGAGAGACACAGAGAGAGAGAGAGAGAGAGAGAGAGGGAGAGAGGGAGAGAGACACAGAGAGAAACAGAGAGAGAGAGAGAGAGAGAGAGAGGGAGGGAGAGAGAGGGGGAGAGAGAGACACAGAGAG
The DNA here is from genome assembly GCF_046630095.1 of Trachinotus anak. Lineage (NCBI taxonomy): Eukaryota > Metazoa > Chordata > Actinopteri > Carangiformes > Carangidae > Trachinotus > Trachinotus anak. The sequence goes on along the minus strand of NW_027273886.1, from coordinate 380,327 downwards.
AGAGAGAGGGAGAGAGGGAGAGGGAGAGAGAGACACAGAGAGACACAGAGAGAAACAGAGAGAGAGAGAGAGAGAGAGAGAGAGAGAGAGGGAGAGAGGGGGAGAGAGAGACACAGAGAGAGAGAGAGGGAGAGAGGGAGAGGGAGAGAGAGACACAGAGACACAGAGAGAGAGAGAGGGAGAGAGGGAGGGAGAGAGAGAGAGACACACACAGAGAGAAACAGAGAGAGAGAGAGAGAGGGAGAGAGAGAGAGACACAGAGAGAGAGAGAGGGAGAGAGACAGAGAGAGAGACACAGAGAGAGAGAGGGAGAGACACAGAGAGAGAGAGACACAGAGAGCGAGAGGGAGAGACACAGAGAGAGAGAGAGGGAGGGGGAGAGAGAGAGAGAGACAGAGAGAGAGACACAGAGAGAGGGAGGGAGAGAGAGAGAGAGACACAGAGAGAGAGAGGGAGAGAGACAGAGATAGTGAGAGAGAGAGGGAGAGAGAGACAGAGAGAGAGAGACACAGAGAGAGGGAGAGAGAGAGAGAGAGACACAGAGAGAGAGAGACACAGAGAGAGGGAGAGCGAGAGAGAGAGACACAGAGAGAGGGAGAGAGAGAGGGAGAGAGAGAGAGACACAGAGAGAGACAGAGAGAGGGAGAGAGAGAGAGAGACACAGAGAGAGGGAGAGAGAGACAGAGAGAGGGAGAGAGAGAGGGAGAGAGAGAGAGAGACAGAGAGAGAGAGAGACAGAGAGAGAGAGAGAGAGAGAGAGAGAGAGAGAGACACAGAGACACACAGTTGGATTCAGCTCCTGTTTCTGTTGAGTGTAAATCACCATCAACCATCAGTCAAACGTCAGGTTGTGTTAAAGTTTCCTCACAGTTCAGCTGCTCTCTCAGCTGCTCTCTCAGCTGCTCTCTCACCTGTTCTCTCTGCAGAGAAGCACACTTTCAAATGGAAACTTCATTATTTAAATTCTGTTTTAAATTCTGTTTAATTCCCTTTATTTCTTCATTATTTTCATATAGTCTGGTTTGTCACAGTTTTTCTCAGTCAGTGTTTCTCACTAAAACAAACATGTCGAACGTATCGACATCGTTTACTTTCATGTTTGCTGTAGTTTTCTTCTTCCTTTGCTTTTGTTGGTGTTCGGCTCATTTCTCAGCTCATCACTGCTCCAACAGTCAGAGGAGACGTGAGACTGTGGATCCCGTCACCCTCAGCTCCACAGGGAACCTCTCACACTGATTTCGTCATTTACGTCATTCGTCGTATTTAAGGTCATCAGGTCTCACTACATCTACAGCTCATGTAGAACAGGTGGATTTACCTGTGTAGAAGAGTACTAATGTTTAAAACCCTGGCTGGGACTGGAGGCTGGAGCTCAGACCCACCTACAGTCGGGGTGTAGACGTATCTGCTGAACCAGCCGGCCGGCTCTGAGGACTGGAAGCTGTGGACAAACTGGTGGGTTGAACTGGTCTCGTTCTTGGCCACGTCCTCCAGGTGGATGGCCTGCTGCAGGAGGATCTGCCACTGCACACGAGTCCTGTTGTGTCTCTGAACCGCGTAGATCACCTGCACACACACACATCCAGTCTAAAGGTAGACGTCCATGTGTTTGTGATTATAAAGCAGGTCTAGGTTCTATATTAATACTGTGAAAGTATCAAAGCCTCAGTCCACAGAGAAATGCACACAGCCTGTATTCAGACCCTGAGCCTTAAAACCAGCCGTCAGGACTTCTGGAACTTTGTGATGTCACAACAAAGCAGTCACCGCTCTCAGCCATGCCCCCAGTCCCACCCACCTGGACCCACCATCCAACCTTGCAGGATTTAGTTTCTCTGAGTGTTTACCTGAAATCTGCTGTATCTTTATTCAGAAAGCAGTCAGCCAATCAGAAGAGAGGCAGTTTTTAACCCTTGTGTGTCTTTAGGGACATTTTTGTCCTTGATTATTTGTGTTACTTTTCAGGATATGGAAAATTACAACAGTGGTCTCATGTAAAAAAGGATTAAAATCCTGAAAATGATTGAATGTTTTGGTTGCGATCAGGACTGATGCTGAATAAAAATATTAATTCAGTGAAAGTGAAAAATAATATGAATATATATCTTTATTCAGTGTCAGGTTTTCAAAAGGACAAAGAAGAGTTAATCTAATTCGATAAAAATCTTAAGGTGAGCTGCACCTGTGGACCTGACCTGAGGTGACCCCTGACCTGAGGTGACCCCTCTCACCTGTTTGTGAAGCTTCACCAGGCTCTTCTCACTGGGGTACGTGTTCTGTTTGTCGTCAAAGTCCTCGTAGTCGTCCATGTTCCTGCCCATCTTCTCCTGGTAATCCACCGGGCACTGAGGGGGGGGGCAGATCGATCAGTCCGATCACTGATATCCGATCAATCGTGAGGCGAAGAGCTGCACTTACCTTCCTGAGGATTGTGTCGATGTACTTCCTCAGTGGATGGTTGTACTTGATGGACTCGCTGACCTTCCTCACCTCCTGCAGCGGAACACACCTCACAGTCAGACCCTGACCTTTGAACTCTGCACCTCACGGTGACTTCCTGTCTGCAGCTCACCTCCATGACGTCCTCCAGGTTCTCCTCTGCATCCGCCTTCTCTGTCATCAGTTTGGACGCCTTGAAGTACGTCTTGATGAGCTGGTGCCCGTGCCGCGAGGCGTTCCAGTAGGAGCGAGGGATCTCCACCAGACCGTAACCCAGCAGCAGCACCAGCAGGAACAGGCCCCAGGTGTTCGCCGCCGTGATGCCGATGGTCTGGAGCTCGTACCTGAACCAGACCGGGAGGACAAGACCACACAACTGTCACACAGGGACTGAGAGGGTTCTTCACGGTCCTGGGACCGGTTCTACTGAAACAAAATCAACATGGACCAGGACCAGGATCAGTCAGAACAGGGACACTAGTCTGCATGATAAGAAACTGTTGGACAGGCCTCTGGTCTAGATCCTGGTCTCTCTCCTAGTCCACCTCCTGGTCTACCTCCTGGTCTACCTCCTGGTCTCTCTCCTTGTCTACCTCCTGGTTTACCTCCTGGTCTACCTCCTGGTCTCTCTCCTAGTCCACCTCCTGGTCTCTCTCCTGGTCTCTCTTCTAGTCCACCTCCTGGTCTACCTCCTTGTCTACCTCCTGGTTTACCTCCTGGTTGATCTTCTGGTCTACCTCCTGGTCTACCTCCTGGTCTACCTCCTGGTCTACCTCCTTGTCTACCTCCTTGTCTACCTCCTGGTCTCTCTCCTTGTCTACCTCCTTGTCTACCTCCTTGTCTCTCTCCTGGTCTACCTCCCGGTCTACCTCCCGGTCTACCTCCCGGTCTAACTCCCGGTCTACCTCCCTGTCTAACTCCCTGTCTACCTCCCTGTCTACCTCCCTGTCTAACTCCCTGTCTAACTCCTCGTCTACCTCCTGGTCTCTCCCCTGGTCTATCTCCTGGTCTCTCCCCTGGTCTACCTCCTTGTCTACCTCCTGGTCTCTCTCCTTGTCTACCTCCTGGTCTCTCTCCTGGTCTACCTCCTGGTCTACCTCCTGGTTTACCTCCTGGTCTCACCAGGACTCACCAGGACAGGTGCCACTCGGGGTGAACGGCCACGTAGATGAGCAGAGAGCCAAAGATCAGCAGGTAGGTCCCGTAATAAATCGCGTTTTCTATCAGAGCAGTCTTAATCTTCCCGGTGATGGAGAATCCTCCAGAGCGAGCGTAAGACTGCATGAAGGGCAGCAGCAGCCTGAGGACACAGGAAGACCACTTCAGACCGCTTCAGACCATTTCAGACACAGATCTGTCAGACCGCTTCAGACTCAGACCACTTCAGACCACTTCAGACACAGACCCCTTCACACCACTTCAGACACAGACCCCTTCACACAGATTCAGACCACTTCACACGCTTCAGACCACTTCAAACCACTTCACACAGACTGACCAGGTGAGACACTGGGACGTCCAGTACACCACCCTCCAGAAGACAGGCATGATGCCATCAGGGATGTAGCTCCATGGCTTGTAGCATGGCTGAGGGGGACTGTTGAAGACAAGAGGAGCAGGGGGTCAGCAGAGACCCAGACTGAGGCTGGTCCAGACCGTGACCCTTTATGACCTTGTGGGACCTGATTCAGCTGCTCAGCTCCGTCAGATGATTTTATTTCTCTAAAGCTCAGTTAGAAAAAGTTCTTTGATAAATCTGATGTTAGTTTCTGTCTTTTTCAGGATGAATCATTTGCTCTGTAAAAATCCAGAAGAACTGTGACATGAAACCTTCATGTGTCCTGCTGGGTCTGAATAAATATTCACGTCACTGATACAAACAAAGAAGCAGCAAAACCTTTCAAACTATTGATCGATTATCAAAATGGTTGCAGATGAATTTTCTCTCAGTCGATTGATGACTGGTGATTTCAGCTGTGTTTTAAATTTAAATCCTGTCAGGACCTTTGTATCTGCAGACGTTCACACTCAGATTAAAACCTACTGACACATAATTAACACGCTGACAGGACCTGGGCCTCTGAGGAGCAGACTGACCTCTTGGTGGGTGTGACAGATGTGTTTGCCGACGTGTGATTGGATGGTAACGGGCTGACGGTGGGAACTGAAGCGTGCTGCTCATGGTCTATCTTGCACTGTTTGTAGATTGTCTGTGAGGAGAGAACAGAGACACACACTCAGTGCAGGTTTTTGTGCAGATGTGTGAATGTGAGGGACACATGCTCAGGACTGACCGTGCTGACGTCCAGAGGCAAGATGAAGACGATGAGGAAGCACAGGTACCAGGCCAGCAGCGTGCCAAACAGCACCATGCGCTGCTGCTTCTTGAAGTCTCCATACCGGTGCAGCAGGAACAGCGCCAGGAAAAACACCACCACGATCTCGATCCCCAGAGCGGCCCCGCTCATCCTGCTGCGCTGGTCTCGGCAGCCCTGCAGGAACCTGCAGGAGGAGGGACAGGTGAGTTAGCTCCTCTGTCAGTGAGACTGTGGGCGCCCTCAGCAACAACAGCTCGGGGCTAAAAACAGGGCAGAGCTGATCTGAGGTCTGCCTAATATTTAACCTTCTCTTTGTTTCCTTTGCTGAGCTGCAGTGACACAAACACAGAGACGGATGTTGGTACTAAAACCAAACGTTACAGGAAACAGACTGTTGAAGCCTGTTCTTTAGTATTGATGAACACACTGTAATTACTGCTGTAACTCAGTTAGTGAGGATTTTAATTAGAGCCCAGTGAAGGACTGAGGTTTGGTTACAGTAGGACTCATCACTTACAACGTCCCAATGATTCTTATACCAAAATAAATATTGATTTAATATGTGTCTGACACAGGGATCCTGGTCCTGGTTCTGGTTCAGAACTACAACGCTGATCAGCTTCAATGATCTGAAATGATTTAAAACTGCTTTCTGAGGGGCCAATTCATCCCCAGGCTCTGAAATGACTGAAGGAGGATGTGGCCCCTGTTCACCTGAACCACCAACACCACCCTGAAGGAGGGAACCAGAGGCTCGAGAAAAACCACCCAATCCTGCAGCTGCTGGTCCAGAGGACAGGAGAACTCTACACAGTGATCCACATGAAGACACCATCACGTCTCACTGCCTCCACTGAGCAACCAACAGAGGCATTCTAGTCTATTCTATTCTGTTTTTATTCTTATTCTATTTTTATTCTATTCTATTCTATTCCATTTTTATTCTATTCTATTTTTATTCTGTCCTGTTCTGAGTTGACATCAAGACTCATTTGTCAGTGACTTCCTCCTCCTTACAGCTGACTCTCAGCCGATCACATGATCGATCACATGTCTGATCAGAGAGGGAACGATCGGTCCGACGGGTGGATCCTCTCAGTTCACTCTATGTAACTGTTTACATTTATATTTCCTGTGTGTGTTCGGCTAAAGAAAACCGTTCTGTTTACTGGTGTTGGTTCCTGCTCAGACGGCGCTGGCTGTTACTGTGACTGGTGCAGGTCACGTGGCTCCGTGCTGGACTGTGTTCATGTGTTCATATGTTCATGTGGTTGACAGGACACAAACACTGAGTCTCGACCGGTGCAGCTTGTTTGGGCACATTTTGACTTCAGTGAAGACGAACAAAAAGATGTCAAATACAATCAGACTGCTGATTATGAAGAGGCTCAAAGAGAGAGAGACCAAGTAAATACTCATTGATCAAAACCACAGGAAACATGAAATAATCATGATATTGATTTGAAGTCATATCACCAGCCTATGTGTGTGTATGTGTGTGTGTGTGTGTATCGTAATACACATCTTCACCAGACACAGACACAGAGAGAGAGAGAGAGAGAGAGAGTGTGTGTGTGTCAGAGAGTGTGTGTGTGTGTGTCAGAGAGTGTGTGTGTGTGTGTGTGTGTGTGTGTGTGTGTGTGTGTGTGTGTGTGTATGTGTGTATCGTAATACACATCTTCACCAGACACAGACACAAAGAAAGAGAGAGAGTGTGTGCGTGTATGTGTATGTATATTGTGATACACATCTTCACCAGAACACAGACAGACAGACACACAGAGAGAGAGAGATAGAGAGAGAGAGAGAGAGTGTGTGTGTGTGTGTGTGTGTGTATGTGTGTGTGTCAGAGTGTGTGTGTATGTGAGTGTGTGTGAGACACAGCTGGTGTGTGTTGTTACCGGGACAGTTCACCTGCAGCAGGTTAATGGAGACACCTCCCTATGAAGCCGTGACTGATCCAGGAACAGTCAGGTGTGTGTGCTGCCACAGAGGTGAGCAGCTGCTGTTCTCCGGTCAGATTAGCGCCACAGTAACGCAGCTACAGCTACAGCTACAGCTACAGCTAACAGCTACAGCTACAGCTACAGCTACAGCTAACAGCTACAGCTAACAGCTACAGCTACAGCTAACAGCTACAGCTAACAGCTACAGCTAACAGCTACAGCTACAGCTACAGCTACAGCTACAGCTACAGCTACAGCTAACAGCAACATAGCGTCGCTGACGTGTCGCCTCTTACCGCGGCTTGTGTGTGGGTGGTAGCGGCCTCCGGAGCACGGTGAGGGGCTCAGGACTCTCTGCAGACCGCTGTGCGCTCACTCTCCGCCGCCTTGTCCATAAAAACCCTCGGTGTCCCGGTGAATCTCTGCTGTTGTCCGAGGAGCATCAGTCACATCCTGGTTCTCTTCTTCCAGGAAGGACGCCGAGGAGCGGACGATGACGTCAGAGATTGGTAACCCGTGGCTCAGCGCATGCGCAGCAGCCCCCTGCAGGCTGACTCGTGTATTACAGTGACAGTGGTCAGGCTGCTGCTGAGTGTGAACTGTTACTCTGTTACTGTACTGGAGTACACATTCATCGTACTTGTACTGCACAGTTTATGCTACTTTATACTGCAGTAAATCTCAAAGGGAAGCAGCCTGAATATCCAACATGTAGGTCTATAAATATATATAAATAAATCAGTAACTTTGTGGTTAAATTGTCTTCTACAAAGGAAGGAACTCAGCTCCACATGTTTTATCTTCTCCTGTGGTTTATCTGAAGTGTTGATCTCCATCAGAAGATATATCTGTGGTTTAAGAACCAAAAACCATCTCAGTGTAGTTTTACATCTCCTCTCTCAGGCTTCTCTCTGGAGCTCTAGCAACAACAGGTCAGTCAGCCAATCAGAGGAGAGGATCTGAACCTCCCTGTTGTGACATCACAAAGTTCCAGAAGTCCTGACGGCTGGTTTTAAGGCTCAGTTTCTGAATACAGGCTGTGAGCATTTCTCTGTGGACTGAGGCTTTGATACTTTCACAGTATTAATATAGAACCTAGACCTGCTTTATTATCACAAACACATGGACATCTGCCTTTAGACTGGATGAGACATTTAACTCACATAAATGTTCCTGTGCTGACATCTTTTATTTATGGAAGATACGACATCTCTAAGTCTTTAATTCCACAGTCACCTGTCAGCTACTTTTAACGAAGACCTGAATGCAGATGTTTTCCTCTGCACACACATTGAATGATGTCTGGAATTAATCGTCACAGGAAACATGACTCAGAAAAATAAACTAGTCCTCATACCTTTTACATAATGTTAAGAAATGTCCTCATTGTGACACCCTTGGTTTACATTATAGGCAATTATCCATCCTCCATATGGATGGAATGTAGCAGCTATTAATTGATGCAGTAATTGATTACTGCATCAATAAAGATCTGTCTACAGTAATCAGTATGTGTCTGTATCTGCTGGGGAACATGTGCTACTTATTCCAGTTGTATTGACCCCACCACACCTCTGGTCAGTGTCTTCTCTCTCAGAGCTCAGGGACACCACACCACCACTGAGTGCAGCTTTGATCGACCTGAGATTAATGTTTGACTCCTGCTGCAGCTCAGCTTCAGTCACACTGATGAGGACAGAGTCTATTTTCAGGTCACAGACCCACATATGGTGGTGCAGTCAGGGACAGAGTCCTTAACAGAGACTTAACTTATCAAAAACCTGATCTTTCTGCTCTTGAACTTCATCGTTCAGGAGCTTTATCCCTGAACAAATATTTACATGATCAGCAGCTATTTCCTAACTTGGTGCCACAGAGGCCAAAATAAGCTCTTTTTGTATGGCTGCACTTTCATGACTCGATGTTGTGCCGCACACTGTGCTGTGACACACGGTCCACGCCGCTGGTCTCTCTGTCCGTGTGATATAATAACTGTTTGCTGTAGTTATGATTTACGATGCTCAGTACAGACAGTCTTCACCAGTGTCTGCAACACAAAGAACGCAGAGGAAGCTGACACACAAACCTGTGTAAAGATGCGTTTTTATGCCAGAGCGGCTGATTGGTCTGGATTTTGATCATTTGCAGGGACTCACCTAATGAGGTCACATCCTCAGTCATGTTTCTCACAACCTAGTTCTCATTTTTATGTTTCAACATGTTTTTTTTTTACACAGCTCATTCATTGGTAGCATGTGACAAATCAGCACCAGCATCAAGATATTATCACCTGTTCAATGATGGAAGAAATGTTCAGACTCTTTCCTGAAGTAAAAGAACTAACAGCTACAATCAATGCAGAAAAATGTCTCCTGTGATTGATATTAAAAATTATATCATCAGATCAACTATTTTCCTCATTTTCCTCATTTCCTGAGCTTTTTCTTGATTAATTTGGGCGATGTCTTTAAACCAATAGTCAGAAATATTCAGTTTAATATCATATATAACAGAAAAAGATCTAAATAGTCACCTATTAACTTCCTGTTCATCAACACGTCAGCTCATGTGTTTATTACCATGAATCAGTTTTTACTGTTTATAGGAAACATGATGTGGTGCAGCTGCTCCTGTGAACTCACACTGTGTTTACATGTTGTCATCTGTTTTAATACACCCTGGTTTTCTGTGAGGACAGGCTGTCACTGTGAGGACAGGCTGTCACTGTCTCTGTCTCTGTGAGGACAGGCTGTCACTGGGAGGACAGGCTGTCACTGTCTCTGTCTCTGTGAGGACAGGCTGTCTCTGTGAGGACAGGCTGTCACTGTGAGGACAGGCTGTCACTGTCTCTGTCTCTGTGAGGACAGGCTGTCACTGGGAGGACAGGCTGTCACTGTCTCTGTCTCTGTCTCTGTGAGGACAGGCTGTCACTGTCTCTGTCTCTGTGAGGACAGGCTGTCTCTGTGAGGACAGGCTGTCACTGTGAGGACAGGCTGTCACTGTCTCTGTCTCTGTGAGGACAGGCTGTCACTGGGAGGACAGGCTGTCACTGTCTCTGTCTCTGTCTCTGTGAGGACAGGCTGTCACTGTCTCTGTCTCTGTGAGGACAGGCTGTCACTGTGAGGACAGGCTGTCTCTGTCTCTGTCTCTGTGAGGACAGGCTGTCACTGTCTCTGTCTCTGTGAGGACAGGCTGTCACTGTGAGAACAGGCTGTCACTGTCTCTGTCTCTGTCTCTGCGAGGACAGGCTGTCACTGGGAGGACAGTCTGTCTCTGTGAGGACAGGCTGTCAATGCGAGGACAGGCTGTCACTGTCTCTGTCTCTGTCTCTGTCTCTGTGAGGACAGGCTGTCTCTGCGAGGACAGGCTGTCACTGGGAGGACAGTCTGTCTCTGTGAGGACAGGCTGTCACTGTGAGGACAGGCTGTCACTGTCTCTGTCTCTGTCACTGTGGGGACAGTCTGTCACTGTGAGGACAGGCTGTCACTGTGAGGACAGGCTGTCACTGTCTCTGTCTCTGTGAGGACAGGCTGTCACTGGGAGGACAGGCTGTCACTGTCTCTGTCTCTGTCACTGTGGGGACAGGCTGTCACTGGGAGGACAGGCTGTCACTGTCTCTGTCTCTGTGAGGACAGGCTGTCTCTGCGAGGACAGGCTGTCACTGGGAGGACAGGCTGTCACTGTCTCTGTCTCTGTGAGGACAGGCTGTCTCTGCGAGGACAGGCTGTCACTGCGAGGACAGGCTGTCACTGTCTCTGTCTCTGTCACTGTGGGGACAGGCTGTCACTGCGAGGACAGGCTGTCTCTGTCTCTGTCACTGTAGGGACAGTCTGTCACTGTGGGGACAGTCTGTCTCTGTGAGGACAGGCTGTCTCTGTCTCTGTCTCTGTCACTGTGGGGACAGTCTGTCACTGTGGGGACAGTCTGTCTCTGTGAGGACAGGCTGTCTCTGTCTCTGTCTCTGTCACTGTGGGGACAGTCTGTCTCTGTGAGGACAGGCTGTCTCTGTCTCTGTCTCTGTCACTGTGGGGACAGTCTGTCACTGTGGGGACAGTCTGTCTCTGTGAGGACAGGCTGTCTCTGTCTCTGTCTCTGTCACTGTGGGGACAGTCTGTCACTGTGAGGACAGGCTGTCTCTGTCTCTGTCTCTGTCTACTCACCGGTCTAGAATACGTCTTTTCATGTCCTGAAGTTAGCGTGCTAACCAGCTAGCACTGTCCCGTCTCACGACTGCAGCGTCCAGTCTGTCCTGAAGATGTAGCTGCTCTGAGGACGTGTTAGTGACTCAGTAACAGAGCTAGCTGGTTAGCATGCTAACTGCAGAGGAGGAAAAGAAGTGATCGACACAGAAACAAAACAAGAGGACGAGTCACAATCAGGAGACACTTCATTGTGATTAGTTAAAAGATATAATAATTCTGAGTTACCACGTCAATATTATCAGATGCTACGAGATAAAGTTAATATACTTGGTCAAAATTTGCCAATGACATAGTAAATCAAAATAAAATATAAGAAACATTACACAATTATTGATTATTATATTTATTCATTTCTGAGTCAAAATAATGAGAAAAGTCTGAGACAGTTGGAGATAGTCACCTGTCCCCCCCCCCACAGAGGAGGAGGGGTCTAACCGCGGGGACACTCCTGACCCCGCCGACCATCGATCACTCCGTCAGCGCGCTCTGTGATTGGCTGTGCGCAGGTGTTCACGTGGACCCTGACTGGGTTTGGAAGCCGCGAGAGAGAGGCTCGCGACCAGACCGGAGAGTGAGACCGGACCGCGTCATCGAACCGGGACGAGGAGTTCACACCGAGGCTGCTGAGGCCCGGAACCGGAGAACCGGAGAGAAGCCGGGGAGAGCCGTCCCTGGTCCTCAGCAGCGGCTCCAGGTGACCCTACCTGAGCGCGTCCTGTGTGAACTGTCGCAGCAGCGTGACGCAGCGGAGCAGCTGCACCTGCACAGGTGGGTGTGAGCCGCTTCACGGTTTACAGCGGGGGGGGGGGGGCAGGTGCACTTCCTGCTCCCTCATCATTAACTTCTTCATAGAATCAAAGTCAGAATCGTGAGTCCAGGTTTTCATCGGACAGAAAGCAGCTTGAGAAGCAGGTAAGGTGTGGATGGTTCAGGTGAAGTACACCTGCATGTGAAGTGGACTGTGGCTCAGGCTCAGTGTTCAGACACGCTGCAGGAGCTGTGAGAGGCTGTGAGACATAACTGACCTGTGGATGTTATTGTAATGTGTAGGTGATGATTCAGTCCAACTCTCTTCTTCCTGTCTTTCAGTGTTCTGTGCCTGTCCCCCCCCCGAGCCCACCATGCCGATTGACATGGCCCTGCCTCTGTTCCTGTCCAACGAGGACTTCGTCTACAGGACGACTCCCAAAACATGCAAACCTGCTCTGAGCTCGTGCCTCAGGTTCCAGCCCCCGCACTGTGAGAATCAGCCTGAGGTTGGAAGATCCTCCACCAAAGACACAAGAAAAGCTAGAAAGCAGGTGACGTTCGCTGATCAAAAAGGCCTGTCTCTAACCAAGGTGAAGGTCTTCTCCCCGCTCAGCGACCCCATCGATATTCCCCTGAACATCCAGGAGATGCTGAGCTCTGCTGTCTCTCTGGCAGCTGAGGAGGACAGACTGGTGCTGGACTTCACTCAGCCCTCCTCAGACTACCTGCACTTCCGTCAGAGCCTGGAGAGGAACAGGGTGAGCCTGGAGCACTGCGTGCTGAAGGAGAAGGCTTTAGCAGGAACCGTTAAGGTCAGAAACGTGTCCTTTGAGAAGTCTGTGAGGCTGCGGGTGACCTTCGACACCTGGAAGAGCCACACGGACGTGGACTGTGTGTACATGAAGGACGCCTACCCCAGCTCGTACAGTGACACCTTCTCCTTCGAGGTGTCCCTGCCTGAGGAGCTGCAGCCTTACGAACGCGTTGAGTTCGCCATCTGTTACGAGGCGGGCGGGCGGGAGTACTGGGACAGCAACCAGGGGGACAACTACAGGGTCGTCTGGTCCTCCATGAAGAGGGGCCGTCAGGAGGCCTGCAGCCGCCACACGAACTCCTGTGACTTTGGGATTCATTTCGACCGGTACGGCAGCCCCACCTGCTCACACGGGATCTTCCCTGATTGGCCGAGTTACGCCGGGTACGAGGATATCGGCCCGTACTACTGAACACCAGTCAGGGTCAGTTTTTAAACCTGCTCATGACGTCTGCTGAAGGTCATCACACATGTGACCTCTGCAGATTTTAGTCCAACGAGCTCTCAATGTGAAATATGACTGATGTGACTCATGAAGGGTTTTTGTTTGGTGGGGGGTGGGGGCGGTGCACATGTGGTTACCTGTAGAGGTGAATCTACCTGCAGACTCAGGCTACAACCAAGTGTTACTGTATTAACTGATTAACTGTTTCATCTATGAAATGTCAGGAGCAGATACTGGAGCTGGTGATTATCAGAGCTTCAGAGGAGTTTCCTGTGACCGATCGCTTCATAAACCTGATCCTGAAGCAGGACCAGGTGTGTTTTTAAAAGACGCTAAAACAACATGTTCTTCCTCAGTGTGGTTCAGAGACATTGATGCAGAGTGAAGGGGACACGTCCAGATCTGGACGTGTCCCCTTCACTCTGCCTCAGGCCTGGTGTTAACATGTATCAGCTGGTGCTGAAGCAGCAGAGACTTCAGAACCTGTGGCTCGTTGTTATCGTCTCCATCTGCAGTAATTATCTCTGGATGAGCCGATTCATGCTGTAAAACATCATTAGTTCCCTGAAACTCACTTTGTCCAGAGACTCACTTCATTTCAGGTTCATATATTGTTATTTTATAAAGTTTCAGTGACTGTTTTTGTGAGGACGATGATCGATGGAGGACAAGGTGTGGTTCTGATCAGGTTCTTGTTGATCAGGTTCTTCAGCGCTGCTCCAGACTCAGACCTGATGTGTAGAGAAACCACATGTTGTTGTTGTGATGTTGAGTAAAACTGTTTGTGTGTTTTGATTGATAGATTTTTTAAAACTGTCTTGTGTGCAGTGTGTCAGGTTCAATGTGCTGCTGTGATGTATGAGATGAATTTTAAAGAGTAATTTAAAAACACTGGTCAATAAAGTCATATGTTCTAAGTTCTCGTAATGTTCCACATTAACGTTTGTTAAATAGTGTCTTACCAAACAGAAACTGAAGAGGAGCAGGAAACTCTCTCCTCTTCATTCAGCATGTGATCAGTCCAGCTCCTCCTGTTTTACATCACTGTTACATTTATTCACATATTGAAGCAAAACACTCGAACTGATCCCAAACCAGATCAAAGAAATAAGATCATTTACAAGTTTAACAAAACATCTGAAACTCACATCAGACCTGATTCGGTGAAACCTGAAGAACCAGGAGGTTCCACGGAGATGAAATAAAGATGAAGTTATTGAGCTCGGGCCTGTGAAGGTCCCACGGCTGCAGTTCCCCCTCATGTCCGCCAGATGGAGGCAGAGTCCTGCCCCTGTTGCCCCAGTCTAACATGGAGATGACCCGTGATGGGCGCTCAGGTTGTTTTAGGATTTCACCTCCTAAATATCAACAGTTTTCCTGTCACATGCGAATAGACGCGAGTCTCTGTGGGTCTGTTTCAGATCACAGCCCGGGGAGGTTTTCTTTCACGGTCAAACCCATGAAAGTGTTTTCTCCGTTTCCTCTTCGGGGATTTGAATCAGCTTCAGCCATGTGAGCAGGATCACCCCCCCCCCTCCACACAGCAGGAAGGAGGAGAAAGGAGGAGGAGTGTCCACAGATCTGACGCAGTGGAGCCGCCGCTCCTCACTTCCACTCCCCGCTGCCAGGAAGAGCCTCAGCGGCTCGGAGCGCCGGACAGACCCGGGGAGAGCGGTCCGGAGGACGGGGTTTCGAGGCGATGTGGACGCCTGTGATGGACAGACCGCGGCCGCTGCACCGGACCTCGGATCGGGGCTCGAACCCGGAGCTGTAGCGGGTTGTTGTCATTGTGTGCGCAGGAGCAGAGGATGCCTCCGCGGCCGCAGACGCTCCTCCTGCTCCCGTCGAAAAGCTCGAATATTTCCCGACACAGACCCGCGTTTCTCTGCTCTCTGACGGAGGGGGTGTTGTTCAGGAGGGCGCTGATTTCTGAAGGACCCCGTCCACCATGCGGCCCGCTTAGGAACCATGAGAACCCTCAATGAAAACAAGGAGGAGGAGGAGGAGGGGTCCGGCTGCACCGCCATGGAGGACAAGGAGAACAATCTGAAAACGGCCAGGTTGTGGAGGGATGCCGCCCTCCGCTCCAGGAAGCTGCGGAGCAACCTGCGCCAGCTGACCCTCTGCTCCAAAAACAACCAGATCACACTGCCCGAGGACATAGCCGAGATAGAGGTGCTCAATCTGGGCAACAACTCGCTGCAGGAGCTGCCAGACGGGCTGGGATCCACCCTCAACAACCTGCGCATCCTCGTCCTCCGCAGGAACAAGTTCACCGCTGTCCCCTGGGTGGTGTTCGAGCTGGGGCAGCTGGTGGAGCTTGACATGAGCCACAACTGCCTGAGAAGCCTCTCTGAGGGCGTGGGTCAGCTGAAGGGGCTGAAGAAGCTGTGCATCAGTCACAACAAGATCCAGTATCTGCCGGCTCAGATTGGAGCGCTTCAGTTTCTGGAGGAACTTGACATCAGCTTCAACGACCTGCACGATCTCCCCAGGTCTTTCTCCAGCGTCACCAGGCTGCGGACTCTGGATGCAGATCACAACAAGCTGAACCAGTTCCCCCCCGAGATCCTGGCCCTCAGTGAGCTGGAGGAGCTCGACTGCTCCGGGAACAAGTTCGAGGGGCTACCAGCAGACATCATGAAGCTGCAGTCCATTAAAATCCTGTGGCTCAGCAGTCTTCACATGTCCACCTTACCTGACACGTTCTGTCACCTGCACAACCTGGAGAGCCTGATGCTGGACGGGAACAACCTCACAGTGCTGCCGCCTTCTTTTGGAAATCTGCAAAGGCTCAAAATGATCAATTTGTCCTCTAATGAGTTTGAGAACTTTCCCCAGGTCATTTTGAGCATCACAGGGTTAGAGGAACTTTACCTGAGCAGGAATAAACTGACTCATATTCCTGAGGAAATAGGTCAGCTGGAGAAGCTGGTGAACCTTTGGCTGGACAATAACAACATCACATATCTGCCCGATTCTATCGTGGAGCTGGAGAAGTTGGAGGAACTAGTTTTACAGGGTAACCAAATAGCCATACTTCCAGATAATTTTGGGAAGCTGTCCAAAGTGAACATATGGAAGGTGAAGGATAACCCTCTCATCCAGCCTCCGTACGAGGTGTGTATGAAGGGGATCCCTTACATCGCAGCCTATCAGAAGGAGCTCGCACATTCCCAGCTTGCTGTGAAGCCGCGACTGAAACTGGTCCTGATGGGAGCGAAAAACGCCGGGAAAACCTGGCTCAGGCTGAGCGTGGTGAGCAGAGAGCAGGACGTTAAAGGAAACCAGGGAAACAAAGGAATTGAAGTCACTAACTGGGTGGCTGACGCTGATCGCTGTCTCACATTTCTGGTGTATGACTTGTCAGGGAAGCAAAACTATGACCTCATCAAACCCTTTTTTCTCTCCCCTGGTGCTCTCTACGTTCTTGTGGTCAATCTAAAAACATATTTGCCCAAGAACTTTTATGCCCATGTTGGATATTTCCTCCATCTCCTCAGTGCCAAAGTACCCCACGCTGTTGTGTGCTTGGTGGGCACACATGCAGACCTGTGTGGAGAGGTGGAGATGGAGGAGAAGAGTCTGGACATTCACAGACAGATCGGCCTGCAGGAGAAGAGGGACATCCAGAGCCTGAGGAGCCTGGCTCTGCAGGTGGACCAGGCGCTGGAGCAGGGCTACAATGTCCGCTCCTCCAGCCCTCACGTCCTCTTCTACGGCGTCTCAGACAGAAACCTGAGGCGGAGGAAGGCCCAGCTGCAGTACATGCTGAACCACCGGCTGCAGATCCTGTCTCCTGTCCTGAGCGTTAGCTGCACGGAGACGCAGAGGAACATCCAGAGGCTGAGGGAGAAGCTCATGTCTGTCGCAGACCACAGGGAGATCTTCCCCAACCTCCACCGTGTGCTGCCAAAGTCCTGGCAGATGCTGGAGGAGTTGCACTTTAAGCCCAAAGACTTGTGGCTCTCGTGGTGGGACTCAGCCCGTCTGGGCCTCCAGGCGGGGCTCACAGAGGACCGGCTGCAGAGCGCCTTATCCTACCTGCACGAGAGCGGGAAGCTGCTGTACTTTGAGGACAGCCTCACTCTAAAGGAGTATGTTTTTCACAATCTTCCACGGTTCATTGCAATTCTTAATGTCTTCTTCCAGAGGGACGAGTCCACACTGTTGGACCGGCTCCTGTCTGAGGGGGAGAGGGGGGACAAGGGGAGAGTGAGTCTGGTTATAGAGGATGAGAAGGGGGAGAACCTCAGGGTGACCCATCTGCAGCACCATGTGGAGGGCTTCCTCCAACACGGCCTCTTGCCCTCTAACGTCATCCGCCTGCTCCTCAGACCGCTCATCCAGACCCAGCAGGACCTGCAGCTCATCATGGAGCTCCTGGAGAAGATGGGGATCTGCTACTGCATCAACAAACCTCGCAGCAAGCCTCTGAATGGAGCCACGGCCCGGTACAAGTTCCCCAGCTACGTCAGCAGCGAGGAGCCCCAGGCGGAGGCCGCGGCCGGCGGCAGCTCTCTGCCTCAGTGTCACTTCTTCTCTGTGGAGCAGCTGCACATCCAGTACAGCTTCCCTTTCCTGTTTCCTCCCGGACTGTTCGCCCGCTTCAGTGTGCAGATCAACAGCCACGTGGTCCAGAGGTCGGACGGCAGGCACCAGATCTTCGCCTATCGAGGTAAAGTCCCCGTGGTGATCAGCCACCGGCCGTCCAAAGGGAAGCTGCAGGCAGAGACTCTGTCCATCGCCAGCCATGCCTCGCTGCCCAACATCTGGACGGCATGGCAGGCCGTCACTCCGCTGGTGGAGGAGCTGAATGTGCTGCTGCAGGAGTGGCCCGGCCTGCACTACTCTGTACATATTCTCTGTTCCAAGTGCCTGAAGAGAGGGTCGTCCAGCCCACACGCCTTTCCAGGTGAGTCCTCTTTAAGTTCAGAGGTCAAACACGTCTCCACACACAGCTCTGTACATCTCATCACCATGGTTACCACAAGTACAAAACAGCAGTATCATCATCTTATTTACACTTAGTGGATAGAACATCTCTTACAAGAGAAATGTATATAACCATGACAACCTGCGACTAAATATGTTGATTAAGTTAGAAATGTACATTCACAACAACATATAGATCCAAACCCAGCTGTGCTGACGACCCCAGTGTCATTTATCGAACCAAGTCCTTCATGTTGACCCATCAGTGGTTAACTGTTCACCACGTCAGTCATGTTTCAGCTAAATGACAAACAGCTGCTGGTTTCAGACGTTATGGAGCCTCGTTCAGAAGTACATTTAAAAAATGCCTAAAATAAACCGATGATGTGAACATGGACTGGACGACAGTACAACAGGCTTTTTTCACTGTTGAGATTTTATAGAGAAAATCATTTCTGACCTGTTTGGATCCAGTAAACGATGAAAATGATGATGATAGTTTCATGTTGTTGTTATGTGGAGGTCACATGACTCATCAGGAGACTGAGGGACAGAGAGCGGTGCATTGTTTTCTTCTCAGTTACAAACTAATGTGATTCCTTTGAATCCCCCCCCCCCCCCCAGTGACTCCATCTGTCTGTTCTTGGTGATGATGAAGATGATGATGAAGATGTGTATGAGTATAACATTAATAATCAGATTCAGTTTGACCCTGACTGAAGAGGAGGCTTCTAACTGACTCTAATGCTGGAAGCCAGTCACAGGAAGGGATGGGGGGGGCAAAGGCTGCTGTTTCTGACATTAGGTTAGACAGGGGAACACCCCCCCCCCCCCCCCCCAAACGGGTCAGAGATAATCCTCAGTGTTGTTTGTGACTGCAGCTGATGCAGAGATGGTGGTGACCTGCTTTCACTGAACGTCTTAGACTGTAGTGACCCCCCCCCTTCCCCCCTCCCACTTTAATGCCTGTTGGCTGCAGCGGTCGGATTCACTTCTACCTTCAGCTCAGTGTGGAATTGATTTAGTTTGGGAGGGGGGGTGGGCTGTGGTGATATAATGTGATGCAGTCGATCAGAAGCTAAAAGCTAAAAGCTTGTATTAGATCATCTCTGCAGACATGACGCTGACCTCAGTCACGTGTTCACATGATCATTAAAACGGGTTTTTCTGCAGCGACTGAGCAGCATCATAACGAGCTCTCTGCTACAGGAAGGGATGAGGGACAAAATCCACAGTCACCCTCGTTTATCTGCAGGTGACGGGAGGCTTCAGGTGTTTGTTACTGTCCACCGCCGCTCAACAGGAAACAGGAAGATGAACTGACACTGAGAATCATCGTCAGGCACAAACCAAACTGTTCAGTGTTTCTCCACCAGAATTTAATCCACAACATTTCAGAGCTGAAACAGAAAAATCATCAGTAACAAATAAATAATCAAAAATCATTGAGATGATTTTTCAGTTTGAAGATTTGCTGTGTTTCTTCTCTTGTGTCTGTGTAAACTCATATTTATGGTTGTGACCTTCGTTTCTGATGTTTTAGTTTAATTTGATGTGAACAGATGAACTGATAATGAAATGCTGGTTAGATGCAGCTCCACAGCTTCGAGACCTGTAACTTCACAACACAGTTCCTGAGCATTTAGTCTGTTACCAGACTGAACATAACACATGAAGAATATTCATGATAAAAAGACACAATCAGAGTATTTGTTAACTCCAGGCTGCAGCTGTGGAGGCAGCAGACTGGTTCAGACTAATGATAATAATGATAATAAGGATGATAGTAATGATGTGGTCAGGAATGAGCAGCAGAGGAGGACAGGAAACACAGGCTGGTGTTGTTATCGACTCTGTGATCGTGTGATTTCAGCTGTGATGTGTAACGAGTCGTTTCACTGAGGGCTGATAAGAGCGAGCACTTCCTGTCTCTCAGCTCGGACACGTCAGGAAGAGCTTTACAGTTTGTGCTGTGAGGCTGGAAAAGAAAACAGCTTTTTATCTGAGAGCAACGTCCTCACTGAGGCAGTAAATCCGCTCGGAGCCGAGCAGGCGGAGGTCAGCTGACCTCAGAGAGCACCACCACACTGGGTCAGAGGTGGAGGCCTGGATCCTGGTTCTGTCTGGGATCAGGTCCTGGTCTGCAGAACACCTGGGACATTAAAGGGACATTCTGGTGTATTTCACCAGTCTCCATCTGGACTGTGACTGATCAATAATCAATCTGCTCTTACTGTGTGTGAACATGAGACTCTGCTGTTGTCATGGTAACAACACCGCGTAGCAGTGGTGCAGACGATGTTTACCTCCACCGTTGGTTGTGAGCAGAGGACGCAGACCGACTCTGTCAGCGGACTGGTCAGCTTCTCGGCCATAGCTCAGAGGATGGAGACATGACGGTGCCTCTCAGGTTCTGCACACACCTGCAGGGACTGGGGCGTCCTGTGTTCGTGTCCATGTTGTGTTTGAAAGGTCGCCGGGTCACCTGAGGCCCAGTCACCTCCCTGTGTGTCAGGACGAGTCCTTACCTGAGAGTCACCTGACTGAGTGGTTCTCCCCTTGGTGCACAGACACACACCTGTGCAGACAGGTCATGCTGCGGTGCAGTGTGTCTGCTGTGATGTTTCTGCAGACGAGTCACAACTGGTGTGTTTCTCCCTTTTGTCATGTTCACTACTCAGGTGTGAGCTCCATCCACTCTGTGTGTGCGTGTGTGTGTGTGTGTGTGTGTGTGTGTGTGTGTGTGTGTGTGTGTGTGTGTGTGTGAGTGTGTGTGTGGTTGGTTGGTTGGTCTGGTGGATGGTTCACAGTGAGTGTCAGGTTGTGTTAAATTTAGTGGGACACAGAAATAGCTGCAGAGGGTGTTGATCCTGACTTCGGGTCAGACTGTGTGTCTCCGTGTTTCAGAGACGTCAGGCGTGTTTTTAACATGTGGTCCGAGCTGCAGCTCACAGGTCATCAGCTGATCAGCGGCTGCAGTAATCACTTTAGGATTTCCCTCCTGAGGCTTCAAGCTCAGGGTCAGAGGTCACGCTGTAGGCAGCAACACGTCGGTTTGTGGCAGTGAACACAACATGAAGACGGCAGCAGCTTCCTCTCAGGTGACAGTCATTTACCTGGACGTACCTGTAGCTCAGCAACACGACGTCAACACAGTCACTGTGGGGAACAACACCTGTGTGATGACATCATCAGGTGACCAACGCTCTTCACCTGCTGTGTTGACTGTCAGTGATTAGTGGATGATTCAGATCAATGTTCTGTTGATCAACTAATCAATGAAGAGCTGTTTGTGTGTGTGTGTGTGTGTGTGTGTGTGTGTGTGTGTGTGTACAGCAGCTACACTCTCTGACTCTCTGCTGCTCAGCTGACTCCTCTTAATCCAGTTAAAGGATCTGTGGGGATTAAACCCAGATCCAGATCCAGATCCAGCAGTTGAACATTGAGTCAGTCAGACGCAGCTGACTAACTCACGCTGTCACAACAGTGTCGTCACGCAGCAGACAGAGGAGGCGGGCCTTACCTGTCCTTCAGGTGTGTCTCTCAGTGTTTGTTCCTTGCAGACTTCCTCCTCTCACACGCACACACACACACACACACACACGTGCAGTGTTTACTCAGCAGGTCTTGGTGTGACCAGGTTTTGGTTGGACCAGGATCTCTCAGACCAGCAGGACGTGGTCAGACATGAAACCAGGGATTTTAGAAACTGATGGATTCAGTCTGAGTTAGTTTCACATTAATGAGGTAGAATCAGCAGCTGGATGAACAGCTGGATGAACAGCTGGATGAACAGCTGGTAAGCTGATGTGGTTCAGTAAAGACAGGGTTTTCTCAGTTGACCAATAAGAAGCTGCTGATGTAATTTCCTGTTTGTTTCTTCATTTATAAAATCTACTTGTTGCTGCTTCATTTCTGTTTTGCTCAGACGTCGTCGTTAAACTTAAGGTTTTTAATTTCATGCAGTTTTATTCACGAACACATGTTGAAGAAGCTGAGGAGGGATTCTGTGATGTGGCTCCTCCAGCTGAGGAAACAGAGATTAAGACAAGAGGATGATTCATGTGTAAGGTTTCAAATCCTCTGCTCTGATTCATATTTAGTTGAACATGTTTTCACATAAAAACTGGTCTGAAGCTCATCTACTCTGACTTCCTGACTGAGACACCTGGATCGGGCCTTGGCCCCGCCCACCACCTGCTGGCTCCAGGTGTCCAGGTGAAAGAGCAGAGAGGATGAAGATGTTAGGAAACATCAGAGACTCAGCCTCATGTTGGAGCCTCAGTCAGACCCAGACTCAGATGAGGAGTCTGTTGAGACCAGAATCAGAGACTGGCAGACGGATCAGAACCGTTAGCATAGTTAGCATCTTTTATTTGTTTATGTTGTTTGTTAGCTTGTAACTGGCAGTGGCTGACACAGTGTTAGTGGTTGTGCTAATGCTAACTCTGGTTCTCTGTACTGATGAGGTTTCAGGTGTATTTAGCCCCGCCCCCCATCCCCACAAGTTGACAGGATTGGTTCCTGAGGTTCTATGACATATGAATCCCTGAATCTGTTTTTATGAGACTGTCATTGGTTCAAGGTGGAAACACTCAAGTCATGGTGTCGACTGATTATTTCATCATTATGTGTCTTTATTATAAAAACATCATGTGGACGTTAACGAGGTGAAACAGCTGATCTTCATCAGAGGCTCTTTGTGTGTCCTTCAGTGCGTCACTGTTGTTCTCTCCAGTACAGAGGCTGATGATGAAGGATGAACGGACACTTTGTTTTTATTTTTGCTGCATCAGTTTGATCGAAGCAGAAACTGTGGACGTCTCCAGCAGCGCGTTCGTCTCTGTCCTCGCTGCAGCTCTGTGACGTCACAGTGGAGTTAGGAAAGACGGCGGCTGCAGCCAAAGGAAATACCACTGAGTAAAAACACTGTGCTGCTGCTGCTGAATGCTGGGAAATGACACCACCTCAGTCTGAGGCCAAAAACCACAGAGTCAGACAGAGATCTGGCGTCTTCCACTGAGTCCTGGTGATTATTAGAGAGACGCAGGTTTGTGTCAGAGGATTTAATAAACTGTCTGGACTTCGCTCTTCGCTCTGATGATGAGGTTCCTGTTAGAGTCTGATCCTCCAGAGACGTTGGTCTCAGCTGATCCTCGCTCTGAGCAGAGTCTTTGTCCCAGCACAGATCCTGGTCTCAGGCCTGAAGCACAGTGAGCTGGACCAGGCTGCAGCAGAAACCAGCTCCTCGCACCTCAGCGAAGACCTGAACCTGGGGGGGGGGGGGTCAGGAGACCGGGGGCTAGACTCTGGGTCTGGAGCAGGTTGAGATTCACCTGCCTCTCAGAATGAGAACTTGAGGAGTGTGATGGTGAAGTGAGACGCAGGAGGAAGGACAGTCACATCATCAGATGGAGTTTATCTGGCTGTGGTCGTCAGCTTCAGCAGCCGCCTGTTGGAACGCGTCTGTTTGTGTGAGCGGTGGTAGTTTAGCTGCTAGTTAGCGTAGCCACCAGAGTTAAAGGTGAGTAATCTGGGAGAGAGGATGATGGTCCTGTTACATCACCCTGCAGTAATCCTGTCTCAGACATGTGACCGGGGGGGGGGGGGGGGGTTGAGAAAACACCAAGCGATCCACCAGCAAAGTGAGCTTGTATTTGATTGGCCAGTGCAGCGTTGTGGTGGGTGATGTCACGTTGCTTTGCAGCAAAAATTTGATCACGTTCAACTTTTCTGTCGGACGACTGTTTTTATTTCAGTCCTCTGCCTGTTGGTTAAAGACTAATCAGAGCAGGTCTGATCTGCATGGGTTGGGGTCGGGGTCAGGGTTCACGGGGTCAGGGTTCACGGGGTCAGGGTCAGTAGAACTGAGGGTTCAGCTACTGCCTGTGTGCCGTCACTCTGTCAGACAGTCGGAGTTCAGGCCGTTGGACAGAGACGTTCATCAGCTGTTAAACATCACAAAGACCAGATGTTTAACAGCTGTTCAAACGTCGTCCTCTGACTGCACTGACAACCAGATGTGTCAGGATCAGTCTGACTGATCAGCATGTGATTGATCGATCATAAATTAATCAGAGACACACACACACACCACAGTAACACACACACCACAGAAACAGAATGAACAGCTTTTTTGTGTGTCTGTTGTGTATCAGTGTGTGTCAGATCTCTGCTCAGCTGCATGAGGGCAGCTGATCTCATTACACAGCAGATGTTAACAGCTGGAACACACACACTCAGCGAGGCTGTGTGTGTGTGTGTGTGTGTGTGTGTGTGTGTGTGTTTTCCTCACAGACACACTGAGACCTGCTCTTTAAATGAACTGTGTTTGTATCTGGAGTAAATCCTGCTGCTCCCAGGTCAGTTTACCTGCGCTCGCTCCACCACACCTGTGTGAAGGATCTGCTGTTCTCCTGCTGTTCTCCTGCTCAGGTTCCCTGTTTCCTGACTGTGGAATGTAGATAAGCAGAATATCAGCACAGACCATCAGGTCTCTGCTCAGGCCTGAAAACTGAACCTGATCCTGCACAGCAGCTTCTCGTCAGACACCCTGTACTCCACTCTGCCTCGTCTGCAGACTCTGGGTCTGTGCTCAGACCTGCTGAGTGACCAGAGCGAGTTATTTTTGGTCGGGTTCCTCTGCAGTGGAACTAGGCCACACATTCCTGAGGATACAGCTGCCGGTGGCAGCGGATTAGTCTCCTCCTCTGTGTTCAGGAGTCACAGGATCGGGGTCTGACAGACCCTGACAGAGTCTGATCGGTTCTCTGAGCCTCGTCCTGCAGACTGACTCTGCTCCATTTCACATGTCCTGGTTTTACCCAGTGAGAGGTCCCACACAGGTTTCTGCAGAGGGAGGATGATGAAGATGATGAAGCCTGTTGCTGTGACAGCGACGTCTCAGGTCACATGAACACTCGCTGCACTGGGCATGTGCAAGCTGCTGCAAACAGCCTGCTGAGTCTGCTGGGTGTGTGTGTGTGTGTGTGTGTGAGAACACAGTGTTAATCCTCAGGCTGAGCTGATGGCCTCTCTCTGTCTTACAGCAGCTGCTCTCTCTCACTCTCACTCCCCCCCCCCCCGTGATCTGTACTTTCCTCAGGACCAGGATATAAAAACTGTCCCATGTCAGAGACATGATGAGACGTTCACTGTCAGCCTCAGTGACGTGTAGAAAATATTCTGATAATAGTTCCTCCTCTTTATTATATACTCTTTATAGTGCTCGTTTGTAAACTACATTTCCCATCATGCTTTGTTGATGTCAACAGGAAACACAATCAGCAGGAGGTTTATGGGAGCAGAGCTCTCAGCCGGGTCGACTCAGGTGGATTAGTCTTTATTTTGTGACATAAGCTGATTTCAGATCAGATATGATCCTTTGTTCTGGGCCTCGGCCTGACCTGGTTCACAGCTCTCTGTGTGTGTGTGTGTGTGTGTGTGTGTGTTTCAGACTGGAGACAGTAAATATTTAAACAGTGTGCAGGCTGCAGGAGGAGGATGAACTCAGTGACTGTCAGGCTGTTGTTTGTCTCCAGGACCATCACTGGGGAGACCCTCACCTGGTCCTGGGTCAGTACAGAGAGGGTTAATCTGCTCCGCTGAGGGCTGACCCTTGGTCTTGTTTTGTTTTGTTTTATTTTGGTACTTCCTGTTTGCACACATACATCATTGGAGATCTTTTAGTTACAGTGATGGAGCTCAGAGCTGGAGGTTCCTGTAGGTTTATGTGGATGAATGCACATTAAATCATCAGTGGTGGAGGTGTTGGTCCCTCGGCTCCTCGGCTCCTCAGAGGAGGTGAGATCTGACGTCTGAGCAGTTTGTGAATGGAGCTCAGTCAGACTCCTGCAAACATCCAGCGTCGCAGTGGGAGTTTCCTGGAGACAGGAAAACTTCTGCTGCTTCCAGAGAAGAGGCCGTTTCCTTTTAAGGCTGCAGGAGAACGGAGGAGGAGGAGGAGGAAGAGTTGGCGGGGAAATGAGCCGAGCAGGAATGTAAATGATTTGTCTACCTGCTGATGGTGTTTGGGGCGGCGGGGGGGGGGGGCGCCTGTACATTCCTGTTTCTTGATGTCAGGTCTTTGTGGGTTAGTGTGTGACTGCTCTCAGTCAGAGGAGGAGGAGGAGGAGGAGGAGGAGGAGCTGTTATCAGACTTTGACCTAGTTCAGGACACAGCTGGACGAGCTGCACTCAGTGTTGTATGTATGATATAATATTTGAAGATGGTAAAACAGATTGTGACCTTAACTATTTTATATGACAAATATACATAAATATAAAAAATATAAATACATGATGTATTTTAAAATCTACCTCACAGTGTCATGAATTCTGATGATGATTATCTTTGGAGACACACACACAGGTTTGCAGCATCATATTTAAAAGCTGTTGATCTGAGCTCACTGGGATTATAAACTGGATTCTGCTTTTATTCTGAAATCCTGTGGCAGGTCACTAATCATCTGGTCACATTCAGGGTTCAGGCCTCATGTCTGTGTGTGTCAGCTGATGATCAGAGAATCACAACAGTGTGTGTGTGTGTGTGCGTGCGCTGATCAGCTCTGAAAAGAGGTTTTAATGTGTGACTGTGATCCAGAATAATAACTGTGTTGTTGGTGAGGTCATTATTGTGTAGATCACATTGTGTAGCTGAGGGGGGAGCGCCTGTGTGAGTCGGTTCAGACCTGTCCCAGACCACCTGAGAGGTCAGTATTGATCAGTATTGATCAGTGATGATCAGTGATGATCAGTGTAGATGTGTTAGTTCAGAGTGTGCGTTCACTGTCGCACGTCCTCAGCCTTATTTCTTTATTTAATCCACAGTGAAAACATGAAGTGAGGTCACAACAACAGACTCACACAGTAACAATGGCTGCTCCGCTCACAGGAAACTGGAAACAAAACACAAAGTGAAATCAAACCCATCAAGGACACAAACACATCACTGCCTGCAGAACTGTGCCCTGAGTGCAGGCTGACAGGCAGCGCTCCGGCTGCAGCCTGAACCTTCTGAGGGAATAATATAGTCGAATTAGTGTCAACGGCCACTGTAACATGAAAGATATTATAAAACAGAAACATTATTATTATCATTATTATAGTTTAATCCTCACTGTTGTTATTTAAGTAGATTAATTTATGACATCATCATATGTTAAAATCATCATTCACTATGTTTGAATGTAAAGTCTTCATCTGTAAAGTTACTGTAGCCACAGCTGTTAATTAAATGTAGTGAAGTTTAAATTAAAATATAATATAATGAAGTGGCATCAATTAAAACACTGAGGAAAGTCCACTCAGGACAGTAGTGGAGTAAATGTTCTCACTGTCAGGAAAACCAGGAACAGCCTGTCAGACACAGTTCAGGGTTAAACTGCCCTCTGTTCTTTGCCTCACTGTCTGATATTTCCCAGCAGCCCACAGCCTGAGCTGGAGACTCAGCACCCCCTGCTGGTCTCAGTGGAGAGACTCTGCCCCCGAGTGGATCAATGACAGATCAGCTCAGAGTCTCTTCACTGAGCAGAGGCTCAGACTGTGGGTTTACACTGAGATCTGACAGCTGATCCAGCTGTGATCCAGCTGTGATGACCCAGCCCTGGGTCCCAGCAGCCGGGCTCAAACCTGGCCGCTCTGCTGTGGACGCTGAGTCTGACTCTAAACTCCAGAAGCTTCCACTGACTGATGTGTTCAGGGTCTGTGTGAGGGTCGGAAACCAGACACATGTTGTTACTGTGAGAGCAGAGGGGACGAAGCCGACACCTGAGGATGTTTTTACCTGTTCACTGTTCACTTCCTGTTGACTTCCTGTTCACTGTTCACTTCCTGTTGACTTCCTGTTCACTGATCCCTGACCAGGTGTGTTGTGTTGTTGTCGTGCTGCAGGTGAGCTGCTGAGCCAGCCGCGGCCTGAGGGTCTGACTGAGATCATCTGTCCGAAGAACGGCTCGGAGCGGGTCGACGTGGCTCTGGTTTACCCCCCAACTCCCACCGTGGTCAGCCCCTGCCTCAAATGACCCCACCCTCTACCCCCCACCCCCCAGGCCTGGTCCTGACCCCAGACCCGGCTCATCCCACTGAATCACCAGAGCCTCCACCCGCACCCCCACCCCTGCCCCACAGCCTCTGACCTGAAGCTCCGGCTGAAGGCAGCGTCACGTCGCCGCCGCCTCACATGTAGGTAAACACACTGTCAGTGATGTCATCAGTCCAGGTGAGCACAGCCTGACCTGATGTCGTTCCTGTTGTGCTGATTTGTTGTGGTCTTGTGTTCCAGGTGGTCTCTGACTCATCACTGACACTGAACTGTTTTAAAGGAGAGTTGATGAGCACAAACTTCAGCCTGGGACCCCCCCCCCCCCCCTCACAGTTGAACCACAGTTTTTCACACTGAGAAACTTGTGGAGCAGTGGATCAGGTTTCTGATCGGACCTGGACTGAGGATTTTTACCGGACTGATTTCTCTGTGGCGTCTGACCACAGCTCCTTTGGAGAGGACGAGGAGACGGGACAGAAGAGGACTGTTTCTGTGTCATCAGAGTGAACCAGGTCCTGAGGTCTGAACCAGGTCCTGGGGTCTGAACCAGGTCCTGAGGTCTGAACCCGGTCCTGAGGTCTGAACCCTGAGGTCTGAACCAGGTCCTGGGGTCTGAACCAGGTCCTGAGGTCTGAACCCGGTCCTGAGGTCTGAACCAGGTCCTGGGGTCTGAACCAGGTCCTGAGGTCTGAACCCGGTCCTGAGGTCTGAACCAGGTCCTGGGGTCTGACCTGCTGCAGACTCAGTTTGACTGAGGGTTCATGTGTTTGACAGATTATTGATCTGGCTGCAGCCGATCAGCAGTGATTCATTGATATTGACCTGATCAATAGACTGCAGATGATTAAACTGAACATTGTTCTGGTTTCTGTTTCTCTTCACAGCAGATATGAAACCTCCAAAATAGAACCAGTTTCCATGACAACCACTTCCTGGGCGGAGTTATCAGTGACCCATCTGGTCCAGCTGAACCTGAGCTCAGTGAATCAGGTTCCAGTCCAGAGCTGGTGACACAGAAACAGCCTCATAGTCACAGGAGGGGAGGGGGTGAGCTGGTGACCCCCCCCCCACATATCTGCAGCAGAACAACCTGCTCTTCCTGTACAGATGTTTGGTTCAGCTGCAGATGTTCATGCAGTACAGACGATGTAACGTGACGATCTTTTCTGCCAAGGACGTGTCCAGATGTGTCCAGATGTTGATCTGCACTGTGCTCTGACCGAACCATGTCTCATGTGTCAGGTGTCATTTCATCAGTGTGTGTGTGTGTGTGTGTGTGTGTGTGTGTGTGTGTGTGTGTGTGTGTGTGTGTGGAGAACAGCAGGTTTGTGTTTCACATCCATGTTTCACACTGAACTGTGTTGGAGGGAAGTGTTTGTTTCTCTCTGGTGTAAATAATAATATCTTTATTTTTGTATGTGGACACGCGGTGTCACCACTGAGCTTTGACTTTATTTACAGTGCAATGTTGTGCATGACTCACTGCGAGAGTGCACACTGGGTTTTCTATGTAGCTGGTTCCAACATCTCACAGGACAACATGAAATACCAAATACAAATAAACAATACCTGGCTTTAGAACCTGTGCTGTGTGTTGTCTGTTTGACATCAGCTGTTACAGCTGCTCTGTGAGACACGCTGACTCCCTTCTGCTGCTCATAAACACACCAGATGTGTATTCATCCACAGCTGAAAATAGTCCCCAACAAATACACTTTATCCTTCTGTCTAAGTAACGTTTGATGGAAACTACAGAGCCCAGCTGTTTAAGGAGATTAGAGCCTTTTATTTTTTAAATTAAACAGTTCGTTTTGAGCTGCTGTTAAAGATCTGTGTCTGCAGGTTTTTGTGTTTTCACTGGACTCAGTTACAAAGATACATAACATAACAGCCTCCTGTAACCAGACAGTTCTGACTGACCCTGAGGACGGAGGAGTTTAAAATCAAATGTCTACAAAAGTCTCATTTTAACTGACAAACATACAACAGCGTCAGGTCCGGTTCTTCAAATGTAGCTAATGCTAACATGTCCAGGCTAAAATAATCTTGTTCTTTAAACTCAGTTTGAGGATGTATTTGTTGAAGTTACTCTGAATTCATTTTGTTCAGTGTTTCCACACTTTGATCACTGTTAAACTTCCCATGAGACCAGTGAACCTGTTCAGACCGGAGCTGATGGTGTGTGAAAACATCCGCCCCATCGCTTTAAAGCAGCTTCAACATTCAGCCATTAAGATCCAGTCCAGTGGCTCCTAACCAGGGGCCGGGCCCCTCCACAGGGCCGCCTCAGGGTCTGAGGTCATCGGATGAAAGGAAAGAAGAAACATCTCTTTTTTAATGGACATTTTTAAATCTTAATATTTTTTCATGTTTATTCTTCTATTATGGATATTGAGTTTTATTTTATTTTGTTTGTTGTGTTATTTGTTATTTTCTACCCAGTTGCTATAACACAAGAATTTACCAATTTGGGATCAATAAAGTCTAAAGATCGATCTATCTATCCAGCTTTGAAGATAATAATGAAATAAGTTTTTAGCAGGAAACACTGGTGAAAGTTCACCTCACAGACCTCTGACGGGGGAAGCCTCTGATCAGCTCACCTGCTGCTCACCTGCTGTCCAGACCCGCTCCCCCAGCTCTGAAGCTCTGTCCCTGTGAGGACCCCCCCTCCTGGCCGCCAGGGGGCTCTGAAACTCCATCCCTGTGAGGACCTCCCCCCCCCACTGACCCCCAGCTCTGAAGCTCTGTCCCTGTGAGGACCCCCCCCCCCCACTGGCCGCCAGCTCTGAGGCTCCGTCCCTGTGAGGACCCCCCCTCCTGACCGCCAGCTCTGGAGCTCCGTCCCTGGGAGGACCCCCCCCCCCCCACTGACCGCCTGAAGCTCCGTCCCTGTGAGGACCCCCCCTCCTGGCCGCCAGCTCTGAAGCTCCGTCCCTGGGAGGACCCCCCCCCCCACTGACCGCCAGCTCTGGAGCTCCGTCCCTGGGAGGACCCCCCCCCCCCCCCTCCTGGCCGCCAGCTCTGGAGCTCCGTCCCTGGGAGGACCCCCCCCCACTGACCGCCAGCTCTGAAGCTCCGTTC
The DNA here is from genome assembly GCF_046630095.1 of Trachinotus anak. Taxonomy (NCBI): domain Eukaryota; kingdom Metazoa; phylum Chordata; class Actinopteri; order Carangiformes; family Carangidae; genus Trachinotus; species Trachinotus anak. The sequence goes on along the minus strand of NW_027273886.1, from coordinate 349,349 downwards.
CTGTGAGGACCCCCCCCCCCACTGGCCGCCAGCTCTGGAGCTCCGTCCCTGTGAGGACCCCCCCTCCTGGCCGCCAGGGGGCTCTGAAACTCCATCCCTGTGAGGACCCCCCCCCCCCACTGGCCGCCAGCTCTGGAGCTCCGTCCCTGGGAGGATTCCCCCTCCTGGCCGCCAGCTCTGGAGCTCCGTCCCTGTGAGGACCCCCCCTCCTGGCCGCCAGGGGGCTCTGAAACTCCGTCCCTGTGAGGACCCCCCCCCCCCCACTGGCCGCCAGCTCTGAAACTCCGTCCCTGTGAGGACCCCCCCCCCCCACTGGCCGCCAGCTCTGGAGCTCCGTCCCTGGGAGGATTCCCCCTCCTGGCCGCCAGCTCTGGAGCTCCGTCCCTGGGAGGACCCCCCCCTCCTGGCCGCCAGGGGGCGCTGGAGCAGTGAGGAGGCAGAAGAAGCGGCGCGCTGCCCCGGGACTTCCTCTTCCCTGCGCGGCCTCAGAGGTAGGAGCTCCGTGAGCAGCGTCTGTCTGGAATCTGTGTTAAATCTGTGTTAAATCTGCGCCATCCTGGTTTTCTACCCGCGGGGTTTAGTTTGTCATCGTGAAACCCACCGGGTGATGGCGGGAGTTTGGGTCTGGAGCCGTAAACTCTGCTTTTATCTGATATTCGTGAAGACGCCGGTTGGAGCCACGGCTGTCCGCCATGTTGGCTGCGGCTCCGGACAGAGACCGGGATAAAACACGGTTTAAAGCCGCTGGACTCTGTGTTTCTGCAGTGTTCGTGTCTGAGGCTGGTGGAGGTTTTAGCGTCTGCTGCTGGTTCTGGGGTGTTTGATGAAGTCTGGTGCTGGGAGCTAAGCTAATGCTAACCAGCAGCAGTCATGCGCAGCCTGCTGTGACCTGAGTCAGGTGAAACTCTGAATCTCTGAATCTCTCCATCTCTCCACAGGTTTTCTGAAAATGGTCCGCTACTCTCTCGACCCCGAGAACCCGACTAAATGTGAGTAGGCCCGGGTGTTGGCTCCGCCGGCTCCGTGGCTGTGATGACTCCTTAGGACACCTTTGGATTAACCATGAAAACAAGCTAATGAAGCTGATGCCACATGTTGTTCTGACACTTTCTGCTGAAACCAGCTTTTATTCCGTGATGGTAAAACCTGCTTCTGTTTCTGCAGCATGCAAGTCGAGGGGCTCCAACCTCCGGGTTCACTTCAAGGTAAGCCGGTCCTGAAGGGGCCACATGTGGGCCCAGAGTCTGGGAAGGGCGGTCCGGGTTCAGATATTAACTTAATACAGGAGAGCTGTTTGTAGCTGGAAGTATTAGTTGATAGAAAAATGAAGAATTTTATGACTTTTTCTGTCTTTGTTCTGTGTGAAACTAAACTGAATCATTTTTATTGATTGATTCACCTGGATTATGTCTTAAATGTGTGTAAAACACAGCAGGTGGTGCAACACCATGATTATTGTTGAAGTGTTACAGGTCACATTAGCTCATTTATTTGATCAGTCATTAGTGTGAAGTTTCCCACAGGCGGTTTGTTAACCTGTCTGTGTTTGACCGACAGTTCAAAACTTAGAAACTAATTCTTCTCAGTAAAGAAGCTGAATTTGTCAGATATCTGATCAGCTGATCAATAAATGTGCTGTTGAAGAGTTTCTGACCGGTGGTTGCAGACCTGCTTCTGTTTCACTCATTGACAGAAATAAGATGGTTTGAATCTCTAAAGCAGTTTAACTCGTGATCACTGTTGGCGTCAGTACACCTGTCTCAGTCTGCAGGTGATGTTCAGTGTTTAATCAAACAGCTGTAGAAATAAATCTTGTGACTGAGCTGTGATTCCCGTGTGAACAGAACACCCGTGAGACAGCCCAGGCCATCAAGGGCATGCACATCCGCAAGGCCAACAAGTACCTGAGGGACGTCATCGTCAAGCACCAGTGCGTCCCTTTCCGTCGCTACAACGGAGGCGTGGGAAGGTGTGCCCAGGTGAGCTGCGGCCGACGGCCTCCGCAGAGTGTGGAAGCTGCAGTGATGACTCTCTTAGGACACCTTTGGATTAAAGATGAAACCAACCTGTTAGACTGAGCAGCTTCCCCGAGTCTATGTTGTAGTGGAGGGAGGGAGCTTTTCTTCTGATCACTCTGTTGTTTTCAGGCCAAACAGTTCGGCTGGACTCAGGGCCGCTGGCCCAAGAAGAGTGCTGAGTTCCTCCTGCACATGCTCAAGAACGCCGAGAGCAACGCTGAGCTCAAGGTACGTTCAGTCGCCGCCACCATCGATGGTTCGGAGCTCGGACTCATGACTGACTCCTTTTTAGACAATAAATTAGAGATGAGACGACATCGTAATGAAACTGATTCAGTAGAGTTTTGTCAGACGTTTAAAGACGAATCAGGATGTTTGAGATCTGTGACCTCACAGGACACGCCTGGTAGGTGGCGCTCTGGTGCTCTGAGACACTGAGAACGTTCTGCAGAGGAACAATATGGTGACGTGTGCTTGTTAAACCTGTCACTGGGGGCGTGAACAGATACAGGTGGATGTTAGCAGAGAGGATTGTGGGAGGATTCGGACTCACTCAGGTCTCACTTCTAAAAGCTTTAATGAGAGTTAATGTTCCTGCATCAGTTAACGTAACCTCCAGTTCAACCAGTGTCAGTTCCTCAGTGTTGACATGTGCACCAGAACCAGACCAGCCCCCGTCAGACCGGGCCCTGTCAGGACACCGGCTCTGGTCTGAAGTGGACTCCTGTGATTCACGTGGGACAGATTGCGATGATGACCATTTAGGACACCTTTGTATGAACCATGAAAATAAAGAATAAATCTGAGCAGTCTGTGAATCACTGGACGACACAGGTCACTGAACATGATCCCGGACTGTGATTGGCTCACAGATCATTAATGATTATGTTCGTTAAAGTGATGAATTCATCTCTAGTTCTATTCTCTCAGCTCAAAACCTTCACTTTAACTTTGAGCAGTGACTTTAGTCCAGTTTTAGCTGGAATCAATCGATCAATAATACAGCAGCTGTGTCTTTGCTCCTTCAGGCGTCAGCAACAGAACCAAACAGTTTGTTGCTGTAAACGTCACTAACGACACTTTGAAGAGTGAATATTGATGATTTCCTCCAAACTCTGCACCGATCAGCTGTTAATCTGTAGCTGTTTTGATTATTGATCATTTAAAATCAAACGACCTGTGGGTCAGTTTCACCTGTCGAACAAAACAAGACGTTTGAAGACGTCACCCACTGTTCTGACTTGTAATAGATCAATCAATCAGTGGCTCATTAATCAATAATGCAGCATTTAGATGTTACATGAAGAGAAACCAAAGTGAATGAGACTGATCCCATGATGTCACCTGTTCAGAACCAGCAGGTGTGTCTTTATCTGACTGAACCTGGATCAGACAGAGCTCATGTTCGTCTGACTGTTTTTACTGTGACGTTTTCTGAGACATGAACCAAAATATCAAATATGTGGAAATGAAAAAGCAAACGTTTCCTGTGGAGATTCAGAGACTGAGCTGAACCAGGTGAAGCTGTGTCTCACCTGTCTGTGCTCTGATGGTTCCAGGGTCTGGATGTGGACTCTCTGGTCATCGAGCACATCCAGGTCAACAAGGCCCCCAAGATGAGGAGGCGCACCTACCGTGCCCACGGCCGCATCAACCCCTACATGAGCTCCCCCTGCCACATCGAGATGATCCTGACGGAGAAGGAGCAGATCGTCCCCAAACCAGAGGAGGAGGTTGCTCAGAAGAAGAAGGTACGGGTCACTGAGTGATGAGGGGGCGGGGCTAACGGTGCGTTCAGACACAGGCTGCAAAAATACCTGAAGCTGAGGTAAAGTTTGAACCTGTGTCTGAATGCACCGTGATGCCTTCAATGGTCTCTGGTCCTGTGGTTGCAGTGATGACTTCTTAGGACACCTTTGGATTACCCATGAAAACACAGTAATAACTCTGAGCAGCTGAACACCTGTAACCTGCTGTGTGCTGTGACCGACAGTCTGATGACGCTCAGCTTCTCTCTGCAGGTTTCACAGAAGAAGCTGAAGAAGCAGAAACTGATGGCACGGGAGTGAAACTACTAATAAAAGGAAAACTTGTTATCACTCAGGTCTCTGCTTCTTTGTTGATGAAAACCTGTTAAAACCACTTCATGATGTTAGTGACCGGCCTTTTTCAACAGGGGGAGGAGCTTCAGGAAATCGGGACTGAGGCGTTTACTGACAGATTTAACGTCGGAGAATAAAACCTGAAAACGTCTTGAGCTGGTGTTGAACACAGACCTGATTTCAGTCATCTAATCAAATGGACTCGTTCCTGCAGCTGAGTTCAGTGTCTCTGTGTCAGCTGTTAGTGTCATCTCAGTTTAACAAACTTTATTTAATCAGTGGGTGAAGACGACCTGCAGCATGTTTGAGTTCACTGAGAACAGCAGCAAATCTTCATCTGAGAAACTGGAATTAAAATTCAACATTTGAAAGTTTGAGCTTCTGCAAAAAAAAACCTGGTTTGACTTGGTTTAGCTTCAGTTTATTCAAACAGCCTCAACACATGATAGGGTGACCATTTCCATAACACCAAAAAGGAGGACATTATGCGGCATATCAATAAATTACTATGGTGTACATAGGACTCTGGTTTACTCTCATTTATAGTACAATTGTGAGTGGTTTAAAGATGATGTTTGTGTAGCTGAATAGGCCACACAAACATACAGTGGCTGGACAGGGCCTAAAGCCGGACGCCTGGTCACCCTAACACATGAAGAGACGGTTCCTCAGCAGCTGAGCTGAGACCTTCAGACTCTGGTCACTGGATCCTCAGCTGAACAGACGTCGGTGTCACAGGTAATTAAATTAATTATTGTGATCTGTAGTGAAGCTCGTTTTTCAGCTCCTGTTACATTTATTCACAGATGATTAAACCAAATCAGATCAATAAGATCATTTATCAATATTCAAAACATCCAGAACTGACATCAGTCAGACCTGAACACAGACTTAAACCTGCTGAGAAACCAGAGAAGAAGAAGCTCAGTGACATCAGTTCATCCAATGGTTCAAATTAAAATAGAAAATCCACCACATTTCATTTTACTGAGGAAAACAAACCTGGACTGAAACCAGGGCTCATCTCCCTGTATCCGTGGCAACACACTTCCTGTTGGGACAGGTTGTGTCACTGCATGTGACCCACAGCTGATCTGGTCAAACAGGATGAACCTGGGGGGGGACGATGAGCTGAGAGAGAAACTGATCAAATGAAGAGTTTAATGGTGAAATAGGAAACATCCAGTGAGACACTGAGCAGCTGAGCTGTCAGAGCCGGTTCTGACCACAGGGGGGCGCCACAGTCCTGGGCCCAGGCTCAGACCTGCTCACCTTCAGATGAGTTCACGTAAAATAAGATCCCTCTGATCATATCTGACCACCGCAGGTCATTGATTATCGATTATAAATTACAGCCACAGACAACATTAGTCATGTGACTGAAACATCCTCAGTGAATAAACTACAGAAAGAGAAGCTGATGTAAATGTTAAAGATCATATTGTGACTGAAGCTAAAATAACAGTTTTTACCTTAAGGTGCTATAAGTTTTGCTATTGCTACATAGCTAACATTAGCATTAGCAGCTGTTTTCTCACCAGTCTAAAGAAACATGAGTTCAGCATCAAACTTCATCCTTTACTCACCAACATCTGTCTCCAGAGGTGGAGACAAACACCAGTGTTGACTTTTATTAATATCAGGTCTTTCTTCTACTTAAGTTAGCATGCTAACTGGCTAGCTCTGGCCCGGTTGGCCCATCTGTGTCCAGTCTGTCCTGAAGACAGAGGACGTATTATAACCTCTGGTGCTGTAAACACAGCGATGGCTGAAGCTCTCCATAGGTAAACATCTACTAATGCTAATGTTAGCGATGTAGCAACAACAGAACTCACCTATAGCACCTTTAAAGATACAAGCTGTAAAAATGTCCTTTATTTAATCTGAATATATTTGAATCAGATACTGTCAGTACTGAAACCTGCTTCTCTACATCATCCAGGAGAACTGATGATTAGTGTCATTACCAAATAATAATAATAATGATAAAATAACAATAATAACAATAATTACAATAATACATTTTATCTATAGGCGCCTTTCAAAGCACACAAAGACACCTTACAACACACAGTAAGGAATTAAAACAGCAAGAACAAAATAAATTAGAGTAAATATCAGTTAAATATAAATATCAATTATTGATTAATCTAGTGATTATATGTTTGATTAAATGATTATAAGTGAAGTATTCTGTCTCAGAGCTGCAGTTGATGTTTTACAGTGTGACGTAGCTTTGACTTCTTTTTCTTTATCATTTAAAAAAGTTTGTGTTTCTGCAAAAACTTCACAAATATTATTGTCGATTGTAATTATTTTTTTTTTAAAATCTATTTTTTCTAAAATTGATTGAAGTGTGAGCCCCCCCCCCCCCCCCCCCCCCCCCGGAGCAGCTCTTTACAGTCAGAGTTTAGTTCATGTGTAAAATGAATAAAAGACAAATATTAAATTCATTTTATATTGATATTTGACATATTGATCATATTCTATAAAGGTTGGTCTGTTACAGGTTACAGGAACCCCCCTCCCACACACACACACACACACACACACACACACACACACACACACACACACACACACACACACACACACACTCCTTTAGGAATATCCATAACATAAAATATTTATCTAAATCAACTTGAATAATCAGTTATTATTATTATTTTGTTTTGTTATTCTACTGTTAATTTCCTTTTTGTTTTAATGTTATTATAGTTTTTCTGTTGTAGTTTTTTTATTGTTTCTCTCTGTAAACTTTCTTCTTTTCTCCTCAGTTTACTCTTTGAACTGCACGAACCTGTAAAAAGTGCTACACACATGAAGTTTGATTGATCAGCTGATTGATAAAGGTCCACTTACCAGTTTCCTCTTTATCTCATGGTCTTCAGTTAAAAGATGAAATGATTTGAAATCATTTGTTGTGATATTTATCTGCCAACAGATGTTGGAGAAGACTGTGGTTGAGAGCTCAGGTCAGACTATAAGAGCGGAAGGTCCTGGGCCTCCAGCCTCATTAAATATTTAAATGAGTTTTTCTGTAAATGCTTTAACAGCAGTTCAACCTGAAGTTTGTTGTCTCTGCCTCTGACCCTCTGACACTCTCTCACCTGTTGACGCTACTTCCGGATTCCTCTTTAAAAACTACAAAGGTCCATTTAATATCAGACGGAGTGAAATCCGCTTATTTCTTGTTGATATTTGCTCATCCAGCAAATCAGAGCCGAGCTGTTCCTCCAATGACGAGGCTCCCCTAAACCCCCACGGCTCTACGTCACCGTCAGGTCACCCAATCCGGACAGAGCCCCCCCACCCCGGCCTCACCCCCCCGCTCTCCGTTTCCTCCTCTCAAACTTTGGACTTGGAGCAGATAGACAGTCGGAACACCCAGATCATCACTTTTATTATCTCACTACTTCTGCAGCTCGGCGGAGAAAGAAAGGGGCTCCTGCTCCTGCTCCTGCTCCTGCTCCTGCTCCTGCTCCTGCTCCTGCTCCTGCTCCTGCTCCTGGTCCTGCTCCTGCTCCTTGTCCTCCTGCTCCTGCTCCTGCTCCTGCTCCTGCTCCTGGTCCTCCTGCTCCTGGTCCTGCTCCTGCTCCTGGTCCTGGTCCTGCTCCTGGTCCTGCTCCTGGTCCTGCTCCTGGTCCTGCTCCTTGTCCTCCTGCTCCTGCTCCTGCTCCTGCTCCTGCTCCTGGTCCTCCTGCTCCTGGTCCTCCTGGTTCTGAAGTGGACCCGGACCCGGGACTCTGCTCGGGAACCTGAACTCCCCCCGCGGTGAACACGTTTATTTTGGGGCTTTGGTTTCTGGAGGACCTAAATTTCTGAGATGGGCTTTGGGTCCAGAGAAGAGCGGGTTTTGGTTTAGTTTCAGTCTGGACTCCGTCAGGTGCGCAGGGCCCTCACCCCCCCTCAGAGACCCGCTGCAGCCCCCCCGGATCCTCCAGCAGTGGTGATGTTAGCGGTGGGTCAGATGGACGGGTCCCGACACAGCGCCTTCCTCCTCAGCACCCCTCCTCTGGCCGCTCTGCACAGCATGACCGAGATGAAGACCCCGCTGTACCCGGCTTACCCGCTCTCCTCCGCCGGCCCCAACTCCTCTACCTCACCGGCCACCACCTCTCCCAACCCGGGCGGCATGGCCGTGTCCTCCCCGGGGATCAAAAGCTCCACGGGGCCGTCCTCGGGGCTGGGCTCCCCGCAGCAGTGCTCCTCCGCCACCCCGCACGGAATAAACGACATCCTCAGCCGGCCCTGCGCCTCCTCCGCCGGCGCCGCGGTCGCCGTGGCCGCCGCCGCCTCCTCCTCCTCCGCGGGGATCCTGTCCGGGCTGCCCCGGTTCAGCAGCCTCAGCCCCCCGCCGCCGCCCGGACTGTACTTCGGCCCCGGCGCGGCGGCGGTGGCGGTGGCCCGGTACCCGAAGCCCCTGGCGGAGCTGCCGGGCAGGACGCCGATCTTCTGGCCGGGAGTGATGCAGAGCCCGCACTGGAGGGACGCCAGGTTCGCGTGTTCACCCCGTAAGTGAGAGCCAGAGTCAGTGGAGGGGAAGCGGCTTCTTAAATCCTGTCAGAGCAAAATAAAGATGAGTAGAATAAATAAAACGCACCGTGATCGGATCAGAGGGATTCACGGCCCTTTGTGTGTCTGTGCTCACGGTTTGTTCTGTCTCAGACCAGGGTTCCGTGCTGCTGGACAAAGACGGGAAGAGGAAACACACTCGACCCACGTTTTCCGGGCAGCAGATCTTCGCGCTGGAAAAGACTTTCGAGCAGACGAAGTACCTGGCGGGGCCGGAGCGCGCGCGGCTGGCCTACTCCCTGGGCATGACGGAGAGCCAGGTGAAGGTAAACCACGTCCGCAAACACGCAACCTGCTTCTTCTCCTTTTATCACAACGACGTTCTTCCTTCATGCATTTTCATTTTTTCCTGTTTTGTCTGCACTAAAAAAGATAAATATATATTTGTATTTTTTGTATAAAATGCTGCCAATCGATCAATATTTCACTTCACTGACTGAAACACTGCGGGTGTATTTTGCTTTGTTTTTTCTGCAGGTCTTTCAGAATAAATTCACATCATTTTTCTTCTTTTATTTGTGTTAAAATTTCATTTAATGCAAAACCTCCATGAGGCCTTTTATTCCCTGTGATCACTTATCTGCTGTAAAGCTCCACCTTTCATTTCTTGCATCTGTTTTTTATATTTTGTGCAGCAGATTTTTTTACATTTGTGTTTGAATTTCGCTGCAGAATTAAAGTTGAATTATGGTCATAATTAATTGTGTTTAGTCTAAATGATTGAACCAACGCGGCTCCTGTGGCGCAGGTGTGGTTCCAGAACAGACGCACCAAGTGGAGGAAGAAGCACGCGGCGGAGATGGCCACGGCCAAGAAGAAGCAGGACTCGGAGACCGAGCGGCTGAAGGGGACCTCGGACAACGAGGACGAGGACGACGACTACAACAAACCTCTGGACCCGAACTCGGACGACGAGAAGATCACACAGCTGCTGAAGAAGCACAAACCGGGGGCCGCGCTGCTGCTGCACACGTCGGAGAACGACAGCTCGTAACGGGGGGGTCAGACTGTGGGGGTCCGCGGGTCTGAGGCTCCGTGCAGATCCCGCTCCTCTCGTTTCCTTGTGTTTTTGCACGGTGGTGGAGGAGGAGGAGGTGGTGGAGGAGGAGGAGGTGGAGGAGGAGGAGGAGGTGGAGGACTCCGGTCCGGACACTCAAACCGTTCACGGCCTAAAACGCGGAGGAGACGCGACTTTACCTGTAAATAGAAACGTGAGTTGTATGAATAGAAATTATCCAGCTGTGAATAATTGATGTTTTGTACAGACGCACTGATCTCAGACCTGATTTGCTTTTTTTCTATTTCACTCTGACATTTCTAAAAAAAAAAAAAAAAGACAACCACAAACTCTTCTTCTCCCGCGGGTCCGCGAAGGCCTCCTGACCCATCAGTCTCAACTTATGAGGAGCTCCTGAACGCACCACACGCACCTGTACATACATGCACACCTGCAGAAATTTCTCCTCTCTCTCTCTCTCTCTCTCTCTCTCTCTCTCACACACACACACACGGTTTTATTTATGTCTGAGGTTGAGTGAAGCCTGCAGCTGTGTATCATGGCGGGTTAATGTAATGCACTTTTATTTAATAAAAACTCAAAGGTTTCCTTGTTGTTTTCACCACATGTTAATTAATACAAAGAGTTTAATTAATTAATAACGGACAGAATAAATCACCGGCCTTCATCGAATATTCTAATCAATATTCATCATGTAACCCGCTTTTATTCCCACTGCCACACCGCTACAGATTTTATTATTATTGTTATTATTATTATTATTATTATTATTATTATTATTATATTTTCTTGTTTTTGATTTGAAGTGTAAAGTTTTACATTTTTAAAAGATAAATTCAAACATTTCATTGTTTTGTTTTTATTTTCTCGAACAGAAAAAAACGAAAAACAAAAACATTTGAATGATCTTTATTTCTGGCGGTAAAACTGATCCCTGACATCAGGGGCTTCTCTGGTTTCATCATCATCACCATCATCATCATCGTCAGCTCGGTTTCTCTCAGATTGAAAGTCAGCGGAGCGACGAGCAGCTGATCTTTCATTCATCACGTGTGGATCCAGATGTGACTGCACATGTGTCTGATCATAAAAACGGATTCATGATAAAACCACAGAAAGTGAAGCGGACTCTGGTTGTCTTCTCCCCGGTGTCGGTGCGGCCTCAGCGGGCAGCGGGCGGCTCTGTGCCGCGGTCAGGCGGAGGCTCGGTCCTCACTTTCTCTCAGCTTCTATTTCACCTCTGAAAAAAAAACTCAACGAAGCAGTTTATTTAATTTAAATCAACATTTTCTGATCTAATTAAAGAGTGAAGCCACAGCTCAGGTTCATGTTATTTATTCTCATATCTAACAGTCATGTCCACAAACATGTCCTCAGGTCAAATTCAGGCTCAGAACAAATTCTCATCACAATAATAAAAATCCTGACGCTCAAAGTTCAGTTTGTTAAAGAGGCTGAGTGTCCCACGACACCTGAACACACCATCAGATTTAGACTTTTATTTTTAATCAGTTTGTTTGAAATGAGGCTGTTGAACAGATCAGGTTTTATCTCCTTATTAAACAGTTGTTCAGCTCCTGAGCTGCAGCCACACACACACACACACACACACACACACACACACACACACACTGTACAACAATTCACTGTAACTGACACAATTTAAATCCTGTAAACTGAGTCAAGTTTGAATGATTATAAACGGATCATCTTTATAAACAGGAGGAAATAATCCTCAGATTCAGAATAAAAACAACCAGTGTTTTACAGATAAAACATCTGGACGGACGACAGCTGGAGGGTCCAGTTAATTCAAATTAGACCAAACAGTAGAAACGACCATTAAACCCTGATCCTCAGTTTCTAATGTCTCCGATTTTTCTTTCACAGTCTCTGAATCTTTGTCAACGTCGTCTGGACACGAAACAGTTTCACTGTTTTATTATTTTATTAATTTATTTTAAAAAGAAAAAAGGATTAATGAAGGAAACAGATGATCAGAGACCTCAGGTCACACAGGAGAACACGACACAGACTAACACTGTTGTGTTTCCAGTGTTGTGGAGATCCAACTCCATCACACACACACACACACACACACACACACACACACACACACACACACACACACACACGTTCCAGATATAATAAAATCTTTTTTTGTTATTTGAAGTATTAATATTTAATTTGTAGACAGTTGTTAACATTTTAATCTTCTACATTTATTTTTCAGATTCAGATTAAAATACAAACGAATCAGAAAACACATGATGATGTTTTATGATAATTTAATTTAAGATGAAGTATTTCTGTACTGTGATGTTCGTACTTTTACTTCACTGCTGCATGAACCCAGATCAGCCTCAGATCAAGACCATGAGCCAGATCACGAGTCAAACAGGGACCAGGAGGCCTGACTAACTGACTGAACGGGTCTACAGGCCCAGGGGCCTTCAGGGTCAGGGGCCCTAAAGTCAGGGCCGCTATGAAAAAACTCGTTTTTTTGGAATTAAAAATTTTCCAACAGAAGTCAGAAGGACTCCACTGAACAGCTGATGGGACGAACAGCTGCAGGTTTCACACAGAGAAAACATCAAATTCATTTACAGCCGAACCTGAGGGACGTCGTTTCCTCTGCTGCTGGTGGAGCTGAGGCTCGTTAAACCACCACAGAAGAAGATGCGGAGGACCTGATGGAGGTCTGACGTTTGTCACTGTTAATGTGATGAAGACTCAGCCTCCTCCTCATCTTCATCATCAGATTTCACAGAGAATTTAATTCATTTCCTCTAAAAATAAAAAAGGTAGAAACAGAAAGTTCCATCCAACACCACATATTCATGTCTTTATTCTCGTCTCTATTTTATTTTTATTCCATTTATTTTATCTTATTATTATCAGCTGGGTTTTATTTTCCATCTTGTTTTATATTCACGTTTCCAACATGTTTTTATGTGAAGAACTCACTGCAGTCACTTCTTCTTGTATAAAAGGTTCTGTACAAATAAAGTTTATTATTAATTATTGTTATTAATTAATTAATTAATTATATCAATATATAAGTTAATTAGTTAATGGATTAAATATCACAAACATTAAATAATCTAATGAAAACACTTGGTCCAAATAATAGAATAAATATCAGTGAAATAAAATTCAGTTTGTTTAATGACTCTGATGTTGGAGATGAAACCATCATCATCGTCATCGTCATCCTCGGCTGCAGGTACAGGTGTAACTGTGGGTCATGTTTCAACACATGGACAGGTGTTCCTCTCACCTGTGGAGGCCCCTGGCCACCTGCTCCTCCAGCAGCAGCTTCTTCACCTGACGTAGCAACGTGCTCTGTGTTCACCTCAGGTAGGTCAAAGGTCAAAGGTTCCACCTGACACAGGACACCCGGCTACAGGTGCATCAGGTGACAGGTGTGTGAGGGGGCGGGGCAAATGAAGCTATAATAAAACCACATTCATCCTTGATTACCTGAGTTACTTTCTGGTGGTGTTCCAGGTGGAGTGAACACGTCTCCGCCAGGGGCCAACCGCTCCATCTGTTCACTCACTTCCTCTGCCAGCTCCACCCACTGATACTTCTCCACCCACCTGACTCCACCCACTGATACTCCTCCACCCACCTGACTCCACCCACTGATACTCCTCCACCCACCTGACTCTACCCACTGATACTCCTCCACCAGCCTGACTCCACCCACAGACAGACCCTGCTGAACCTACACCACGTCTCCAGCTGCAGGTGGACCAGAGTGGAGCTGGACACCGACCCGGATCACATGACCTGATCCTGGTGTGTGACATCACTGATGCTGGAGATAAACCATGACTGACATGATCCGTTCATCTGTTGATTATTTTATTTATTTATATTATATATTAAAATAAAACATAATCAGAGTTTCCCAGAGTCCAGGTGAAGGTCTTCAGAGTCTGGTTCTATTTGACCAACAGATCCTGGTTCTGTGCTGCCCTTCACCTAATAATCTGTGAACTCAAATATAAATGAAATATGAAACATATTATATTATATGAAATATAAAAATAAATATAAATATAATAATAATATATTTCTGCTTTGAATATATTTTACTATATTTTCTCCTGTAGCCTCATTATTGTAAAAATGGTTAAAAAAGGAACAAATAAGAATAATAATGATATAATGATATAATTAAAATTATAATGATTATAGTTTATATATAGTTTATCGATCAGCCACAAATGTTGAGTTCTGTAATGTGGATCATTTTCCTCCCAGGTGAACACAGAGGCCACGTGTAGAACTAGTCTGGTACCTGTCACCTCAGCAGACAGGGTCGGTGGTCTGGTGGTCTGCGGTGGTCTGTGGTCTGTGGTGGTCTGGTGGTCTGCGGTGGTCTGGTGGTCTGCGGTGGTCTGTGGTGGTCTGCGGTGGTCTGGTGGTCTGCGGTGGTCTGTGGTGGTCTGTGGTGGTCTGGTGGTCTGTGGTGGTCTGGTGGTCTGCGGTGGTCCTGGGTGCCGTCAGTCCTGCTGGATCCCACCTGTTGGCTCTACCTGTTGACTCCCAGCGTATCTCCTCCTGTTCGCTGCTGTGACTAATGTGTTAGCATTAGCTGATCTGTATAAAGAGCCCATTGACGGCTCTCAGTTGACCATGTAGTACAAGAGATTACACACAAGGACATGTGTCGGGGGGGTCGGGGGGGGGGCTCCCACAGACATGAATGGTGGTCTTATCTCCCTCCAACCCGCCTGGAGCCCTGTGATAAGGAGCGCCTGGGGATGCTCCATGATGAGGAGCTCCAGCAGCCTCCTCTCATGGCTGAGTGGGAACATTGTGCAGCTCTGACCCCTCCCTCCCTGACCCCTCCCTCCCTGAGTCTCCCTCGCTCCTGCTGCATCTCGCCACTCGCTGGGAGCAGTAATCACCGGCCCGCAGGGCACGGGAAGAAAGTCGCTGTGAATTGCTGTGTCTGCTTCAGCAACTCAATGACAACTTATGTGAATCATGAACTGGATCCTGGGCTGCGGGGGCGTCACAGCAGGTGCTCCCCCAGAGGAGGAGCTCACCTGCCGGCTCTCAGTGAGAACACGCTCCTGAACATGGATCATCTGATGGAGGAGATATCATCTGTTATCAGCTGTGGGTGCTCACCTCTTCAAGTATTTATTGGGAGATAATCTCCTTTAATGATGCTTCACCTCTCTCCCTCTGTCTCCTGAACACAGCTGCTCCTGAACAGGTGTCCTCGTCTGACTGACACCTACGTGTTCCCAGGTGGAGGGGTGTGGAGGAGCAGCTGCGCTCCGTCACTCTTCAGGTGAGATATGATTCAAATAAACTCTTTCATTAGATGTATTGTAATGTCCAGTGGAAAGTGTTTTACCTTTAATATGTGCACATGAATTATTGGGAAGCAGCAGAAACACCTGGAGTGTGTGTGGACTGCAGGTGAAACAGGAAGCTCGACAAATTGTGTCTGATCCTGTTTCCTGTTCTGATCCTGCTCATCCTCTGGAAGACGCTACAGAGCATTTATACAAATTTATAGGCCTTCATACAAAAAACAGTAACTTTATTAAACTCATGAGCAACATTCACACTGAAATCATGACCCTTACTGTTGTTTGTACTGTGCAAGTTTTTATTATAATTTTATTATTGTGTGAGTCACATTGATGTGTTTTAACCAGCCAAAGCCAAAGGCAAATTTCCACATATGTGGACAATAATAATAATAATAATAATAATAATAATAATAATAATAATAATAATCACAATCTATTATTATTATTAGTAGTAATTAGTTTATTAGATTATTTTTCCTCCCAAAAATAAACACAGACCTTTCAGGCCCTTTTTTCACTTTAACTTTTTTCACGTGTAAAATGATGTTAAACAAAATATGAATGACAGCAGAGGATTTTTAAAATACATCTGAAGACGTTCCCTAGCGTGACCTCTGACCTTCACTAAGGCTTTAGTTCCCTAGCGTGACCTCTGACCTTCACTAAAGCTTCACCACAGGTAATTTGTCACAACCATCATCTGTGTGACAGATAAACAGGTTTGTCTCTTTCACCTGGTCAGAGTGGGCGTGGCTGTTGGGTTGCTGTACAGAAACTCCGCCCCCCAGGTCTAACAGGGGTTGAGATGCTGTTGGTCTGCAGCAGACTGGGACCTTTCACTGTCTCTGGCTACAGCAGAGACAAACTGTTGTGATTAATTATGAGGCTGAGGTCGGTCGTGGCCTCCTGGAGGATGGACGGCGTTGAAACGCTGCCTGTTATTTCTCCCGCTCAGGGGGTGAGGGGAGGGGAGGGGAGGGGGGAGGTGAGGCAGAGCTAAGTAATGACAAAATGAGCACCTCCAGTAGACTCTGGCAATGAAAAACCCTGCCCTCATCACCCGAGTCTTTTGTTCTGAATTTTATTAGCACTAGCCACGTTAAAATAACCTGTTAACACGTATCATAGTGCAGCAATAATAACCTCCTCAATCATATTTTAAAAGTCACGTCAAGGGGCCGGGTGTAATTCATCTCTATGCAAATACCTCGGTGTCAGCCCATTAGTGTGTTGCTACAGGGGTTTTATTAAAATGCATTCTTCCCCACTCTCTTCGTACTCAGGACTAATAAAACACGAGCCTCGCTGCACAAGAATTATAGCAACTATTAGGGAAACATATGGACAGCATGCACTCTGAAAATAAAACCAACAGATAAAGTGGCAGGGTCAGGCTGGGGAGCAAACACTTAGGGAATGGCAGTGAAGTAATAGATTGTGCCCGTGCTGCCTGATGCAGACCTGGAAATCAAAGCCTGATTATACATTCATTTGGGTGGGGGCTCCCTGGTATAACCCCACCCCCCTCCACCACCTCACCTGCACCTCCTCCATAGCTGCAGCTCAGTGCCAGCACAGAGTGTCTCAGTGTCATAAATTGAGGAGACACTAAAAAGGTAATAAACTGCATTAGGCCTTTAATGAAATTAAAACAATGGAGACGGATTCATTCACTGATGAGGAGACGTGTCCTGCACAGAGCTGCACTGGACTGGAAACAGAGTTCACAGCAGACCTGTTGTATTTTTATTATTATATTAAATATGACTGGTACGAACAGGACAGTAGAACACAGTATATGTGGTGTGCTGTGAATGTGTGGAGAACAGTCTGAGTTAATATTAAAGTCAAATACCAGCTAACGTCGTGTGAGGACAGAATCAGTCACAACTAACTGACATTTTAAACTCCAGTGTTTCATTTGAAGTGTTGAAATCCTTTTCTCATTTCAACTGTTTTTAGTTTTTTAATGAATGAATCAGTCAGTAAATGTCAGTAGAGAACTGTCCATCGAACAGACCAGAGATCTGAGACTGTTTATTCTGACTGTACAACGTCCTGAACCCCACCTGGTCTCTGCTCTCACCACATTTCATGAATCTGATGTGCTGAACTTGATTCCTTCGTCTTTGGTAGCAGCATGAATGCAGGACAACACAGATGTTGTGCTGCAGTGTCATGTCCTGTGTGTTATCATCCACCCCCCCTGAGCACAGAGACATCAGGACTCACCTTCCAGTGGGGAGCAGGGACTGATGAGCCCCCGCCCTCCTGATTATCTGTCATTTAATGGTTTATCAAAGTCAGAGGATCCTGTCATGGTTGTGTGAACGGTGGATTTTTCTATTTTATGGAGTCATTAATTTCATGTGGATCATTAGCCTTCATACAGATCCCTGTTTTGACAAATGCAGCTGGTGAATTATGCACACAATGTGCCCCCCCCCCCACCTCCTCCTCCTCCACTGACTGCATCACATGATAAACAGGGAGCACCCCGTCACATTACCTAAATGTGTTTGTGGGGGTGTCCGTCACTCCATTACAGCGACCGTATGACACATGTGACCATCGAGGAGCTTTTCGCTGCGACTGGAGACAACATTAAATATGATGCACAGAGATGATGAAGCTCAGCCTGACATCCCTTCACAGGAGACGCCACCAGGTCCTAACAGGACCCACGTCTCGTTCCGAGGCGTTCAGGTGAACGCTGCCGCTGCAGCCATCAGGAGGAAGATGGATCAGCTGTTTGGACTTTACACTTCCACTCCTACATTTCAGAGGGAAATGTTTTACTTCCTACTCCTCCACAGTTTCAGTTCAACTGGTTCCCTCTCACCTGGAGTAAAGGTTGGCCCCTGGACGTCACTGTATAATTCACTCTCTGCTTAAAACAAACATTTTAAATCAAACATTTCATCCAACACAGTCAGAAGTTTATCTTCAGTCAGGTTTAATTAAAACTTCCTGTGGGAATAAAATGGATGAAATTTACTTCTTTTCATTTAAGTAAAATGTGAAAAAACGTTTGGAAGCTAAAGCTGACGACAGGGGATGAGTTCGGTTTAACTAAGTGAAAATACAGATGCCTCCTTCATTTAAACTCCTTAGCTCCGTGTCAGTCAGTCACACCTGTGTGTGATTGGCAGCAGGTGAGGAGACGCTGCTGTGGGGGTGGGCCTGTTAATGTCGGGTAAATGTTCAGGAAGTCGGGGCCTGAGGCTGCTGCTATGTTGGTTAGCCGCTAAGCTACCTGGAGAACAGGGATGCTAAGGGCTTAGCTAAGCTGCTAGCACTGCAGCGGGACTGTGGACCCGGACCTGTGTGAACCTGGTCCCGGTGCTGGATTTAAAAACACATGGACCCCACGGTGGCAAGGAAGCTGGTGATTACTGCTCAACATTTCATTAAAATCAACACTAATATTATTTATTCATGTCTTTACTGTTACATCGTGAAATCAACCCAAATAGTATTTTTCATTAGGTTGCTTTGAAAATAAAATCTGCTGAATTAATCATTAATATTTACTGTTTTTCATTTAAGATCAGATGTAATGATAACTGTTAATAAATTATTATGATGCTGAAGAGAAGTTTAAATCGGGATAAATCTCAGGTAAGTTCTGCAGACACAAGGAGAGTCTTCTTCCAGACAGGAAGTTCATTCAGAGATAATGACGTCATCAGGAAGTAAACTCTGGATGAATGAAATGAATCTAAAAATGTCTGAGTTCAGATTTGAGGAGTTATGACTCAATATTGACACAAACTGCAACAGTCAGACATTAAGGGTTTTAAAGGATCCTACCTGTCGTCACCTGTATACACCTGACCTTTCACCTCACGGCTCTCTGCACCTGTGTGTTTTAGCTGAACCTTTAAACGCAGCTCAGGTTACAACAACCAGCCCAAACCCGAGTTTACCGCCCAGTTAGAGAAGTGAGCAGGAACCGGATCAGTTTCCCAGTTTGCTTCTGTCTGTGGTTTTAAACCTTCACCTCAGTGGTTCAGCATCTCTGCAGCTGAGAAGGATCCAGCTGCCGAACGCCGACACACTTACAGAGATGTTGACCAAAGCGTTGTCACAGATAAAAGTGAAATAAATGAAATAACTTGTGTTGGACTTTTCAGACGTGACGAGGTCAGATGACTCTTCAGTTCCCGCCTCCGCCTGCAGCCTCCTCTGACAGCAGCGTCCCTCCAGGACTGAAGCACAGCTGTAAGTTCAACACTTCCTGTCTGTTGTGTAAACTCAAATTTATACTTTCGTCTGTTTGGAGCTTTAGCAAATGTGTGTCTTCTTTGTGTGGTTTGGGTGAAGTGCAGCTCTAACGCAGTGTTTGTGTGGTGTTGTTCTGAGTGGATCCTCCGGTGCAGTGAGGGCGACAGAGGTCGTGACTGTAACTTTAACAAATAACAGTGAGTGAGAGGAAGCGTATTGATATTTAAATTGGATTGTTCTGTGTGTGTCGAGGCTTTGGTTTGGGTTCCTCTGTGACCTTGTTGTCTCGGCTGGACGCTCGCTCCGCCTGATCCGACCTGCCCGGCCCCTTGTTTGGTTTATTGACTGACCGCAGACGCGCTGCTGCACCTCGATTGGTTTAAATGGGTTTTCATTTTTTATTGGCAGGCCAGTGACGGGCGGTTTAGTCGAGGCTCTTTGCACTTTAACAGCTCGAGGTTTCAGAATGTGTTTTACTGGCTCCCGTAAAATCAAACAAAATGAAATAAATTGAGAAGGAGACGTGGACCGAGCTGTGCTCAGCAGAAACTGTGTGTGCTGCTCACTCATGCTGGGCTGCAGGGCTGATCTCAGACCAGCTGAGCAGGAACAGAAACACACACCTCTCATCTTCTGAAATCAACCTGCTGAATCAGGGGGAGGGACACTCAATCAATCAATCAATCGATCAATCAAACTTTATCAAAATCACTTTCATATAGAGACACAATCAAATAAGAGCAACAAGCAACAACATACAACACAGTTTACAGCAGAGGTACTGAGGGGGAGCGTCCGGCTTCCAGAACCGCTAACAGACCAGAACCAGAGGCTCTCCACAGCTGTACTGGTTTAGAGAGTGGGAGCCTGTGAGACGTAGGCACCAGGTGTGTTCTGGTCTGTCCTGGACTCGGCCTGGACCAGTTCTGCATCACCTGGGTCTCCTGATTCTGTCTGATCCTCACGTCACTGCAGCAGCTGAGACCCAGAACCGGTTCAGACCCGAGGCTCTGGAGCTGTGCTCCAGGATCAGGACCTGATGTTTGCTTTATGTTTGTACTTGATGCTTTTAACACAAATTAAGTTCCAAACGGAAAAACCAAGTGACCTTTGACCTTTGACCTTTGACTGAAGAAGTGGAACCTGTTTATTTTGGAGACAGTACATGTGGACGTGCTGATGTGGGGAAATGTGCAGCTTCACAGCAGCAGAGGACAAGAAAGATTATTATTATTATTGTTATTATTAGTAATTATAATAATAATAATGATACAGTATCTGCAGTTTGATGTTTATAAAATCCTGTGTCCTCGTGTTAATTGATCAGTGTCTCTGCCTGCGGTCCAGGCCTAAGTACCTGCCCCCCCCTCACTGAGTGGGTGTCCGGTCTGGCCTCAGTGGAGGGGCAGCAGACGGTGACCTCAGGTGGACCAGGTCTCTCAGACTGAGTGCCCTCGTCCTGCCCCCCCTCCCCTCTGACAGACACCCCGACAATGAATGACTCTATGAAAGATTGGGGGGGGGGGGGCACAGTAACCTGCTGAACTTGAGAACCTCTCCTCATCGATTATGGAAATGTCTCCGCTGCTGACCCGGGCCGTTATGAGTCTTAAGTATTGATTAAATACGCAGAGGAAAATACTTTGGCAGTTAAATCAGACGCTGATTCGATTAGCCCCTCCCCCCGCCGCCGCTCACAATCTCCCGCTCTTTAAAAGCATTTCATTTCTGTGTAGGAGCTGTGTTGTCTGCAAATTAAATTAACTCTGGTGCAATGTTAATGTGGGGTGACCTTGGGTGGGTGAATGACCTCTGACCTTTGACCCAGTGGAGCGTCTGGTCATAAGGAAAGTAAAGGTGGGCGCAGACCCCCATGCACTTAAGCCCCTCTTTCCCTCCTGGTCCTCTGATCCGGCACAGACCCATCAGATCCTGGATCAATAGATCCTCTGAGGCCGACTTCATAAGTGGGTCATAAGAAGCATTTGTGATATTAGCGCCGGGCGAGGCGAGGGGGGCGGAGTTCACGTCCCCGCCACGCCCTCAGAGAGGGAGGTGCACATGTGATCTGGACTCTGAGTCAGTACAGATCTGTCACGCTAACGTTAGCACGGCTCCAGCTAACGTTCTCTCTCCCCCTCACCTCAGCCAGGTGTCTCTCTACTTCCTGTAGCTGTTGTTTCAAATTAAAAGCCCCTTCGGGCTCATGTAATTGTGGCCTACTGCTGGAACATAGCTCTCTCTCTCTCTCTCTCGCTCTCTCTCTCTCTCTCTCTCCCTCTCTCCCCCCCTCGGAGGGGGTCTCCACAGGACGACACTTCCTGACACACACACACACAGACACACACACATGCACACACGCACGCACACATGCACACACGTGTGTCTGTGTGTCTGTGTGTGTGTGTGTGTGTGTGAGTCACATGATGAGTGATCTGACCACAAACAGCAGAAACTCTGAACTCACTGATAATAAAGACAAGATATTTGTTTCTGTTTCACAGGTAAATTTAGCTGACAGCTGTTCATTTATTGTTATGACCTTATTTCGTTATTGATTAACCTGCTCATTATTTATTTGATGAATTGATTGATTGTGTGACACTGAGCTGATGGAGCCTTTTCATTTTGACCAGAATAAACCAAACATTCTTTTTCTAATGAAGCAGCTGATGAGAACTGATAATATTTAATTTTCTTCTTCTTTTTCTGTTCAGAAATGATTTTTCTCCTGTTGATCTATTAATCAGTTTAACAACTAATCACCTCAGCTCAATAACAAACTAACAAACTCTTCACCTGGTAACAGAAAAAAAGTTTCAGCTCATCAGTGAATAACAAATAATGAAGTTAATAATCATCAATTATCACAAAGTGTTAAATTGTCTGACAGTTTCAGCACGAGTTGATCTGTCCCTCACAGTCCCCCCCCCCCCGTCCCGTCCCGTCCCTCTCTGTGGCCTGTGGAGACCCCCTCCGAGGGGCCCCTTTGTAATCCTATAAAGTGGAAAAATACCAATTAGTAACAGTTTGTCTCACAGCAGTGTTTAGTGTTAAAGTGTGGACACACACACACACACACAGATGTGTTTTTTTTACAGTCTCCAAGAGGCAAAAGAAAAGTTAGATTTTGTTTTGTTGATCATTTTTAATCAGTAAAAACACCCTGAGAGGCAGTGAATTTATTTTATTTTTAATATAATTTTTATTTTTTTGTGGAAAGAAAGGAAAAATGTAAAAATGTTTCCCCCATCCTGAAAAAAAACCTAAATGATTTGAGTTGTGTCGGGGGGTTGTTTTCACAGATTAAAATAAACTTAGAAAAAATAATCTTGACAACAAAAAAAACTAAAACGTAGCATTTCAATCACATGACATCCAAAAACATGGCCAACGATCATCTCCCAGAAACCCCTGATGTCTGGTCAGAGGTTTGACGTCCTCGTCGCCGTTGGGTTAGAACTGCAGTGACTGCTACCGTGAAGATGCCATGCCAACAGTTACCAGAGAAATCTGTCTCCATCTTTAATTTGATGATGTCACAAGAGGAGAAAACACAGAACGTCAGAGTTTATTCAGAGAACGTCAGAGAACATCAGAGAACGTCAGAGAACGTCAGAGAACGTCAGAGAACGTCAGAGAACATCACACCTGTGTCGACTTTTCTAAAACAACAAAGATCATTTTGTTCATGTTTCACATCAAAACACTGATGAGTGGTGATGTCACATCCTGTCATGTGACACTGGTCCACAGTGAGACGTTGTGAAGCAGCTGCAGACATCTGAACACCTGATGATGATGATGATGATGATGATGATGATGATGACCTGTGAAGACGAGTTTGGACGTTCTGGTCTCAGACCTTCATCAGGAGGAGTTTTACCTGAAGGCCTGAGAGGCGTCGTCCTGCGGTGTCACATTTCCCCTGTCGCAGCTCCGTGGTTAACAACCTGATCTCTAGGAGACGGGTTGGTTGTTGTCGGAGCTGAGTGCAGATAAATTTGGCGCCTGTGTTGAGGGTGGGGCTAACCTGGTGAGGAGCGATAAGAGTGACCTTTAACCTTCTCTAAACTGCCTCAGCTCCAGCTGTGTAAATGTGTGTGAGGCCTCAGTCTTGCAGGTCAGTGCAGCCTGAATAAAATGTAAACCCCCCCCGTCCCCGATTAAAGACGTAGTTCATTACCGCCGACACACTTTAACCCCGCGGACACGTCTAACGGCCGCCACTCGATGATGACACATAAATCAAATGATGATGAATGCAGCTGATGGGTTCTAACGCAGAACGATGGGTCCTGATGTAAAAATGTAATGAGGATGTTCTGCAGGACGGAGTCATGGAGCCTGACAGAGCACCATCCACCTCTTGCTCCACCTCCTGCTCCTCACAACATGTGATCTGGATCGGGATTATGATCTGGATCTGGATTATGATCTGGATTATGATGTGGATCTGGATTATGATCTGGATTATGATGTGGATCTGGATTATGATCTGGATCTGGATTATGATCTGGATCAGACTGAACAAACTCACAGACCGACCTCAACATGACTGAAGTGTTTTTCTCTCAGTGTTTATGAAAGTGATAAAAATCCTGGATCTGCATCAGACTTCACTGGGATCTTCCCTGGACCAGGACCCATCCCTCTGGTCCGGTGCAGACTGGGTCAGGACCTCCTGTGTAATCCTGACAGGTGAAAACATAACCTCCTTCCTGAGGTAATAACTGTTGGTCTCACCCCAGGTTTCCACAAAAGGGGGACAGCAGAGTCCGAGGTTCAGCTGATGCAGACCTGGTCCCAGCCTTTTAAAAGCTGTTTCCTGTCAGGGTTCCTCCCTCAGCTGCTGAGTGGCTCCTGAGAGTCACATGGTCTGAGGGCGCAGAGGTTTGGATGGAGACATGGATGGTCCGGAGAGCTGCTCCCTGCTGCTCCTCCAGGAGCCATGGAGCAGCGCAGATGGACACTCAGATCTCAGGCTGATGCTGAGGAGAGAGGACGACGCCACACGACTCTGTTTGTGTTTATTCTTCTGCCTGAAGAGCCGAAGAATTGGTTTTTATTAATTCCATGAATTATTTGCTCATTATCCATTAATCACCGGGCCCCATCTGGAAGGTGCAGGCGTGACTGTGTGAGAAACAGCCATTCTGATCTCAATTAGATTTTGCCTCTGCTCTGCGTCTGCCCATAAATCACATCTCCAAAGTGAAATTAACAGTTACTGGAGCGCATTAATATCCCGAGTCAGGCATGAGGAGGCTGCAGTGACTGGAACCAGCCATCGTTCACAATGTGGAAAACATTGCTCTGTTTGTGAAATATCAACATTACACAGTGAGCCCCCCCCCCTCCGCTCCTCCTCCTCCTCCTCCTCCTCCAGCGCTGACACTGACAGGGAGGAGTGATGGTGTGTGAGGCACACACACACACACACACACACACACACACACACACACACACACAGGTCTTAATCCTGATGTAAAGTCATTAAAGCTTCGGTGGTTCACAGTCAAAGATGCAGCTATGAAGGAGATGAAGAAGTGTTTGTCCCTGGTCCTTCACTTTTTAGTGTCCCCTGGAAACACTTGTGGTCTGTGCTACTTGCAGCATGTTCCTACAGCTGTGTCTAAGTTCAGAGGCTGCACCTGAAGACTGATGACATCACAGCAGTTAGACTGGCCCATTTCAAAGGCTCCTTCAGATCTGTCCTCTGCAACAAAGGCTCCAGCTAATGGTACAACTGTTAAAACCAAGGCCTAAAAAAAAAAAGTTATGTGTTGTCATGGTTGCTAGGCGACGGGAGTCACAGGACGGTGACAGCTGGTGATGCAAAGAGAAAATCCTCCGTCTCTCTTTGGTTCAGCCGTCGAGGTCTACGACAGACCACACCGTCGCAGACCAGGTCCTCTGACGGATGTGGCCCCTGGACTGGGACAGTTGTCTGTAGCTGCAGTGCATTGAGCTTCAGGGCCACCGTAGTTCTGGACGAGAGGCTTGAAGATTGATTGATAATAATTTACACATGAATTGATAACGAAGATAGTTGTCAGTTGTAACATAAAGCAGACAGATGTGCTGTAGATGGTCCACGGACCTGCAGGGACAGGGTCTTGTTAACAGGGACTCAGGTCTGTGAGGAACCTGGTGTCAGGCTGTGGATTCACAAACTGTTTCTCTCCTGTCAGACAAAGAAAAGGGTCAAATAATCACACGTGAGGAGCTGAACTGATGCTTTTGACTTTTGATTCATTCTCTGACTGATAATCAATGAATCAGCTCAGGACTTCAGCTCCTGTATCCTTGTGGTCTAGTGGTGGTACAGGAGTCGACCTGGACCAGGTCTGCGTCCATCACACTGTACAGCAGCTGTCGCACTGAGGGGCCGGGCCCCGGGGACCGAGGCTTAGAGCCGCCCCGTGGTGTCGGTCAGCGCTCTGATGGATTGAAGTGTGACATTAAAATGGAAATGACTCAGGAGAGAGGAGGAGGGAACAGTGGGTGACCTCTGACCTCTGGCTAAGACCACAGACTGACAGGATGGATGTGTGATGGTAGCAACACCTGAACGGATCAAATCCACCTGATTTACTGACATGGAGGGGCCCCACACCGGGGCTGGTTTGTCCCGGGTCCTGTCGAGTCAGAGAGAGAGAGAGAGAGCTGCAGATGGATTGCGGGATCTTGTAATTCCCCGAACTCTGATTCCTGCTCTTCCATCTGTCAGGATGAGAGGAAGAGGAGGAGGAGGAGGAGGAGGAGGAGGAGGCGGCTCCTGGACTCTCCATACATAATTAATGACATCATTTCAACAACACTATTGACTAAACAAATGCATAAATCACAGAGGCTCCAGTCAATAGACACGGAAACGTTTACTCATGTTCTAAATAATGACTACTGTTCCCATAATGCCATAATTATTTTCAGCTGCTGATTTGGATTAATGGGCTGTCACAGACGTGAGGCGGCAGCCATCAGGGAGGCCGGGCCGTGATTGACGGCGACGGAGGGGAAAAGCAGAGTGGGCGGCGGCGGCGTCTTTATGTGGAGTGGCAGGTGAAAAGTGGCTGTCAAAAAATGCAGTGGATATTTGGTGTTTTGTTTATCAGGCGGCGGGGGCTGAATCAGAGCGGAGGAACATGGAGAGCCTGTCCGTCTGCCTTTTCATCTGCTGCCTAAATGGGTCTGGGGATTGGAGAGTGCAGTTTATCCCCTCCATTCTCCCTGACAGAGAAACCATTTAAAGCTCAGCGCCGACGAGACAGCAGTCTGTCACCAGAGACAGCGCTCGCATCAACGCCGCACAGGCTGCTGCTCCAACTGTGCTCCCCCTGCACACCATCATCCAGGAACCTGTCATTAACGCATCATTCAGACGCATCACGACCAGAGTTTTAGAAACACTGAGGTCACCAGGAGACAAAGCTCGTAGGAGAAAACGAGGTCAGAGGTCGTCTGTCAGCAGGTTACTATGACCCACAGTTAGGTTTTGTTGCTAGGCGACATCTAGTGGTCGTAGTGATGATGACAGGAGCAAAGGGAAAAGTGCGGTGACGTAGTTTATAGAGCGACAAAGTCCACGTCAGGAGGAGGTTGGGGTGGATGGATGAATATGACCCAGGAGAGTGGTGTTCGATTCCCATGTGACAGGAGCAGTTTATGTTGTTTCTATCATCCATGACTGTTCACTGTTATTATTGTAACCATGGCAACAAAGATCGTCTGATGTTGAGGAAGAACTTATTTTAACCCAAATCACCATCTTCACCCAAACCTAACCAAGACAACCACAATCCTCCACTGAGACTCCTCTCATTCAGTCTCTGACTTCCTGTGCCCCCCCCAAACGTCTCTGACTTCCTGTGCCCCCCCTCAGAGAGCAGCATCCCCTGAGGACTCCCACTCATGACTGGAGATTTAAACAGTCTCAGTATCTGAAGCTGAAGCCGGTTTGATGAGTCCATCTCCTCCTGACACCTCCCAGAGACTCCAGGGAATCTGCTCTCCAAACAGTAAGACCCCCCCCCCCGGGCTGCCATCCATCCAGGTCGCAGGTTAATGACTTTGTGTTTACCATCCAACAGGCTCTTTGATAACAAGCCCCCTCCCCCCTCCCTCTGCGTTTCCAGCGCCGAGGACGATGAAGACGCTCGGTGTAGCAACAGGAAGCGAGGAATGTGACGCCACACATGGGGCTTTGTGGGAGAACAAGCAGCGCGGCCCGGAGACTGAGAACTACTAATATTTATTCATGATAGAGAGAAAGTAGTGTCTGTTGGCTCAGGACACTTCATTTACATTCTCTTATAGACTGTTGTTCAGCGTGGGAGCTGCGTCTGGCTCCACACAGATGAACCTGTCCCGCTCACTCCTCCTCCCTGTCACACACTCAAACTCCTCACTGCTCTGCACAGAACCAGAGCACGGGGGCTCCTCCGCTCTGAGACCCCCCCAGGCCGTTACTATCACAGGGTGGAGGTCTGTCACTGGTTTAAAGAACCAGACTCAGGAGCTCATTTCAAATTAAACTCATCATATAGAATAGAAAACACACCACACACATGACTACATGTCGCTGATCAGCATTAAAATCAAATAAAAACACATTAATAATAATCAGACAGGAAACTCAAAAACTGTCAAAAGAGAAAGAAAATAAATCAATGAAACAGTAACTTCACAATTTAAACAGGCAAAAGTTTAACGTCCTGAACATCAGCCTCCAGGTCTGAACCATGAAGCTTCACCAGTGAAGAAGCTGCAGTTCCTCTAATGACCACCAGAGTCTGGCTCCAGCAGTGAGTCAGTCCCCATAGACTCCCATGTTCACATGTCCAACTTTACAGCAGAAAGAAACATGTTTACAGCCTGGTACACAAACTGTTCTGGATCTGGGTCTGGGTCTGGGTTTGGTCCACCTGTTGAGTGTTACATGAATCAGACCAATGAGGGCTGAGGCTGCTGACGTGTGGTTCGGACTGAACAACAGCACGAGTTTAATAAAGTTCTTGTTGAAGTAAACCACAGGACGAGAGGCTGCTGCTGAACTATCACTGACGAGTTGACTGAGCCTCGTGCAGGGGAACCTGTCAGAGCGGCCGAGCTCGGAGCAGACTGGGTGTTTTCCTTCAGAGCTGCAGCAGTTTTCATGGGAACAGTGTCAGAGGCCGAGCTGCTGCTGATAACAGTGTAATGATTGTCCTCACTTAATGACACAGGCTGAGAAGATAAAGCAGCTGGAAACTAGTTTAACTCCACCGCGTCTCCACCTGCAGCAGCTGCACAGTTTCTCACCAGAGTTTTATCTGGAGGAACCTGTCTGTCTGCTTCCTGAGTCATGTGACTGATCACATCACCTGAGTCATGTGGCTGATCACCTGCCTAGTGTCATATTAATGTCAGAAGTTTGATCTTCTATCTTGATAAAGACTTGAAATCATAGAAAAAGAAGTTTCTCATCACTGCAGAACTTCATTCAGAATCCTCCTGTTTTTTAGTTTCCTTCAGTATCACAGTGATCACATCATGATGCACTGCAGATCAGCTGATCACAGCTGATCACAGCTGATCACCGCTGATCACCGCTGATTCAGCTGCTGTTGAAAGACAGTCTGACTGAATGTGAACAGAAACAGGTCTGAGGTGGAGTTTCTGTGTCCTGATGACGGTTGTGACTGAGAACAGCAGCAGCTGATGGTCGACATTCGACTCTTCATCTGAAGGTGCAACTAACTCGACAGTTATTATTTATGAGCAAGTTTCACTTTATAAACTAAAAGTGCTTCACAATAATAATGAATCATAATCACATAAATGAATGAATGAAGTTCATCACTGTGTATCTGATGAGCAGATCAGAGATCAGTGACACTGTCAGCCTGAACTGTGTTTCAGTGGCGTCCACACATCTGTCACATGTTGGAAGTAGACAATCTGCTTCCTGTTTACACCGGCACGAGCATGCCCAGTGGATGTCAGTGGTCCTGTGTGTGTGTGTGTATGTGTGTGTGTGTGTGTGTCTGTCCCTGACACAGTCTGATATATGTTGTACTTTATAAATATGTAAACTTGTTGTCAGTAAAAACCAGGCGATCATGGTGGATGCTCAGAAGATGCCAGCAGAGTCTTCAACCGGAGCTGGGCTGCCGTCCAGCCGATATCATAATGTCTTTTAATGGCTGCTGATTGATGCACATAATGAAAGATGATCAATAGTAATAACCTGCAGCAGCTGAGTGGCAGACGTCCTCCCACTGCAGCTCCACAGCACAAAGTCAACCTGAGACACTGTTTTATTTACACCTCAAACACATCATCAGCCCCCTCAGCCCCATGTTGGTAACCCCCCCACAGATAAAATGTATTGCCATTTAAACATGACAAAGGGGCCACTGAGGTGGCCATTACAATAATCCATCATGTCTACCAGTGGTTGGATCCAGCCTTGCGGTAAATCCAATCTAAGCAGGGTCAACAGTGTTTTTTCCTCCAACATGGCCGACTGCTGCGTCTGCTGCACCGTCATCGCTCAGCTTTGGTCAACACGAGGCCACGGAGACACGTTAATGCTGCGGAGCTGACAGCAGGCAGACAGAGGCTGAGCTGAGGAGGCTGGAGATACCATCGTCCAACAAACCTGAGGTCCCAGTCTGTTCAGCTACTTCAGTCTCATCTCTCTCTGCATCATTTATATGCTCTGATCTGTTCTGCAGCTGTCACCTGTATTAGTGCAGGTGTAACAGGTGTAACAGGTGTAACAATGTTCACACACAGTTGGAGACGTGCAGTGGTCAGTGGGTCCCACAGTCTGAAGTCAGTGGCTGTTTGTCTCTGTGTGTCAGCGCTGTCCAGGTGTATCCCACCTGCTGGTACTGCATCGATGTTGTTAAAGGTTGCCATGGTTACAGGGGTCTCCAGGTGATGTTCTTGTCTGTCCACACTCAGCTGAAGCTTCAGAGGGATTGATCATCATCACTTCATCATCATCATCAGTTTTATGTTGACGTGTTGAACTTGTGATCAGCTGTTCATCTCCTCCAGCTGTTTCTGCCAGCAGAGTCTTCAGCCGGAGCTGGGCCACTGATCGTCATGATGATCCATGTGTTGAGGTGTCACATGATCCGTCTCAGTTTCCCGCTCTTTCAGCTCAGTATTTGGTCTCCACCAGCTGCTCAGAGTCTGTCTGCTGTAGAGGATGTTTCTCTGAGAACATCTGGAAGCTTCATCTCTTACACTGCTGTCAGAAAAAAAATCCATCCACGTCGTCTGTGAAGCAGAAAACTGTTAGTTCTGCTGTCGTCGGATAGTTTTGCTCTGACCTGGTTTTTCTCAGGTCGTTGTCATCACATCTTTTTTGTCCTGTTTGTGTTTGTGTGTCGTGGACTGTTGAGGATCCTGGAGGTTTTCTGACAGGTTGAATCTGATTGGTCCAGCTCTGTGTGGAGCCATGTTCAGCTCCTGTATCTCTGAGATGCTGCAGAACAAACAGTGTAATATAGAAATGTGTTAAATGGTGACTAATGTGCAGGTATGGATCCTCAGGCTCTGTGCGTCCCCACTCATCCTCCAGGCTGCCTAAGGAACCCCCATACAGAGTTAATCATTACATCCCAACCCCTACCCTCATTGATTACCCACACAGTGAGGCCGTGCAGCAGTCGATCCTGCGCTCGATGCAGATTGCTGTGGCAGAACAGTCGCCTCAGCCTTTAAAAGTGCTTTCATTTTCTGTGTTTGTGCTAAAGAAATATCGACCGGCTGCACAGCTCCGTTCAACAAATCTGAGCCCAGTCGATCTGCAGCATAAAGATACTGTTCAGACAGCTGACACACACACACACACACACACACACACACAGAGCTGATAAAATAGTTTTTTTCTGTGTGAGATTTGATCAGAGTTGAATTGATTTTAGTTTTGTGTGAGATGAGAGCTTCAGCTCACTGATCAGCTGATCGTCTATAGATCAGATATCTTCAGCTCCTCTGGGTTCAGATGTGAGACCTGGTTAGAGGACGTCCTGCATCACGTGGCCCCTGTGTGATCACCACCAGAGTCACATGATCAGGCTGTATCACGCTCCAGCTGTTCAGTGTTTCACCTTCAGAGAGTATCTGAACATGTGAGAGTCAGATTCACACACTTCATTTCCCATAATGCAACTGGGCCATGTGCTTCATTAGTCCCTCACTGTCTCCTAAATGTCTGTGTCTTCAAACATCACATCTCCAGTTTGTAACAGAGCTCACCTGTCACCTGTTTGAATGCTGGACTTTCTTTGCCCAGAGCTTTACCTGACAGGCTGTGAACCCTCTGGGCTTCCATACCCTCTGACCTGTGCAGGTCGGACATCACGGCTTGTTGTTTTAGGCAGAACTCCGACTGAGCTGCTTCCCTCTGTTGAGCTCAGGTGTTTGAACAGACTCACCTGCTCCTCTGCCTCTGGTCCGCTGCTTGTTTCATCATCAGGGTCACATGGTGATGATGTCACCAGTCAGCAGTGACTGAACATTTGTCTTGTTACTGAAAGAATATGTTGATTTAATGTTGATATAATAATAATAATAAAGGCGTTTATTTATTTAAGTTTACTTGTTTTTCAGCAGGATCACAACATAAAGAGTCAGAGACTGGACATGGAAATACGAGGTGTGACGAAGACTGATGATGATGATCAGTCATGTTTCTAAGCTGCTTTAGTTTTGAAATCATCAGGAGGTTCTTCAGACTCTGCGTCCTGTCATTTCTGCAGGATCCTGATGTAAAGAGGGTCAGTGGAGGACGCAGGTTCAGGTCCAGGCTGTCGTTCCTCAGATTCTTCACGTATGAAGATAAGAATATGATTTCAGAATTTTTACATTATTTTCTTCTCTGTTTGTCGAGGTCTGGAATTTGAAAGTTGACCCTTATCTTTGAGTTTAACAGCAGACTGTTTTCTGTCACGGTAAACTGATTATCTTTGGAACAAGACATTTCACAGACTGAATGATGGATCAGTAATTATGTGTTTTCAGTGTGAAGTCTTTGTGCCGTCGCCTCGTGTCAGGATAAAAACCTCCTGAAACTGCCGGAGTGTTTTGTGCTGCAGTCCTGAGGAGACGTAGAGGAAGTGTTCTCAGCTCAGAAGACAGTAGTTGTTCCGTGTTGACTCTCAGCTGTTTAAACAGCAGCTCGTCGGCTCCTCTCGGCTCATACAAAGACTCTTTGCTCAGCTGAGGAGCCTGTGAATTAATGTTCTGTCCACAGCCGTCACACTAACAGCTCAATATGTTTTACAGTGACCACACGGGCAAACGGAAAACTGCATCTGACTTCTGAGAACAATCTGTCAGAGGAGCCATCTCCACTCAGAGTGCAGCACTTCACTGAGGAAACTTGAATCAGAGTCTGTTTAATCTCTGCAAATCCTCAAAGTGTTGTGCGTCTCTTTCAGCGCCGTGTCACCTCGCTCATTATTTCAGCTGGAGGATTTGAGTAAAGCTCTCAGACGGCGGGGCCCTTCTGACTCCAGATAAGATGTAGAAGCTTTGTTAGAGACGTGTAATTTGAAATATGCTCTCCTCCCGTCTCCTCAGAGACATTAAGCAAATGTGCCGAGCGCTTAATCTGCCCTGATTAATATTTTCTCTCAGGGAATAAGTTACAAGGCTTTAAAGTCTCATAAGAAACAAGTTGTGAGACTTATTTAAATCTTTGCAATTTATAGTTTGGGATATCTGGCTCTTCTCATATTCATGCATCTGAATGGAAACTGATATTTTCTATTAATCTATATTTTATGAGACAATTGGCTGCTGTAAATGAATTAATCAAATAACATCTATATAGCCTGTTGTGAATACCTTTAGTGGTTTTTGTGGATAATCTCTGAGTCATGAAATGATTCCCAGCCTGCTATTTGTCTAATGCAGCCCCCCCCCCCCCCCCCCCCCCCCACCAAAATCATCCTCCCTTTCCTGTAGTGATTGTTTCATTATTGTGAAATAGTGAATAGTTTTCATCCTTCACTTCCACCTTCATTCATTAGTAAACACTAATGGTTTCATTGATACTTTAGAGATTATTTCTAAATGTTTTGTGGATCAGTTATGAGAATAATAAGAACCAGTGTTTGAGCTCGTGTTTGGTCTCCACCAGCTGCTGAAGGAAACATCTGGCTCTTATTAAACATTAGAGATGCTTCAGTGAAGACCGTCATCTTTCCTGGATCTTAAAGAACTGAGTGTCTAAACCATAAAGATCAAACCGGAACGATTAGTCAATTAATCAATTAGTCGATTGATTGAAACTTAATGGGAAACTCATGTGATAGTCAATTAATTGTTTGTAATCTAGTTCTAATATTGGTGGGGTTCAGACTGTCAGTTGGACAAAACAAGATGTTTGAAGACGTCATGTTGGGTGTTAGGAAACTGTGATTGTGATAAACTAATCAATGAATCGATTGACAAGCTAATCTGCAGATGGTTATAATGAAGATAATTAATCCTCAGTTACAGCCCCACATAAGAACATTAACTGAGTTTTATAGAGATTCTTGAGAAATGAATATGACTCCTGTGATCAACTGTTCCTCCTGTGATCAGACATCACTTCCTCTCCTCGTTCCTTTAAAGGAAGAAACTGACAGAAAATAAAACAATTTTAATAGTTATTTTTAAGCAGAAATGGCCAAAATGAAAAGATGCTCAGGTTTCCTGCTTCTCTTTGTCGTAGTGAGCAGAATCTTTTGATTTTGAGCTGCTGACTGGACAAAACAAGATGTTTAAGACATCTGGGAAACTGTAGTTCACAGTTTTCAGCATTTTATAGAAGAAACAATCAGTTGATAAATCAATATAATGATTGGCAGACTGATAATGGAAACATTGATAGTTGCAGCCATAAACCAAACAGGTTTGGAAGCACTAGTCTAATAAATGTTTTGAGTAACTGCGATATTATTCTGTGTGGAACGAAGCCCTTCTCCAGTCGGGTTGATTTCCTTTATTTGAGATCTGCACAACAGGAGACACAACACAGGAGTACATGGGTTGTTCACCTTGTCCCTGGTGTATCCACTGTTTACTTCAGAAATGTAAAAGTGCCTGAGTAAACTCCATTTAATGTGGCCTGCAGTATCTGAAATACATAAATATGTCAAGTGAAGGAGCCTTAATAGACCTGCTTAGGCTGGTAATTGCAGCAGCATTGTTTCCTTCTGATTAGGACAAAAGCGTTCCCCGAGGACCCCCCCATCCTTCAGCTGCTTCATCTGCATTAGCTGCCTCTTCCCCTGCTTTAATCTGCTCTCTCCTCAGGTATTTAGAATAAATCAATGGGAATACATGATTGTTTAATGATTTTTGGAGGAGCTCTCTTCGACCACAGCTGCATGATTTAGAATGACTAATTCCACTTTTTACCATTGATCCACGGCTGCGGGGGCCGGGCATCCTCACCGAAGAATGGCTGCATTTAGAGACTGCTCAGTGGACTTGCCCGGCTTTTAGCAATGAGGAGATCGCTCAAGGTTACAGAAACACTGAAGAATAAAAGGGGGAAGTGAGTGGAGGGGGCCTGTCTCAAAACGAAATGTGTGGAAAGATCAAATCAACAGATGCAGCCGAAGATATAGACACAACATTTTAATTTACTAAATTGCCATTGATCGACAGAAGGAGAAATTCATTTGTTTCCTTGCTCAGAAAGGTCAAAGGTCACACCAGCCAACTGCAGGGTTGTTACTGACCTTTGATTCAGTGTCTTGCTCAACAGCTCTGCACTAAAGTGGCTAGAAGAACATTTTTTTAAACTTGAATTTTAAACTTGGAAGACATGTACAGAGGGAACAAAAGCGATGCATCACACAAAACACAGTCAGAGGAAAGACCAATGAGAAAACACCTAAATGAACAGACAGGTGCACCTCATGGGTCTATCTCAGGCCCCTGATTGTTTATCTTTTATATAAATTAGAGTTTCTTCTGCGTCCGATTGTAAAATTTGTCTTTATGCAGACGATACTGTTTTATACTTAAATTAAACTAAGGGGAAGAAAGTAAATACATGAATTAAAAAATAATCAAAATTTTGTAACATTTTACTTTAAGAACATATTATTTATTTATTTTTGTATATATATATATTATATAAACATTTAATTTGTGATTTATAACAACTATAATGTAGGGGAGCTTAAAGTGATGACTTACAAGAATTGTGGGCTTTTATTCTGTTACTTCTGAGCTTATATTGGTTAATTCTGATTAACTGTATTTCTGAAGGTAAAGATGAAAACAACAAATGAAAAAACAAATGAAAACGTTGACCTGATGGTGGCGTTTAGTTATTAGTGTTATTAAAGTTATTACAGTTCATCCTGAGGGGAACATGAATGAACAAAAATTAATTAGAATATATAAAACCACAGATGTCAACCTCATGGTGGCACAAGAGAAGAAGTCAGGATTCATCCTCTGGAGACCATGAATGTCTGCACAAAATCTCAGAACTATCAACCATTAATCCAACAGTTGTTGATTATTTCAGTTTAAAATCAGGATCACCGACGACCCAGATCTCTCCTCTGTTTGAGCACCAGTATGAAGCTCAGAGGTGGATCTCCGATGCTCTGCTCTCCCTGATGATCCATCGGATGAATTGTGCATTCAGCCTGTAACATGGTGTTTATCTGTTACTGAGCCAGTTAAAGGTGAACTCATTATTCCTGCATGTTGCTTCCTGAGGCCTGCGTGGCTCCGGGGGCCGAGCGCTGCTGCCTGGCTTGTTGATGGACACCTTAATTACAGTGGAAGCTGATTAATTATGGGGCTGCCAGTTGCCACTTTGCCATGACCTGCTTCCTGCTGCTCCCCCTCAGCTGGTTAAGAAATCAAGTGAATGTCAGCACAGCAGGTCCTGGACCGTCTGATATTAGACATAATCAGCTTTTGAATGTCAGATCTTTACCTGTGAGGATCTGAGGATGAGTGTGGTGAAGTCAGACCAGGTTGTACAGGTGTACACACCTGGGCTGCAGCAGCAGGTGAGGCCTCAGGTGTGTTGTAGGTGTAGAACCCAGAACACTGACATTGTGTGATCAGCTGTGATCACTGCTGTCCTCCTTCATTTTTATTGATCAGCTCAGTTTACTGAGGCAGTGATTCGTCAACCGGAGTGAAAGTTGAAGGTGTCCTCAGCTGAGAGTATAGATCGAACATGTTTTTTTTGGGGGCTTTTGTGTCTTTATTTGACAGGAGAGTGGAGAGTGATGGGAAAGGAGCAGAGAGAGACAGAGTCGGGTCAGTCAGGAGTCGAACCGGCAACTCGCCTCCAAAGAGCGTTTGTATTCATGTGGTGAGCGTCATAACTCGGTTATTGGGTCGTACACATTCAAGTTTCTTCCTGCATTCAGCAGAATTTTGAATAAACAGTGACCTGGACACTCGACTCTACATCTACAGGGTGTGAGGATGAATAATGATGTAACAGCTAAAGCAGCTAATCCTCGCTAACTTTAAACATCAGAGTGGTGCAGAGAAGCATGAGCTTCACAGTGACCGTAGGTGCAGCAGGCTGTAGTGACGCTGTGGCGTTCTGTCAACACCACCCTCTGAGCTGCAGCTGAAAGCTCACCTGAGGATCTGGATCATGTGCAGTCACACCGTCCTCAAACGTCTTTGCTTTTTGTGGCGTTTTCTTTGTGAGTCAATCATTTCAATGACAGTTCTCGTCTCTGCTCGTACAAATGTTCCCTCCCCCGTCAGCAGAGGGTCCATCGCTGCGACTGTGATTGGTTTAAAGAAATGTAAACAAGCCAGAGAGCCCCCCCCCCCCCCTCTCTGATAATGGTGCAGACACAACTCTGTGGAGAGAGACGGTCACACCTCTATGTCCTCTCTATGGTGTAAAGTGTCCAATTTTATTTCAGTATTTTAACAACAAAATTCATAAAGAAAACAATCTTCAGATTAAATGAAATAATTAGTTGCAGATGTGTTTTTTAGGAAATGTTTCATTTAAACCTTCGTCTGTTTGACTTTAATCTTCATCTTTTCCAGAGATTTAAAAAGTCACTTCCTCAGCCTTTTCTCTCCGAACCCCCCCAACCCCCCTCCCCCCGCAGAAGTGGACCATCTCCTCTGTTTACCCACAGAGCCTTTAGGTCACTGATGTCAGACTGCGGGAGGCTGAATAAAGGACACAGTTGAAGCGGCTTCATCACCAGCCTCCTCCTCCTCCTCCTCCTCACTCTGGTATTTGAAGTGTGTGATGTGACATTTACATATTTGAGCCTCTGAACTTGTCACTGATGATAATTTCAGGCACAAAGAGCACAGGTCTTATCAGGAACAGGAATGTTCTTATCCTCGTTAGAGTTATTGGACTTTAATCAAAATTACCTTGTAATTGGTGTCTTTGATTAGATTAGTTGGAATAAAATCAAGTCCCCCCCCCCCCCCCCCCCCCTTTTAAAAGGATTACAGCAGGTTAAAAAACACTGCTCACTCTGAGCAGCAGCCGAGGAGCGAATGCAAATGCAATCTGGAAAAAAAGCATCTGATGGAGGAAAAAAATGGACTTGTTGGGAATGCAAATTGGCCCGTCCCCGTTTTATGCTAATAAAAGAACGGCAAAACATTTCAATGTATTCTTGTCTTGTTACAGTCGGGCTAAAAGCTTCTAAATCCCTACCATTTACCAAATTAAACTAATTTCAAGTGCTTCCAAAAGGCACATCTGTAGGCTGACGTTTGTCCCCCGGCCTCTGAGAAGTGGGCTCCGCCAAAGCATTCAACATCCCATTGATCCTTGAATAGTCATGCCTGTCAGGGAGCCATATCAACCATTATCATTCTAATTTTACTGCCTTTCTTGGTCCCTAATCTAATTTGCAATGATGCTGGAGCATTTCACGAGGCCACTGCACTTTCTTCAGAATTTCAACAAGGGCATTAAAACCCCCCAATTTACATTAATGAAGTGCACATTTAATTAAGGTGGGTCGCAGCAGAGCTGTGGAGGAAGACATGTTGGACAGCAGGTGGAGGAGACGGGTGGATTCGAGGTGAGAAGGGAGGTGGAGAGACGTCTGAGACGGGGACGCCTCAGAGAAGAAGAAAACGCTTCTCTTTTATTTTCTTCATAATGTTGGAGCGACAAACAATCAGAGTCTCCACTGATGAGAGGAGATAATTATTGTGTTCTGTCTGAACCGTGTTTCTACAGCCGCTCTGTGAGACTGAGATCAGAGAAGATCACTTTTATTCTTTTATTTTATATTTAAAGACCTGACTCAGCTGCCGGATACAGACTCAGCAGTGAGTCCTGTCTGCAGGTGTTTACCTCGCCCTGCTCAGGTGACGCCGTCTGCAGCCTGGCAGGTGAAACTCAGGGCAGAGATGCCCTATAGTCTGTGACTGACCTAAGGGAATGAACATGACTCTAAGGTCCACTTACTAGCCTTTTTTCTGAGCTTTCAGCAGAACCACATGGTCTTCATCAGCAGGTGTAGCTGTTATGTTAGTGTGTGTGTGTGTGTGTGTGCTCATTATGAGGCGTCCTGTCAGATTTAATGTTTTGTTTTAACTTCAGATTTATTTAAAATCATTGTCAGTAAATGTGAGGATCAGAGTAAGGGGACCTTGAGTTGAGATATTATTAGTGTTTGGTCAAACTGAAAACTTGATCTCAAGTTGAGGTCTGACTCGTTCTGGAGCTTTCGACCACAGAGTTTGAGTTTAACTTGACTCAATCACGAGCTTCATTCAGAGCCACAGAACTTTACTCATCCCATCATCAGTTCCTCTGTGTGTTATTCCCTCAGTTAATAATGATAATCAGTTCATAAAAGATAAATGTAAACATGTTTTTCAACCCTCAGTTAAAAAGTCAGAAAACAGTAAAAAAAAAAAAGTGTGTTGTTCCTCTGAGCGTTGTTTGGGGGCAGGGTCAGTGGGTGACGGCTGGACAGGACTTCCTGCTCATTGTGAGTCTGTGGAGACTGGAATCAGAAACATGGAGCCTGTACCAGGGTGGCCTGCCAATCTGAGAGGTGGGGGGGCACAGCCTTTCTCCGCTGCTCTCCCTCTTTGTGTCTTACAGATGGGGGGGGGGGGGTATTAGTGAGCCTGTCCTCAGAATAAGTGGTGGTCTCTGGGGTGGAACAGCAGAGGGAGGGGGGCCAGACGAGGGACAATGACCCCCGCTCCCCGGCCGTGAAAAGGCAAAGTTATAAATTCATCTATTTGCTCTCTGCTGACCTCAGCTCTGAGCCGGCTCGGCGCAGGGGGCCGGGGCGCTCCCACAATGCATCAGCCTGTCACAGCGTCGAGGAGAAGGTGAAGCAGGAAGAATGACGACCAGATGCTTTATTGTCTTTGTAATTTCCACATAATTAGCCGGGAAGAAAAGTCCCCGCTCCGGTTTAATCACGCTGAATGAACTTGAAGATTCCCATTCTGCCCGACACCAGCTCCCCCTGCCCCTGCCCCCCCCCCCCCCTCCTCAGCCACCCTCAACCCAAAACTGTGCTGCTGCAGAGTTTAACTGTGCGTGACTATGGGCTGTGAAATTGGTTAACACACACACACACACACACACGGCGGCTGAGCGACCCCCTGCTGATGTAGTTGAACAGATTAAGAGAATCAATCTGTTAACACCTCCCAACATTAGGTGGGGCAGCCTGAGTTAATGGGGCCACTCAGCCTGCGAGCGCCGGCCGTCATTAGTTAAGACTCCGCACGCGGCACCATCAAACCCACATTAGTCTGTTGATGATGTTTAATTTGCTTTTGATAAGCCACCTGAAAGTTTCCCCAGGCCCATGAGCCTAATAGTCACTAATTACACACATATTACTAATGAATTAAAAAGACATTTACCTCAGCAACCGAAACTCCTCATTAAGGAAACAAGGAGCCATGGTTTCTCAGTTACTGCAACTGTCAGCTGATCAGTCGACAGGTGTGTCGAACACAATCATCATCATCATCATCAGTTAAAGGGCGAAGATCCAGCATGAAAAATAATATATTTTCTCCTGGTTTAAAAACCAAGATGGCGACAGACAAACTTCAGCCTGGAGGCGTCAGAACAGCAGCAGGGTGGTGTCACAGTGGGTGGACACCTGGTGTGGAGCAGAGAACTTCATGTGTGTTGACTGTCAGCCAAAGGTTACTTCCTGTTCTCAGTAGGCGGAGCTGCGACTGTGACATCATATTGCAACTTCCTGTTTCATGGCGTGTTTTCTGACCCAGTCTGAGGGGGGGCGCTGTGATTATAACTGAGTGTGGACATGTGGACGTCTTCAGACCTGGACTCTGATCAAACGTGAGCAACTTCCTGTTTCTTGGCGAAACATCGAGATTTGCTGCGGCGCCGCGTGCAGGCCATTCAACAGAAACTCAAAAACTCTGTAGTTCAGCATCGTAAAGGTTCAGATTAGACTGAACCAATATGACACTGATGTGATTCATTCTGTGGGAGGAGTTTGTTAAAGTCTGACGTCCTTAAATTGTAAAAACGATGCCAAAATTTCAGAGGAACCAGGTGACGAGCTGCAGGTGGAAAATAATCGTCAGTGAAAGTTTCTGAGGACGAAGCTTCAAACATTAAAGTGTGAGTCAGTGTCTCTGCAGCTGCGACTCCCCACTGGAGGAGAAGGAGCCACTCATCCTCCTCATGATCTCACCCTCTTCAAAGTGAAATCTGAAGATCAGCTAAAGCTAATGCAGCAGGACGACCCCCCCCCCACCCCCTCGGAGGTGGTGAAAGGGAGTGTGGGATGAATGGTCCACTTTATTACAGCAAGCAGCACCAGGCCCATTCTGCTGCCTTCAGCCTTTATTAACAGGCTTTGGGGGGGGCTTGTAAAACTGTCCTGCCCTGCATGACGGGGGGGGGGGGGGGGCTGCATAACAAAAATCAGCCTGGAGTTAAAGCCCAGCAAAGGACTGTGGGTGGGCTGTGGGTCCCCCTCTGCCCCCACCCACTCTGACGGGTGATTCCCACCATGGTGCTGGGGGTGACCCGGGCTGCAGCTCCACCACCGACAGCTTCACGGGCGATGACGCCAACTCATCACTTAAACCCTCTGTCATAAAACACGCCATATTCCCCTCAGGCGGCGCCGTTAAGTGGCGGTATCTGTCGAGTGAAGAGCGGCGGGAACACGACAGGCTGTCAGGCCCCCGCTGCCAGAGAACACGGGGCCCAGCACGGGGCCCAGCACACCGTGAAATCAGCCACAAAGAGGCCGACGGTGGGAACAAGATGTCTGCAGCCAAGACCTCATCAGGACCTGGACCTGATCGCACTTCAGACCTGCAGTGATGCGTTGGCCGAGAGCTGAGAACCTGCAAACACACAAAAATACAATATCTGTCTGTGGTAACGATGGTGAAAAACATCTACGTCACAGTGCAAAGTCGCACACAAATATGAAGCTGCAGCTGTTAGCTTAGCTTAGCTTAGCATGCAGACTGGAGACAGGGGAGTAGCTAGCCTGGCTAAAGCTAACTGAAGAGTGAAACACACCCTGCAGCTGATTCATCAATGAACTGATGACAGAAAATTAATTAATCTGATGAATTCAGTGACTATTTGCACTCTGGCGAAAATAGTCACATAGCAGCTATTTGGCTATTTACACCTGTTGTTTAATAATAATATATGTTATATATAGTTCAGGTTCTGAAACTTGAATCTTCAATGTGAAGAAGAGATAAAGATGACGCCTTGGACTCTGAGTTTTTATAGACGAAGCAATTAATCAGATAATTAATCAATGAATTGAGAAAATCTCCAGCAGCTTTATCACCTGACAGCTGCTGAAAGCTCTGGACCTTCAGACATGTTGAGTTCAGTGTATTTCGACCGGATCCAGAACCGCTCTCACTGTCACTTTTTATTATTAGAAATTCATTTATTTGTCTGAACGTGAGAAAAACAAACATTCAAACGGTAACGAGCTGTTAAAGACTCGTTATGTTCACATGGATCAAACTGATGATGATTTTCTAATGAAAGTGAAGGTGTCAGGAAGTGAACAGCCTGGCTGGGTGCTGGGGGGTCTGAGATAAAGAGGAGATGTGTCGAGCAGTAAAAGGATGAGTGTGGAGTGTGGGGCGGGTGTTTGGGGGGGAAAGGTCGGGGTAGAGGGGTTGGAGGGGTGTGTTTATGTCTGTGTGAGGGGGTGGGGCTGCTGGGCTGTGTAAAGCCAATGAATAAATCAGTGGTTAGTAACAGTATTTGAATAAGAGCGGGGGGGGGGGGGGGGGGTCTCTGATGAAAGAGGGGCTGCTCTGCAGCTGCATTACTTCACAGACAATGGCCTCTCAACAGATGGGAGAGTTTGGTTAAAGGAAGTCAGTCTTTGGTTAAGGAGCACGCCGCCCACAGGTCCCGTCAGAGCTGCTCTGACAGGTGGTCTGATCCGGCCCCCGCCTTTCTTCCTCACAGTGTAGCACTTTGTGAGGCGATTTCACAGGGGAGGGTCTGAGCCGCTCCACCGTGCGGCGGTCGGGCCTTGATGTGCGCCAGCTTTCACAAAGAGCTGATATTCTCCTCCTCGTGATCCGGCTGTGATCTGGAGGCAGGACGGTCCCATCTGTCGCCGTACAACAGAGTTCACAGGTCGGAGCCCCGTCAGGTTCACAGCAGTTTACTACAGGAAACTGTGACGGGTTCATTCTGATGATTAACAACAAGATCTAAACTTTTCTACACAGCAACACTAAAAGATTTTTTTCTTTCTCTCAAATTTTCTTTAAATCTGTCAGTGAGTGACATCATCATCACCTGACAGGTGTGTCACATCCAGCTGCTGATCGCTGCACAGGGGATTTAAAATGTGCAGTTTTATTTTGAAAGAGTTCGTCGTATGATCTGTCGCTGTAACACTCATGGAGCCAGGTTTTCCTTCATTATGAAGCTGCTGTGATCTGGTTTCTGTCCTTGTTCACACTGAGATCTGGTCTCTGACACCTCCTGCAGAGCGACAGAGACGAGCAGGTGGTCGACGGTCAGTCTGCTGACAGGAAGTGGATCACACTGAGATCCAGATGACCTCAGAGCGACACAGGTGATGCAGCTGTTCACCTGAAGCTGCAGGCAGCAGGTTCTGACGTCATGATGGGGAGGTTTCAGTCCAGCGCTCCTTCATTTCTCACTGTTAATAAGATCTGTGTCTGTGCTCCGTCACAAAACAAATCTCTTCTGTAACTTCACAACCATAACAGATGAGCTACAGCGTGCTCGTCAGTCTCGTGCACACTCACCTGGACCAGGTCTGAACACAGCGTCTCTGTTTACTG
Organism: Trachinotus anak; assembly: GCF_046630095.1. Lineage (NCBI taxonomy): Eukaryota > Metazoa > Chordata > Actinopteri > Carangiformes > Carangidae > Trachinotus > Trachinotus anak. The sequence continues at coordinate 305,758 of NW_027273886.1, read as the reverse complement.
TCCTGCAGAGCCTGACTCGCCCTCGTGGATCAGAGAGAGAGAGGCAGATTCAATCCCCTCTCTGTATAAAGTAGTAATTGAATATCATATTTATCTTCCTATTCATAAAGGAGTGAGCCTGCTAGCATTAGCCCTGCATTATCTGATTTTATTAGCTTTACACAGGATGACTGATGCTGCACAGCCTCTGCTGCTTCTGCCAAATCTGCATCTGTGAGTCTGGGGACACTGAGGACATTTGAGTTAATCACTCTCTCTACGTTTGGCTGCTGATGCCCCCCCCCCCCCGTAATATCCCTCACATGGATAATGATATTTCTTCATTGGGATGAGGGCTCCTCTTCCCTGTGAAGGTTGAAATTGAAGCGTGGTAGTCGGGAGGACGAACCCTCTCCTTGCTCCTCAGTGGGCGATTGTCTTTGGGAATGAATTATTTTGAAGTGAATTAGCCAGGATGCATGGTGGGACGGCCTGATTTGGAGCTTTGTGGAATCTCATTAAAAGCAGCTTTGTTATGGAGCGGCCTCAGTAATGACATGCAGAACGCCCCGCTCGGCCGCAGGTCTGCTCATAATGGGCCTGATTCATGGATCTTTGATTGCCGTGTAGAATTGGATTAAAGGATCATCTCGGCTCTTAAAGACTGCACAGAAATAAACGGCTTACTCGTGTGGACAGTTGCACAGTCGCCTCCTGCTTTGCTTACATCAGCTCAGCGGACAAGGAGAGGTGAAAGTCAATTAAACATTAATGCTTCT